>NC_086296.1:11718326-12033903 GCF_963924245.1 Chroicocephalus ridibundus | reverse complement strand
GCATCAGCAGGAACTTGGCGGCCGTCATGAGCTCCGGGAAGCTCTCCAGCCGCACCACGATGCGCGACGTGTAGGCGAAGTCCAGGATGTCTCCAAACACCTTGGAGCTGATGGTGTGCATCTCCAGCTCCCGCCCGCCCCCGGGGGCCCCGCCGGCCGCCGCCGCAGCCCCGCCGGCCGCCGCCTCTGTCGCGCCCCCCTCCGCGCCACCGCCGCCGCCACCACCTGCCCCGTCACCCAGCTGCGCGCTGAACACCGACTCGAAGTACTCGCTGCAAGCGGCCAGCACCGCCCGGTGCGCCGGGAAGCTCTCGTCGCCCACCCGCAGGAGCACGTCGCAGAAGCGGCCGCCGTTCTTGCGCTGCTGGTTGAGGCTGTGCAGCATGTCGGCGCTGTGCCGGCTCACCTGGTAGGTGTAGCAGCCCGACGAGGGGCCGCAGGCGGCGGCCTCGCTCACCCGCTCCATGGGGCTGCGCCGCCCCGCTGGCGCCCGCAGGGGGCGCGCGCTCTCCGGCCGCCCGGCGGCGCGCACCGCCTCCTCCTCCTCCTCCCCGCCCCTCTCCGGGCCGACGGCGGCGGCGCGCGCTGCGCTCCCTGCACAGCGCGAGGGGATGGCGGCGGCGGCGGCGGCGGGGGGAGGAGGGGGGGGGGCGAGACAAAAGGCTCGGGCGGCGGAGGGGCGCGCGCCGCCGCGGCCGCCGGCGCGCGAGCTCCGCCCGGTGCCGGCCGCCACGAGGCGCTGCGGCCGCGGAGGCCGCCCGCGGGAAGGGGCGTGCGCGGCGCGGCTGCAGCGAGCCGGGAGGGAGGGGGGCTCCGGCGGCTGCGGCTCCGGGCTGCCGGCTCCGTCCGTCCCTGTGTGTTTGGAGCGGAGGAAAGATGGCAGCGGCTGCACTTCCTCTTGCACTTTCACCCCTGGGGGGAGGAGAAGGAGGGGGCGATACCACCCCCCCTACAAAAATCCAGCGGGGGCCCCCCGGCTCCTGCTCCCCGACCAAGCGCCGCCGCCGCCGGCTCCGGTCCCGGCCCCGCCCGCTTCGCCGCACCCGCACCACCGGCGCCGCAAACTTTCCTCTCTTCTTTGGCCGAAAAGACCCCCACCCTATTCATAGAGACCCCCCCTCCAGCCACTCGGGCTCCCCCCTGCCCCCCCGCTTCCTGCCCCCCTCCCTCCCCGCATCCGCCAATGCAAGAGCAGCCACAGCCAGCAGGCCGGCCCCCACCCCGCCCGCCCGCGGGGGCTGGGGGCTGCAGTCTCCCCCTTCCCCAGCACCGATCCTCCAATGCCGAGCCGGCAGCGAGGCCCCCGCCCGCGGCACACGGGGGCGGCGGGGCTGCGCTCGCCCCCTCCCCCAAATATCCGGGCTGCAACTCGCCCCCCAGGCCCCCCCTCCCGGAGGAGAGGGAGGAGGAGGGGCCGGCGGGGGGCGGGGGGGGTGGTGGTGGGGGGGCTGCAGGCAACCTCCCCCCCTACCCCCCCTAGGCGCAAATCGTCCAATGCAAACCCTGCCGGAGCTGCAGAGGCGCAGAGCGGCCCCCACCTCCTCGCCTCGCCTGAGGAGAGCCGATCCCGGAGGGGCCAGGGGCTGCAGAGCAGAGCGGCCTCCCCCCGGTCTTTCATTGTGATTCTCACCCCCACCCCCCGCACTGGGATCAACTCTCAGCCCGGCTACAAGAGCCAGGCGCCGGCGGGGTGGGGGAGGGAAGGGGGACAGCGGGAATCCTTCCCCTGCAAAAATGCCCTCCCCGCGGGAGAAACGGTACCCGCGGGCCGGGGGCTGCGGGAGGCACAGCTAAAACCCGAGTTCCTGCCTCCATGTTGGGGAAACTCTGCTGCCCCGCCGAGCCTGGCGCTCCCCGGGGCTCCCGCTGCCCCGCCGGGAACCTGCCCCAGGCCCCGGGCAAAGCGCTCCCGACGGCACCGCTGTAACTCGCCGTCGGGGATGCTTGGACTGTCCTGGTGCTGAATCCTCCCCGAGCGCTCAAGGTCTCAACGAAGAGCTTCTGTTTCAACATCATCATCATTACTCATTTTCAGATGAAATTTGTTTTCTGTCGCTTAGACTTCTTCTCTACTTTTAAAGAAATCTTACCCCCCTCTCCCCCAAAACAGAGTTCTTTGTTTTGTTAAAGACAATACTTTTTAAAGCATTCCAAGGGCACTTTTTTTTTGCATTTGTAAAATCAAGCCCAACTAAGAATCCTTGGATGACCCATTCACGATCCGATATCGTCACTTAAACTATTCTGTGGAAAATACTGAACTTAGTGCATGCGAGGGCATCACAAACTACAGAGCCTTCCAAGAGCTCGAACCCAGCTCTTGAATTAAATAGTGGTGGAACTGAAAAAGCACTCTGGGTACTGATGTGCAAACGAGCGCACCGAGCTTCCAACTTCCAAAATGCAATATTACATTAACACTTAAGGCCACACAGTGCCCTCAGCCTGTACACTGGATTTCTGCTTTTGATAGGAACTGTTTGTCTACACTCCAGGCAGAATATTACCAGTAGCTTATGTATGCACACACCCTGATATGAAGATATATTTTTAGAAATCTGAGGTTGTCTGAGTGGTAGCAATGCTGACGAACACAGCTCAAATACACCATATTATATAGATAATAGAGTGCTCACATTCTGTAAGTCTGTCTGTGTGCCACAGACACAAGAGTTGTACTTGCTGCAGTGAGGAAAACGATTACATTTAAACATATTAGCCAGCCTGCATGCATGCATGCACACACACACACACACACACACAGATACACAGAACAGTCAAAGAACCTGGAATCTGCTTATCTTTCCTAGTGGCTTTGGTCAGTTGTGTGCCTTTCCCCCAGTGGTTTATTAATTTGGTTTCTTTTAGTCCCCAGCCTCCTGACACGGTTCCTGCTTCCTATTTCAGTTCCCTCCTTGCCTGTTCTTTGTCTCTCCTCTAGGCGCGGGGGGGAGGGGGGGGGGTCCTGCCGCTCTCACTGCACTTTCCTCAGAACTTTCTCCAGTTGCCATGGAATGTTCTGGTTTCAGCTTCCAGCCCTCCTGTTTAAAAGACACCATCCAACACACCCTGCCTGCTTCTTTAGGTAAAAGCTGAGTATTCACCCCAAAGCATGGCTGTTTCATGGCAAGCGACCCACTCACGCTTGCCATGAGGACGCCAGATCCAGATCCGCATGCTGGGAGCTCACATTCTGAGTACTTGATGGGTAAGTTGCTCGTTAAAGATGACCACCAGCACGTTGCACTCCCAAGGAAATCAATCGCAAGGAGACCAACACAGCCGTTTGCCTCAGCTCTTCTGCTCTCTGGCATGGTAAAGGCTGGATCTCTCCTTTTAGTACTTCCACCCTTACTATGCTGGCCTCCTCCACCTTACAGCTTCACCAGCACACTTAAAGGACCACTTCTTGTAACTTTCTCTGGTCCTAAACTTATCCTGTCCCAGGGTATGAGACTATGGAAGTAGTCATTCAACTAGCATTTGTTACAGTGTAGCCAAATTTCTTCTATTTGCAAGTAAGCAGTTTGTGACACACTGAGACAAAATTTGGCTCATCAGTACAAACAGAATTGGAAGATGAAGCTCCCCAAATTTAATGTGATGACTAAATGTCATTTCCCCATACTTAACTATGTAAATGTACAGGTATGATTACCTTTGAGCTCATTTATCATCACAACTAGCTAGTTACTGTCTTGAAGACAAAGTTCCAGATGATGTGAAAAAGAATTTTAAATTTGAATTTTAAAATTTACATTTTTAGCATACAGAATTTCCTCCCTTTTCCAGATGATTCCTAATCTATTTTCTCTGACATCTTCTGCGCTGGGATCCACTGAACTTCTTTTGAATTCTCTCTCTTTAAAATAAAGGCATTTTCCTCAGCTACTTTATTCAGCTTCTCACTATTTCCTGTCTCACTTCTGCTCATGGGAATTCCTGAGCTGTCCCTAAATGTTTTGCAGCTGTCTGGTCCCTGCTGAAGCACTTTGATTGGTATTTCAATAGTATTAAAAGTCCTCTTTTGCTCCGAACATGTGTGTACCATTTGGGACTGTGCACTGTACATTGCTCACTCCACTGAAGATCAATTGCTACCGGCCTTACTCAGAAGTGCAGACCTTAAATTGGTCTGCAAATGATAGGAGGTAACAAAAGCTGTGATACAGTCGAATCTATTTCAAGATATTTGGGTATATGTTAATTATACTTGAGTCATACCTATTTGTTGAACGTTCTCAAATCATGCATCTGTACAGGTCTTGAGGTTACTGAAATTTTTCACAATAGTCTCCATTATTACACTCTTTAAGAAGGTTAGTTAGTCACTATTTCACATAGTTTATAATATTAGCAGAGACATTTCTGCATAGTACTTGTGCCAGCTAATTCAGTCATATGAACCATTTCCTTTTTCTGTGTTCCACAGAAATATATAACATTGCGCATTTCATGGCACACTTGCAATTTCAGTGATCAGCTGTCAGTTTTTCTGAGCTTTCACTGGAATTTTAATTAACTGCGACCGATCTAACAAGCAATTAATTCAGCATTCATTACTTGTTAGGTTGATTATTACTTAAATTTAGGTTCTAAAGCTTGCTCAATTTTTTATTGGGAGTCATCCCATGAGACTGCTAACCCAGCAGCAAGTATTCTCAGACTTGGAGATAGCACAGTTTCCTCTATAATCCAGACATGGGTTAGTGATTTGTCAGCTTTTTCCTCTAGAAGCTCTCTTGTTTAAAAATACCTAGCATTCCCACAAAAACGACAGCAACTGCTAATAGGGAAGCATATGATCCTATGAAATACATGCAGAAAGAGTTATTTTAAAGAGGGAAAACTGCACTGCTTGCTTTTCTTCTTTTTGATCACTCTACTCACAGCACTCACTTGCTCTGTGGTCCATCTGTTGCACGGCAGCCCATGACAAAGTCTGGGGAACTGATGCTAAACTACAGAACTTTTTGTTGTTAAACTAATCTAACACAGTCTTGGAAGCCAACCTTTGATACTTAATCTCCCTTTTGTTCCCCCCATTTCTTCACTCTGCCCAGTTTAACTTATTCTAGACTGCCTGGAACCAAAGCAACCTCAGCCATTCAAAACAAGATTGCCGCATTAAGGATCTGGCCAAAATGGGAATAGAACCTAGGATTCCATCTAATCGACTTCCCATGAATTAGGCATCCATGCCTAGCTAAGCAAACTCGACAGACAACTTTCTCATGTAAAACATACATTACAATACAATCCTAAACATGCAATGCAAGTAGTGAACATTTGGTATTTACAGATTAATAGCTAAACTACTGTGCTGTCCTGGGAAGGACAACTTATTCATAAAGACCAAGTAAACTGGCATAAAAAAGTTATTCCAGGAAGACAACTAAGAATGGATACATCTGTATTTCTAACAACATTCAAAAGAACACAACTTTGTTTCTATTGCCTCAAGAGCCAATCAAGATGTGAATTGCATCAACTTACAGAGACACTTCACCTCAGGCAATGAGTATTATGGTTCCATTGAAGACTCAGTACTATGGATCTCAAAAATCTTACCTTTTGATAGTGGGCTTTCAAAAATCTCTTTCCTCCAAACGGGTATGAGGCTGGCCCTTAGTTCATTACAACCACCTTAAAAAGGTTTGTCCCCTCTTCAGCATGAGCAGCTCTTCCCTGAAGTACAATAATAGTGTTAATTAGCAGCCAGTTCTCAAATTAAAGTACGATTCATGGGGAAAAAGAAAAGGTAAACTTGCAAAATTGTAAAAAACTGCAAAATAAAAAAATAACAGAAAAATCACCTTAAAATGAACAGATTCTCTATATGCCTTAACCTGCAGTTACCCTTTTTTCATGAGGAAACTCTGGCGGGTTGGTTACACAATTCTTAAAATCCTAAGTACTCAGGTCGAGGTTTAATGATACAGATTATTTTTCACTGGGCTGGTGATAATTTCTAAGAGGATATGAGCCTTGTTTCACCTGCAATCATGATGTAATTTCCTCCCTGTCACCTTCCTCCCACTTTTTAAATCCTGCAGAAATCCCCACCGCTAAGCTAGAAATGTAGTCCCTGGCAAGTCTGCAAACACACACATAGCATTAGTGCTGCTGTTTGCCAGTACATTCTACAGCTTCTGTCAGAAACTGAATTACCAAAACCACAAGTGCTGTACTGTCAGAGTGGCTCTTGAGCTAAGATGACCTTTTCAGTGTACTGTGAATAGACTTGGTATCTGCAAGCCATTGAAGTTATTTGTTAGAATAAAAAGGTGGAAAATTAAAAAAACCCCAAAACCTAAATAAGCAAGCGTGCACTGCTTATTTTTAAGAAGGGTCTTTACGTGATTTTAATGAAGCATATACTACAGAAGTTATCATGATTAATTTCATACTCACAGTTTTTACCATGTATTTTACAATGATAAATTTCACATGGTTATCCAAAAGAATTGCAAGCCTCTTCTCAACATACTTAGTTTGCACCTCATGTAAGTAAGACACTAATTCAAGCTAAAGTAATAGCTGTCTCATAAAGAATTTCAGAATATTTGAAATTGGTAGTTTGACAGAAAACACACTAAGTGTATTAACTACTCAGCTCTCCTGTTGAAGTGATCTGCAGTTACCATACTCGCAGGGCAGTGCTGTGGAAACATGAAAGTTTCAATCATTCTGCAGCAACTGCACATTCCTGTTGTGCAAAAATAAAACTGAGGCACAAGTAAAGGAAATGACTGGCTCAAAATCAATGAGTCAGCAGGACTGGAGTGTGTAGAATATGAATTTCTGAAACCTGTATTTGTTACAGTCCTCCATCATTCAGATCTTGCTAATGAGGTATATGCCCTTTCAGTCACATTCCTGTCATTGTAGCTTGATGAAACACAAACTCCTGTTTTTTCCCCATCACTGATTCCATACTGTGTCATGTTTCTTAATTGTTTGATGAGACAGCCTTTATTTCAGGTGCAGTCTTCCTGGATTTTCTAAATACCCTGTAGTATATTGCTTTCAGTTTATCAGTTAGTAATTCATATGACTACTTGACCATTTGGGCTTTTTTACTCCATTTTTGAATCTTTATTTGGCGTTGTCTTACATAGTAGGCAGTTGGCCACCTGAGAGATTGACTCTGCAACTGTTGTGCAATATACAGCCTTTGGAAATATACCCCTTCTTGCACTTCACCTAGGTTTCCTAAATGGAATTATTTCAATTTAAAAAACACACAAATATGTATTTAAAAAAAAAAAAAAGGCAATTCACATACTCCATCTTCCATCAGCACCCACTGTAAAGATCAATTAACCTTTGAGTCAATCTCAGTCTCTTGCATATCCTTTCATTTTCTCTCAAGTTCCACTGGGGACTTTTTCCTCTTCTGCCATTATACCAAATTTTCTATAAATATTTTCCTTCATTCTTGCCTTCTCTGACTGACTTTTTTTTTTTTTTTTTAATAAACTGTGATCATTTGATCTCCATTTTCTAGTGTTGACTGCTGTCCTCAGAGGACATAATTTAGCCATTCCCAATTACACACCTTTCAGTCACTTTTCCAGTTGTCACAACTAACTTCCCATGGTCATAACCACCCTGTTCTCCAAGCGCCAGATAACATAAACCACCTTTCTATTCAAAAATTCACAAGAGTCATCACAGTAAATAAAAATAATGACTCCCTATTCACAACCTGGAACCAATCTCTATTGAGCAAAGCCTTTCTGAAAAGAGGGTGCTTTAAATATTCTAAACAATTAGGAAGTGTTTATTTGGCTAGGAAAAGAATAATCAGACAAATTATCTTTATTAATTAAACTCTTACTCCCTTCAGGTCATTAAGGACAATACTCAACACTGAAAGAATTTTTTAGGTGCCTAAATTCCTTATAGGATCTTTGCTTGAGTAATTTTCTGGAAAAAAAAAAAAAAGTTTCCAGAGCAGTTGTGCGTTAAGAAAACTATGAATACCTAAACCCGGAAAACAAAAACCACCCAGTAACTCAATTTTCATACCACATATTTTATTGACATCTTTGTTCACTCAGCCCACACTTGGAAAAATAATTTTTAGTTAGACTCAGTTCATGGGATTTGGAGTCAGTTTGTAAGAACAGCTATTACTAGCAACAACTTCTGAAGTTAGCCATCACCTACTGCAAAAGCAGAGGTGGTCTTAAACCCTCATTGACCATTCAGAATTCACTTTTTTCTCAGTGTTTTTCCTGTAACTAGTAGTCTGCAAATGTGGACTGATTCTATAGCCGAATTCAGCTGAGGCATAAACAAGTCTGATTCCATCTGAAGTAAGTAAGAACAAATTTATACCAGGACAAAATCTGCTATGTCCTACGTTGAAAACAGATATTGCGCACAAGGAATAATTAGAAAACCATGAACAAATATACAGTGGTAGGTGCATTTATATTTACCCTAGCTTAGCTGAGCTAACATTACCAGGAATAGTAATCCCATTTTATTATTTGAGATTCTATTTTAGTAAGTTCTGTACAAGCCTATATTAGTGACAGTTCCCACTATAAAGAGTTTATGACATTAAAGGCTGCTTTTTTGATTAAGATGAGACATGAAGGGGATATGCAGAGGCAGAAAGAGATAACAAATAGCAGTGTGGTTTCCACTGCACTAGCACTCTCCTTTTTCTTTTTCCTGTAAGTTAAAGAGGACTTAATGGTCCATAACAATTCTAGTATCAAAATTATTAAATTTTGTCAATCCTACAATGCTCTTCTGTCTGAAGATGTGGCAGGTGGTTCTGCAAGCATAATTAGAAACACTACTGCCCTATGGGCCCAGGAGAGTATATTTTTGTTTAAAAAACATGTTAAGTTTTACTTTTAGATATGTCATATAAAACCGGACTTCGTAATTGAGACAGAAAAGCCTTTCTGATAAGGTTACTGAATATGGAGAAAAAGGTTTCTATAAACGATTCCAATTCAGACAAAATATGACAGGGAAACAAACTTGGAGACTCTAAAATCCTGAAAACTTAATAAAAATGCATTTCCTTACATCATAAAAATACCTTTTATTCCAAATCCAACTGTTTGGCTTCTTGTGATACTGTCAAAAGCTGGAGACACTTGGCTCTTTAAAGTTTGAAGGGGTCATTTAAAAAAAAATCCTTTATCTATTTAATTAGCCTGCATTCAATGGACAGTTACACAAGTCCCTGGGGCAAAGTGGTATGGCCTGGGCTCAGCTGAAGGGAGCCGGGAGAAAGCCTCAGGATGGAAGCCCTGGTTTTATAAAGCACCCAGCTAAAGAAGGCTCTCCTACGAGCAGTGTAGCAGCTCTATCCGATTCAGCCGGGCTGCGGAACACATATGCACACCTACACACCTGGTGATGAGCAGTACTGCAAGCGGACTGCACGGAAGACAGGACGGAGGCAGATCTCCGAATATGTTGCAGCGACAGGTCCAGTTTAACCACCGGGAACGGCAGAGGCCGCCTCTCCTCAGGGGCGGCGAGTGCCGCGGCTGGGCGGGCAGCCCGGCTCACCCACCTGCGGGCCGCCCTGCCTCACCACACAGACATTTTCCCTCCCATCGCCACAGCCTCTCACACCTTTGCTCTCACAAAACCCCAGACTCATGCCGGCTGCCACGCTCCCTCCAAGCGCCACCACGCCAGGGCTTCCCTCACAGACGACGGTGCCCCCCTCAGAAACGAGCACCTCAGCCTCACAACGGCCGCTATTCTCCACCCTGACCCCCCAGCCTCTCATCAGCCCTCTCGCACCCCCGCCTCACGCCGGTTCCTACACCCCCGCAGCCGCCTCAGCCTCGCCCTCTCGTACACACACTCTCTCCTTCTCTCTCTCCTTCTCCCTTTCCCTTTCCCTTTCCTTTTCCCTCTCCCTCTCCTTTTCCCTCTCCCTCTCCCCGTTCGCGGCGCCGCAGCCCGCCGTGCCTTTCCCCTCACACCGGCGCCCGCTGCCGTGAGGCGGCGCGAGGGCACCAGTGGCAGTGGTGATCCCCCAGGGGGCGCTGCGAAGCCTCCGGCAGCGCGCGCCGCAGACCCTTTCCCGCCTGCCGCTGAGGCGCGCGCCCTCTGCTTCTCGCGAGCGTTGGCCTCGCTCTCGCGAGAGGCCGCCGTGCGCCTGCGCGCTGCTGGACCGGGCCTGAGGCGGGTTGCTGCTGCGGTGGGTGACGGCCGGGGCCGCAACCGGGACCGGGGCCGAGACAGGGACCGACATCGACATCGGGACCAGGACTTGCCACCAAGATGAGCGGCACTCTGGCTAAAATCGCGGAGATCGAGGCTGAGGTAACGCGTCGGCCTTCTCCCCGGTCGGGGCTGGGCCGCGGTGCCGCTCCGTCAGGGGGTGACAGGGCCCTGTCGGTGCCGTTGGGGTCGTGAGGCGCCGGGCGGGAGCCGGGGGGTGTTGCGGCCCGGTAGAGCCTCTCCCGGCGGTGAGTCCTCGGTTCCGTGCTCTTGCAGATGGCCCGGACGCAGAAGAACAAGGCCACGGCTCACCACCTGGGGCTGCTGAAGGCCCGCTTGGCCAAGCTGCGCCGGGAGCTCATCACCCCCAAGGGAGGCGGCGGCGGCGGCCCCGGGGAAGGTGCGTTGTTCTGCGGGAAGGCTCCGGCCGCCGCAGCGGTCTCTGCAGACGTGGCCGCTCCTCCCTGCTGAAGTGCGGGGCGTGGGATGGAAATCAGTCTAACGAGGGTGGCTCTTGTCTGCTTGAATCGTGTCAGACTGTCTGCTGAATAAATCAGGGCAGCCGCCTTCTCTCCCTCTTGTCCTTTCTCGTACAGGACCTCGGCCGTGGTTTGTGGCCCTTCCTCGGGCTTTGGGGTAAAGCCCTGGTTGAATCGTAAATGAAGGGACTTCTGTGTGTTGGCTAATATAATTTTATATTTGCAGAAGTCTTAGGGGTTTTACATGAAGAAGCATCTTGCAGCAGGCACCTGTTTTTATCTATAAAGATGTGAATTGTGTAAGCTGTAGTGCTTAAAGGGAATGTTCCACCTACACCCAAGGCAAGTATAGCCCACTGGGAAGCCTTGCAGCCTACACTTTATTGACAGGTATGCCATGGAGCGTTATACAAAGTGGCGCAAGGCAATATAGATTGTGAACTCTGTTTCATACTCTCATCCTCCTTTTAGGGAAGCTTACCTGGCTTTCATTCAGGCAGTGTTAAAACTAATAGTGGGACTGCTGTCCAGAACCTTAGAAGATAGAAAATGGCCACCTTTAAACAAATATTTTTGCTCCTTATTTGCAGGCTTTGACGTTGCAAAGACAGGTGATGCCCGAATTGGGTTTGTGGGTTTTCCATCAGTGGGGAAATCTACCCTTCTAAGTAATCTTGCTGGTGTATACTCTGAAGTGGCAGCATATGAATTCACCACGCTGACTACTGTGCCTGGAGTCATTAGATACAAAGGAGCAAAGATACAGGTGAGATCTTTTTGTGTCTATGAGGATAAGATGGTATATTTATGGATGTAATGGTGTTACAGCTGAATGGTCTAGCCTGATATTACCACGTTAGAAGTGACATGTAGAAATGCTTGAGAATGCATTGCAAATGTTTCCATGAGGAAACATTTTTTACCCTGCTTTTCAGTTTTCTCTGGGAAGTTGTTGTGGTAGTTCTGATATTCTCTATGAGATGATCTGTTCCGTTATACCAATAGGGCACATGGATAATACAATATATGAATCAAAGGTGAAACAGTTCTGATGTATTCTGTTCAGATTTGCAGTAGAGTCAGCTGGTTTTGGAGAAAAGTAAAAGTAATATTTATTTTCTCCATGAAGAAAAATATTTTTCTCATGAGTTACTTTCCTTCCTCTGAACAAATAGCTACTTGATCTCCCAGGAATTATTGAAGGTGCCAAGGATGGTAAAGGCAGAGGACGGCAGGTCATTGCAGGTGAGTGTATTAGAGCTGGAGGCAGCATCCTATCACTGATTCAGTTAGTACAGCTTATGAGAATGAAGGGTTGAATTACCATTACTGATGTCTTTAAAAAGCTGAATTGTATTCTGGAATTGAGCTGCCTGCTGTGAAGCAGCAGCCGTTTTCATTTTGTTCTGTTTTCAGTTCTGGCTTTATGCATTTGCTGAGTTCGTGCTCTGCGTTGACACTGCACTGAAAGTATATTACCAATTTTGAAGGCAGATGTTATCCCATATTAAAGAAGGCTGATGCCTTCATTTCTTTACCTAGCTTATTGTCATCATTCCGGAGTCTGAATGTAGATAGGAAAGAAGATTTTTCCAGCCTCTGTGATTCTTATAACGTGTAAGGATCTGTCTATCAGTGATGCTTGGCCAGCACTGCAAACTTCAGTCTTATACTGGAATTTAAGAATAAGCAATATACTGGCCTTCAGGGGTTTAATATTGTCACTAGTCCACTGAGCCATATTTTGTGGTGTTTTGTCTCCAGTTGAGTGAGCATACTTTTTTGAGAGATTACTTTCTTTTTCTGATTCTTAGTTGCTCGAACCTGCAATCTCATTCTTATTGTTCTGGATGTGCTGAAACCCCTTGGTCACAAGAAAATCATCGAGAATGAACTGGAGGGATTTGGAATTCGTCTGAATAGTAAGCGCCCCAATATCGGTTTTAAGAAAAAGGATAAAGGAGGCATTAACCTTACAGCCACAGTAAGTTGGAAGTTTTCTGTAACCAAGACAAAAAAAAATTGCTTGAAGAAGGAGGTATTTGCAGTTAATGGTATGCCTGGGACCATTCCTGTGCTATGACTTCTTCAGAAGCTGAACTGCTGTACTGTAGTCAGTTACTTTCCTTGGAGGCCATCCATACCTGTCCTAGGAGCCTGACCACTTCCTCACCCCCAAATCAGAGGCTTGGATACTTTCCAACAATTACAAGTTCCAAGGTCCAAAGGACAGTGTAAAAAAACTGCCTCTCCCTTGGTGACTACGGCAGTCTTCTGGAGAAGAGAGCTCAGAGTTCCAGGCCTTGCAACCTGGACTACTCCTCGTTTTCCATTTACTGCTGAATCTTTAAGAACATAGAAATAGCCAGAGATACCAAAAATCAGAACTCTGCTCTGGAATCTAGGGACCTAACACACCATCTGGGCACTGAACTAGTTGGTACGTGGGTTTGTATTGCAACTGCTCCCAGATTGACAGGAAACATTACTTCTGAAATGTCTAATTGCAGCTATCAGTGGGGCATTAATAGAAATGAAGCTGTCATAATTTAAATCTTTTTTTCCCTCTCCTGAGGCTAACTATGGTAAAATCATAGTCAGGTCCAATAATTTAACAAGGCAGCTGTTATTTTTAGTAATGGGTAAATGATTAATACTTGATTTGACTGTAAACTCATTTGTTAATACCATGTCTATGTTTAGTGTCCTCAGAGTGAGCTGGATACTGAAACAGTGAAGAGCATTTTAGCAGAATATAAAATTCACAATGCTGATGTCACGCTGCGCAGCGACGCCACTGCTGATGACCTAATTGATGTTGTTGAAGGGAACAGGTACTGTTGGGACCCTGGGTTTGGCATACTTGCAATTTATATTCCAAAGAGAAGAATCCTCTCAGGTTTGCTTCCCACAGAAGCTAAGATAGCAATGTGGTATCAACAAGTGCTGTTTAGCACCTTACTCTCCTTGTGAAAAATGAAGCTTTTTCAAAGGTAGCAGTGTATTGCAGCTAGGCTGCTGTAATGGTATTGCCTTCTCTTTGCAGGGTTTACATCCCATGCATTTACGTCCTAAATAAAATTGACCAGATTTCCATTGAAGAACTAGACATTATTTACAAAGTACCCCACTGTGTACCAATATCTGCTCATCATCGCTGGAACTTTGATGATCTGCTGGAGAAAATTTGGGACTACTTGAAGCTAGTACGAATGTGAGTCCCAGGTTCTTCATCTAGCCTTGCAGATATTTTTACTGTAAATTATTATGGGTTTACTTCATACTACTAATAGATTTCTTTGGATGAATTTATGAATGAATCTACTAATACTCATAATACAGTAATTGTAGTCCTTTAGAGTTGTATCTCTCTTCTTAGAACAATATAAAATCTATTGTAAAAAGGGATTTAGTATGTCTAGGTATTTGGCTGTCTGACAAAACTGACTTTGTCAGTTTTTTTCCTAATATATGTTGACTTTCTCACAGAAAAAGAAAATCGCAAGTCAGAACCATAATACTGTAGACATTCTTTTCCATCAACTATTCCTGTTTCATCTTCTTCTAAGCAGCTACAGAAAGCTCAGTAGTGATAAACCTTTCCAGTTACAAGGGAGAACCTGCTGCAGCCATTGGCTACCCAGATGCGTTTTCAGCTTAAGGACACCAAACAATTTACAGAGTATCTGTTGTCACCACTGAAATAGTGGAACTTGGCACAAGCACCAGGCATGACAGTGTGAATGACCTATGAAATTTCATGATGGGTTGAAAGAGACGAGGTTTTGGTATTGACTGACTGTTCCATCTGCGTTACAGCTACACCAAACCTAAAGGGCAGCTCCCTGACTACACCTCTCCTGTGGTACTACCTTACTGCAAGACCACAGTTGAGGATTTTTGCATGAAGATCCACAAAAATCTCATTAAAGACTTTAAATAGTAAGTATTACTCTAATAGAATAATTTATAGAGAATAGAAAGTAATCTGCTTCCTGGTATATTCTTTCATTCTCTTGTAAACTAGAAGGGAGAACAGAGTTTTTTGATGTTGGGTGGAATAGGTCTTGCTGTGACAATTCAACCTAATACTTACATTACTATATTTGATGTTCCCATGCTCTTTCCTTGATAAATATCCTCTATGGTGAAAATATTTTTCTTTGTATTTGGAAGTAGTGCTAGATGCAGCATTACAGGCCTTTGTCCTGTATGCACAAGTATTTTGGATTACATCATACTTTGTTTTGATCTGCTTGTACTCCAGTTCACAGAGGCCACTCATCCAGGTACTTGCAGGAGAACAAAAATAGCTCTTAAGCATTGCTTTCTGTATTAGCTTTGTGACAGAAATAGCTGCTGTTCTGCTGTTTGCGTATTATACTTGTAAGCCTTTGAAATTTGATTTTTCTTCTCCTTTCAGTGCACTGGTCTGGGGTTCATCCGTTAAACACAACCCTCAAAAAGTTGGTAAAGATCATACTCTTGAAGATGAGGATGTTATTCAGATTGTGAAGAAATAAAGTTGTTCTCACACAGTTTGCCACTGTGCCTGAAATTTGTCATTCGTTGTAAGTGGCAAAGAACAAGCCCTTTCCGTCAAATCTGTAGGAAGTGGGTATTGGGTTTTTATGGTAAAACTGATGTTTCTGGCCAACTTCTACTGCAGCGTCCGATTCTGGCAGAACTTACAGATGAGAAACTCATGTCAAGTGACTTTCACAAGGGCAAAAATCTTACAAGGAGGCTTTGATGCCCAGGATGATTTTCTGCTGCATGTATGTGTCTTTCCAAATTAGAAAAAAGTTCACACATCAGTAATTATTTTGTTCTCAATGAGAATAAAACATGAAAAGCAGAGGCTGAAGAACTGTATCTTAGGAAGCAGGGCTAGAGGACACAGCGTTCTAGCTCTGTCTGCCTTAATCTGAAATGTTCTTGTTTGAATACTTCAAGGCTATTAATAGTCCTGCACTTGTGGAAAAGATGGTAGGTTCTGCTCACGAGCAGTCCCTTTTTCAGTTGTTTATATAAGGGGAAGTAAACTAGATGCGTGGGTTCTACTGTGTTAGCGACTCCAAGCTTTTAAGTATTCTTCAAAGAATTTCCTGCTAAGTTTAGAGAAGTCAAGTTGCACAAGAGAAGCAGGCTGCTCCAGAAAGCAGTGGTTCTATTGCTTTTTAATAGAAATTAATAAAGTTAGAGCTCTAACACAAACAAAAAGCTTACCAAACTTGTTAGCCTCTAGCATTTGCTGTCCTACAAAGGGGATGTAAGGGCATTTACTTAGATGTGTTAAAAATGCTCCCTCTCGTTATTCATAAAACAAGCGTTACAGTGATTTCAGATGCCCATTCCAGCACTAAGCCCTTGGAGCAGAGGTTGCTATTCGGCCTGGTGAGAAAGCATTCAAGCCTCAATTCTACTCTAAGCATTTTCCCCTCAGTTTTTCTAAGCTTAGTAGATTCCTGTGTAAGGGAGGTGAACTGCTGCAGCCGTGCTGGGGTGATCAGCCTTCACTGTAAGGGGCAGAGTCAAAGCTATAAGCAGGGAACCTCATTCACCCTTTAGAGCTGGTTAGTTTTATGAGTTCTTCTAGTACAACGCACTTTCGTTCCTTACCCGTAGCTGTCCACAACCAACTTTTAATTAAGAAGGCTACTGCTGTCACATTATCAGCTGAGAGTACAGTTAGTCTGGTGCCTGTCTTCAGTGAGGCCAGTTACCATCATCAGCGCAGGCTATTCCTCTCCCCCACAGGGAAGACAGACTAAAGTTGAAATTTTCCACAGATTAAGCTCAAAGAGTGGTTCTAGCTTACAAGAACAATGATAAAAATTAATCAATATACTGACGTTACAGTTTAGTTCAAGAGCAGTTGATACAGACAGCTGGTAGAATCAACTTTATTTACAGAATGTTACTGGGAAAGTGTCAAGTTAAAAAAGTATGAAAACAATCTTACAAGGACAAGCTGGTGATTGCATGTTTTACACAGATTGTTTTAGGAACAACCACTAGAAGTATGGGTGACCCCCCCAACAGATTCCACATCGGAGAGTTCAGCTTGCTATTTCTGTACAACACTGTCTCTGCTGGACTGAAACAAACCCACCACAGCATGCTGGCAATTGTTATAATACAGTCAAGTGATTTTATTTTTTTTCTGCTGCTGGTTTTGCATTCAGTGAGACTGAAGAAAGAGCAAGTCTGTGAGAATTCTGGCTTTGCTTTCACCTTTTAAAAAAGAGCACAATGGCCTAAGCTAGATAGAGGACATGACAGCAGTACTAGACTCAACACAAGTGAGAAAGTGAAGTGCGGAACCATGCAGTAGAAGGATGGAAGAAAACACTTAACTGTTGGGGAAAGTGAGACAGGCTTAAAAGGAACATAGTATTTTAAAACCAAATATACACAGTAAGATCACAAAACTACCCCATCCTCCCCCTTTCAAGCCACAGAACAAGACTCCAAAGGCAAGTTTCACAGTAGCTGCATCAGCAGATACACACCAGATTGAGGACAGTTCTTAGGCCTCCCTTCTGTAAACAGCACTGAAGGCAGTATAGAACACACCACAGCTATGACTGAGGAGTTGAAGGGTGAGGATTCAAAGGCTCCATTTTGATGACCTTTAGAAACTGGCTTGAAAGATTAAAACAAGGAAAATACTGCAGCTAAACAAGGACCAACCAGCACCAGCCCTCTTGAAAGAGCTACGACCAATAGGTACCTACAGTCTCTATGGCAGACTGAAGATCTGGCTTTATCATTATCGTACCAGGTCCCATCTTCAAGGCTGTTTGAAGACTAAACAGTTCTCTCGTTTGATAGCAAGAGTCACACACACAAGGAATCAGACCTTTGTTATACAGACAGCAAGATGTGGGCTTTTTACTTTGACACTTTAGCTACGCTGAGTGCACAGTACATGACAGAAGAATGTGAGAGGGAGACCTAGAGCAGATGAGCAGCAAGAAAAGGCAAAGCAACTTTATCCTGTTCACTCACGCTTAGGATATGCAACTTTAATCTTAAAGTCCCACACATACAATGGAGAAAGATCCAAACCATAGGCACAACTAAAGCTCAACTGTTACCAGCTACTCTTATGTACAGCTGTATAGATTCAAAAAGGCTATTCTATGTGTATATATACAAAAGATTGTTTATACACAAGTCTGTACACAAGGGTCTATACATTTAGTTTTCTGCAGGAGGAATCCATAGCTGCTACCTCTACACTAGAGAATATCAGCACTTCATTCACATATCTTACAAAAACAAAAAATAGACACTTCCAGGATTAAACTGGCTTTGTCTTGCATCTAAATTTCTTCAGGCTTCACTATTCAAGCCATAATGGATCCTTTAGTCTTGATGCAGACATGAGACCAGGACAGGTGCCATGTGCTTTAGTCTCTCAAAAAGAAATTTTGCACAGAGTGCTAAAAATAAAAGCCCCAAAAAACAAACAGAGGTGAAGTCCTGACTATGGACATTTTTATCCAGTCTAAACAAGCACAAGTGTCCCACCCAGTGGTCACTGTTCACTGCCGGTATTCCAGTTCATCTACACTGATGACTTTGGATGGCATGGAAGGGAGAGGCTGCTGCAAGACATCCGAACCAAACCACTTTGCAAGGCCAATGGGAGAGCCACTTCTCTGGCTAGGGCGATGGTCAAGCTGTGTGTGCCCATGAGATAATCCAGTCCGAGACAGCACATTCTGAGGGGTTGTCTGTGCACCAGCGGGTGATCCCTGTGCTCCACTGCCTGTGAAATGTAAAGCTATTAGAGGTGGAGCAGTATGTTCACCCAACACCGAGATTTGCCCAGAGCAATCACCTGACGAGGCTTTGCGAGCCAACTATGGCTTTTTACTCATTCCATTAGCCCTGGGAAATCCAGGCCCCACATGTTTATTCTCCTGTTAGTACTCCCGTAAGCTGTCTGACATTGCCAGTTCTGGACACAGTACCGTGCAGGTTTTAACTGGAAGACCAGCATCAAATTGCATTTTGAGATAGGTGGGTGGCCTCTCCCACCCAGCGAGGAAGGAAAGACCACACACATGCTGCAAAAGGCAGATCTGTCAACAGCAACATGTATCTTGAAACCGAATCTTTCACTTGGACTTTCTTTTGTAGTGTAGTGATAGAACAAGGGGTAATGGTTTTAAACTGGAAGAGGGCAGATTCAGGAAAAATTCTTCCCTGTGAGGGTGGTGAGCCCCTGGCCCAGGTTGCCCAGAGAAGCTGTGGCTGCCCCATCCCTGGAGGTGTCCAAGGCCAGGCTGGACGGGGCTTGGAGCAACCTGGGCTGGTGGGAGGTGTCCCTGCCCAGGGCAGGGGGGTGGCACTGGATGGTCTTTAAGGTCCCTTCCAACTCTAACCATTCTATGATTCTTCTGGCATAAGAGCCTGCAGTGGCCAAAACCACTCTGATACCTACACAAGATTAGTGATTATGAAGATCTAAACTACCAAAATAGTTTCCTGTTAGCCCAGTATACTGACACAGGCCAACAAGTATAGTACTTGGAGCAGACTAGGCAGTGTTACAAAGCTCACAATCCTGTTTTAATTTCTAGCCTACCTGATCGCTGTAGTTGCTGTTGCATCATCGCTAGCTGCAAAGGTGTCCCAGAGCGTGGATTTAAGATGTGATGGCTGGCTGTTGGTAGTGGGTAAAAAGGTTGGCCAAGGATGGGAGCAGATATTCCCTGCAGGTGAGACAGGTCCACTCCAGGAGGAAGCATACCTGTTGAACAAGAGTGAGGAAACAGCTTCTTACCTAATAAGCATAAGGAACTTAAAGCAAAACAAACATTTGTATATTTAGATGGGTAGGAATTTATTGCCTGGTTTTAAAGGTAAGTTTTGATGTAGCAAACATTACCAGTAACGAGTATCAATCTGTGCTGTTCCTAACACAGTCTTACAGAGAACATGCATTAACTTACAGGAAAAAAGCATGGATTACCTGCTTGCAGTAGGGGAAGATGTTGCGGATGAACCCCCTGTGCCAGCATTCTCTGGACCAGTCCTGGATGCAGTTGATGAGCAGGTCGTACAATTGGTACATGGGGAACAAGGGGTACTTGATGAACAGGACGAAGAAAAGGGCCTCCTGGTACTGGGGAGGCCATTGTAGGAGTCTTTCTACCAGTTGATTTAGGCCTGTAGTCTTGCTCTTTGGTGCAACGATTTGCTTGGGTAAGAGGTGTGGAACATGCAGAGCGTTGCAGTGCAGGTAATTTGGTACCTAAGGTGGGCAAAGTTTCTTGATCTGCATTCTCCACAGAACTAGACAGTAGGTTATCTGTAGCTAGAATTGAATACAACTATTATAGTCCACAGCTAGAGATTGCATCTAATGAAAAATAACTGGATTTGACAGCTAGATTCCAGGACTAGCTGAACTGTAGTCATATGTATTTAATAGTAAGCATCTGTCTTTTCTGGATGCTTTTGGCCAAATTATTTCAAAACAGTAACAAGAGGGAATATGTTCCACAGAAATCCCTTGACAGTAAGTTTAAAGTTAGGTCAGAATGAGCAGTAACTCCACCTTTAGTTCTTATTTTTCCTTTTTCTTAGAAATTTTGAACTGGCAGCATAGATGAGTCAGTCCTAAAGGAGACAGGAGGTACAAGGGATCCTCCCTAGACAAGATTATAATTGGGAGTTGGAGTTGTGCCAGAAATGTAGACTGAAGTGGTTTTCCAGTTTAGATGTGTCTGGGGGTTAGCAGCAGCCTTCCATGTCTCCCATCTGCTTAGCAAGATTTGGAACACTAAAGCACCTCACAAAGCTACTTCCACAAACCATCTAGATCAGTTAGAGAAGGCCTAAAATATCTTAAGAGTCATCTGCTACTAGTTGAGGTAGCAGCAATAGTTGGAAGTGCTAAAAGGAAAAAAAGTCAACTGTATAGTAGGAACTACAAGCTACTTCTGTAGTTACCAGTACTGAAATACAATGTCATGGCAATTAGGCACATTAGCCTTACTGGGTCAGGCATGTGTTACTGAGCATTTCCTTTTACTATCTACTTACATCAGAGTTAGGGTGACAAAATGCTTCCTTGAAGCTGCTACATTTAAAGACCTTAATTGGTCTCAGCTTTGATTGTTCAGTTAAGATGTCTCAAGAGGGCTATAAATTGCTTGTATCCAATTACTGGTGTAGAGCAATATGGAAGCATTATTGTTAATACGCTTGTTCATCAAGACCAGTTGCAAAGAAACAGTTTTGATCCAGGCCTCAGTGTCACTATTGCTCACAAACTGACAGAGGATAAGGAAAAATGTATTTAAACCCAGTGTTGCTGGAAGACTGTACCTGGACATGTATCCCCTCCATAGCTCTAACCCTTCCTCCCATTATAGGCTCATTTCTGCACCCTCCTCATCACCACGAATCAGGAATGTCTAAAGTTAGCCTGGCATATTATGTGCTGAAGCTCTTTGATTCTATTGCATGTCTCTTGTGTGAGTTATTTTAAAGCCATTACAATACCTTCATTTGGCCTCTGATTTTCATCTTTACCATCGCTGACTTTCATTTTCCCAGAAACTGTCTCCTCTTTGCTTTTTTCTTTGCTCTCATACATCTTGCGAATCACCGAGGTAGGTGTAAAGGAAGGAGACAGCTGCAGAGAACATAGTAAGAAGCAACACCTTACTCAGGGCTGATTATCTAGGCCACACTATCTTAATTGTGGGTGGACACCAATTCTAGCACATCCTTTCCGTTTAAAGCTCTTTTGAATTTGCCTCATTTCATAGCTTTATTCTATAGTTCAGGCACTTCTCTTTAGCTTTTGCAGAAGTCCAATACCTTTGTTAAAACGAACAGATGTTCTCGAAGTTAAATGTATCTTAACAGGCGTGAAACAAAACAGATGATCTGTATTTTAAATTACAGGTGTTTCCTCTTTGCTATTGGTTCAGAACAGCAGCTCAACAGGAGTTTCCACGGAGCCGCCTTATGTGTATTAATTCAGGGCTGACAGATCTGCAGAAAACTATTGCCTCATTTGTATTTTTCTCCCACTCAAAGTTGCACAGCATCTGTGGAAACCGCTCGTTTGGTATACAAACAAAAGTACTTGTTTGATTTAGCAGCTGATAGCCTGCATTAGCCCTCAGCTGCAAGTATGTACTTGACTGATTAATTGGAAAATTTAGATCAAAGCAACATTCTACATAGTGCTGAAGGCAGTGAGGCAACAGCCTGGCTTTGAGATTTTTATTTTTTTTTCTCTCCAAAGTGATCCTGAAGCTCCTAGGTAACATTTTCAACTCCTAGACACTTAGGACGGTCAATTCATACCTAAAGACCAGTGTTCTCTGAAGTGGCTAATGGCTTTCAGCACTTGTCTTCTGAGAACTTAAGAACCAAAATACAAGGGCCTGAGTCTTCACACTTATCCTCCTTTGGTTTCAGAAGACCAGGTCAAGATATTAATGGTGCTTCTTCAGTTTTAGATAAGACAGTGATCAGAAAAGGGTGTTTTCCAAAGCAAAGACATTCATTTAAGTATGAAGTGCAATTCATTCTCATGTCACATGGCCACTGATACAACATGACTATGATTAACTCCTCTATGGCCTCCCTTTTTGCCATTGATTACAATTGCTATAATCTAGTTACAGCAGACACTTTTATAGCTTCTCCTACAATCATTATACATTAGGTACTGACCATGCTGGTAATGGATGCTGTTGGAGCTGGAGAAGATGCGTTCCCTCTGTGTCCTGGTGCAGGCGATTTAGTCACTCGCTGCTGCCTGTTAACAGACAGCGAGTTAGTAAGACGCAGCTCTTGGCACAGAACAGATGGCAGGACTGCCAAAAATACAAGCTTGAGTCACTAGTACCAGTATCTAGTGAAATACTCACATTAAAGATCAGTTGACAGTGTACCCCTTAAATTTTGCAGTCAGATACTCACCTGTTTCTGTAGCCATCTCTGCTTTTGTCCATCTGTGGTTTACCAAAGCCATGCTGATAGAAGTTTGCAGCCTGTAGGGCTAAGTCATGTGGTAATGCTAGTCCCTCTAACGCAGCTTGCTGTATTTCCAAGGGACTCATCTGAAGTAGAGTCATATAAGAGAGACACAAATCAAAGCCTGTATTTGGTTGGGGTTTTTTAAGATACTGAAGATTTACCGCTATAGCTATAGTTTTCACAAAGCATCTGCCCTCCAACAACCATCTGTTTTTTGACAGGCAATAGAAATTTCAAAAAATCTTGTACTTGAGGTACTTTAAGATGGGTCCAATTGCAATGAGACTGTACTAAATTAGACTTTGCGTCCTCACACTCAGAGTGAACTTGATTAACATCTGAATGTAGCAGATAGGTATGTGTTTCCACAAGTTACTTCTAGACCACACAACATAAAAAGATGAATATACATTAAGCAAAAGGCATTTAATCTAACCTGTGCAGCAACTGGACTCATGGGCTTCCTTACACCTGGAAATGGATCACCAAGCAATTGCTGAGAACCTTGTCCAAAACCTAAAGAACATTCAACAGTTGTATTTAGAAGGACTAGCAGTTTCTTTCAATATATACAATATACACCCCTAAGCTAAACAATTCTACATGGAATTAAGGATTCCTTGTGAAGGCTTTCAGCTCATCGCTTAAGTCTACACAGAGCTGTGTCTCTTCCTTGTCACCAGGCTGCAGAGCTGCAGGGAGGCTACTGGTAGTTTTTGCTATACAAACAGCCCAGTCGCCCCTGAAAATTGTCTTCATATACAGTAACTGAGCACATTACTCCACACCAGAATAAATTTGTGAGGTCTAGCGATTCATCTCACACGTCTACATTTTCTGGAGATGAATTTAACATTAGAGACTAGTAAGTAAAAACGCATCTTGCACTCAAGAGGCAGACACTGACCTAGTTGCCCACCAACTGTCAGGAAGTTTTTAATCATTCTGTAAAGCACCCTTTAAAACAAACTCAAGTAATAAAACCGAAAAATCTAATTTGCAACCAGTCTCACCAATGGGTGAAGATATTCTATGGCGCAGGTAATCTGCAGAAGCAGCTCGAGTTGGAAACACAGGTGGAATAGGGGGAGAAGGTGCTCTTTGTGTCAGCAAAGAGGCTGCAGGTTCCAAACCACCTATCAGGCCACTTAAGACATTTGATGAAGCAGGTCTGGTGATGGGTGGACCAAGAAGTTCCTAAGAATAAGTAATGAAAAAGTGTTCAGAATCTGATCTATACAAACAAGCTCATTTTACTACACTACAGGCTACACTATTTATAGCAAGTTAGAGAGACAAGATGGGCTTGTGCAACTAGATATATCAATTCTGGATTGCCCTTAGAATTAGGCACTTCGCCACACTTCTCATTTTCAAGTTGTAATCATGGGAAATAGCATGAGAAGACAAATTCCTAAGTAAACTGAATTAGTGACTAGTTCTCTTTCCTCTATAGGGAGTCATGTCTGACTACAGATCTCTTAATTCCCTTAAATGTCATATTTTCAAATACTTTGGTTTTACTTAAAAGGAGGATGCCCATTTTGCCCACATCCCCCACCCAGAAGTACCTGCAGAATATTCTTTGATAGAGGCTGGCCTGGCATCTCTGGAGGTGACATTAAGTGGCTCTCAAGACTCTGCTAAGAAAAGGAATACATTATAAATTAGACATAGATACAACACGCATCAGACTCATTAAGAGACAAGCCACATCTGTCTCAGTGACAGAAATAGTTTCACCTGTTCTGTTAGAACCATAGTTTATGCATCAGCCAAATAAAATTCCAGCAAAGTTAAGGGCTGAGCCATCTCACAGATCTTCCCTTGCTAAGAAAACATCTAGTGATAGATTGCATACAGGTAGTGTAGTGTGCCTTAATCAAGTTTAAGATATATGAATTTATATAATTGTGTAAACTGGAGATGAAACGTTGGGCCAAGTGGTCAACAGACTATGCACAAACTGAAAAGTGTTTGTATATTAGAGAAATTATTTAAGATATTCTTCTATGCATCAAAATTACATGTCAATGTAAAGGGACAGCCAGAAATGAAAATTTCAATTTAAGTGTGAAATCAGTCTGCAAATTCTTTACAGGGCAAATTTACATTCTTCACTATCTTTTAGTGAAGTGGGATGAGGCTGAAAGTCCTTGGGTATAGTCTGGCAGGAAAACCAGATGCTTTAGACTTAGAAGTCTTTTATGGTGCCCGAAGTAGTTACTGATGTCTTCTGGGTCGAGCGTACTACTTAGGCAGTTAGTGGCAGGATGAAATTTCATACTACAATGTCTTCTGGTCTATAGCTTAGTATCATCTGTTGTTTAATATTAATCTTCCATCTAACAAGTATTCGGTTTAGTTTTATCGTGGTACAAATAATTTTAAAATCCAGGTTTAAAAATATTAGCTTGTGTGCTGACATACCTCTATTAAACAAAAGTCACTAAAGCAAGGCATCTAAGCTTCAGGTGTCCGCTGTACCCACACTACAAGCATTTTAACAGAGTTGCCTTTTAATAGCAGCACTAAGGCAACCATTAAACTAACCCTAACAAGTCTTCCATAAAGAGTGGACTGATGATGTCTATTATATAGACACAGTACCTCTTCTACAGATGTATTTGTTTTTATTAAATAAGGTTCAGACAGGATGAGTTCAAGTGTAGGAGAATCTTAGACACTAATCAAAATGTCCTCTATAGTAGAAGATTCAGCCTTTTCATCATGCAGAATCTTTTTTGGGGGTATTTATAGTCTTCAAGTCCAGATATTAATCAATCAGACTCGATATTCACATAGGCCCTCTTTCAAGGTGGCAATTGTTAGACTTCTCATAGTATCAGTTCTGGGTCCTTCAGAAACTCAACATGAAATCAAGCCTGTGAACTCTGAACTGAAAAAAGCCCCATTTCATTACTTTGCTTAGGGAAAAGTGACCTCCCTTACTTTCCCCTCCAGACAACAATATTCTATATGTAAGCCTATATTTAATATCACACTGCTGTATCCAGTCATGGCCGCATGATAACATGGCATGTTATCAAAAGGATCACGTAAGGGGTTTCCAGTTTATAACCCACGTCTTAGCACAGTTCAGAAGAGCCAGGTCTCTGCTACTTACATTGACTTTGGGCTGTGAAGGGAGAGTCCCACTTGCCTTCATACTGCTGACTAGTTTGTTAAATGCAGTCATATCTCCATCTTTCTTGAGCTGTCTGGAGCCAGTGACATTCAATGCTTCCTCCATTTGCTCAGCCATAAACGGAGTAGCAATTTTCCCCTCCTGATCCACTTTCAGGCCTTTTAGCCCAGCTTCGACTTCTTCCACTGAAAGTACAACTCCTGAATGTGCTGAGAAAAAACAGAGAAATAGTGGTAAACTATGGCGCTCTGTTTACAAGCAAGTTAATAATTCTTGTGAAGGTGTTGAATACAAGTTGTTTGAAAACAAGGAACAGCCAAAAGCTTATCTTCTGATATTCATACTAGCTGTCAAACCATGTTCGAGCTGTGTTTAGACTGATATTTTAATATCCAAATTAGGAGTATTGCCATGCGTAAATACAGGCATGTAAGGCATGAAACCTGTTAAAGTTTCAGCTGTTAAGTTCTCACTAGCTTTCCTTTATCCTGCAAGACATGTTACACTGAGTTTGTTCTCTTTCAATTAGGAAAGTTACATTTATCTTATACTCCAGGAGACCAGATGGTCTTAATGCCACAGTGTAAGCAGTGTCAAATTGTCTGAAGCTATCTAAGTAGAGAAAATACATACCTGGAAAACTTAGATACTTTGGAAACTCAGTTACACACTTAGTTTGGTGTGCATAAAGCTTGAAGTAGATTTTTTGCTCAGAAATTAAAGACACTACAGAAAGATTTCACTGGCATAACCAGAATAAGGTACAAGTGTTATTAAGCAGTACTTTTTTCCTCTGTATGCATGTATAAATATCCATCAGTGCCCAACATCAAGGCTAGATGTGCTTTACAGACCAGCTAAAACACACCACGAGGTATGACACCTTAAGAGAAAAGGAAGAAGAGACAGGAGCATGCCATGGGTTGCTGTAGCGGATGTTGGCCCAGAGAAATAAGATTTACTGGAAATTTGGGCAAGAAGGTGGAGAAAAGAAACAATGATGCAGACATGCAGTATGGAACATGAAGAAGAATATGATGTTGGTGGAGAGGAATTGACCTGAAGGCTCCACAACACTTGCAGAATTGTACAGCATTTTATGGGAATACAGAACCCACATCAGGTACTTCTGAGTGAATGGAAGCTTCCTCACAATTTCTTGTTCCTTCATCCTTCGTTTGTGAGGATCAAGGTTTAAAAGCTTTTAGTAGGAAAGTCAGACTAAGCAGAACACAGAAAAGACTTGTAGTTCTATTTAAGCCAATTTTAGAAAAAGTTCTCCACATGTTAGCTGATACTTCCCGCTCCCAGTCTGGATGCTTAAGACTATTTGCAGTGCTTGGATGCTTTCCTCCCTAGCTGCTTCACGCAAGTCACAGGATAGCATTACTTTTTGTTCAGTCCAGTTTACATGGCAATACATGCTGCTTGCCAAAGAGAAACCAATTTGTAATGAGACCTTGAGACTTCAAAGAACACATGCATTTCGTACCCTCCATGCACGCTACGGGCCCAAACATGCAAATCCCTAACTTGGAGGTTCACATTAAGTTAAGTCAGCCCTGAACTCTGTTTAGAACAGCTGATGCTAGCAAAAGCCAATTCCAACAGAGTAAGTTCCCTGGAATCCTGTGATTCTAGCCAAGACAAACTTGTTCCTATGTTTTAGCTCTATGTTAATTATTTAATTAATGCACTGAACAGTAAGCACAGACCACTGTGCTTCAAGTGCCAACAACAGCCTCGAGAAGTTCAAGCGTACAGTATGCACTTGGAAAAAACTGACATCCTCAAGCCACTGTTCATCTTTTTAGATGCTGATACTTAATGGATCAATGCGATCCATTACAGATGCTTGCAAGAATGACTTACATTAAGTTTTTAGTAAAGGCAGAGTTTAAATGCCACAGTTTCAGAGCTGACATTACCAGTCTCCAGTATGGAAAACTTATGTAAATGACAGACAAAGGTGGAAACTCTGATCAAGACTTGCATCATATTAACTTATGATTATTACTGGCCAGTGAAGCAGTCTGATAGAGTCCTGATGTCATCCTGTGATTAGGATGAAAAGAATCAGCGATGATATTTATACAACTGAGATCTGTTGAGTATTGGGTTTTCTATAGTGTAAGTAAACCTATAATACTTCCTACTCCTGGACTTAGCAGTTGAGGCTTCCAGAATACCAAGCCTCTTGCCTTGAGATACTGCATCACAAGAACTCAACAATATCTGAAGAGGCACTTACTGCTCTCTCTAAGCTTTTCCTTGTTGGCAGAAAGACTTGAGAGAAGAGGTTTTAAGTCCACTTTGGCTTTCTGTAGCATTTCTAGGATGTCCACTTTGTTTTCAGAGTGGTCTTCCAATGGAATGGGAGCAAAGTAGTTTCCAGAGTTCTGGCCAGGGGAGAGAATGGCTTGCTCTAGACCTGAAACAGCAAAACCAGGAGCACTGCGACATCAGTTTACCAACCCAATGTCTCAAGATGACCATACACTGGTAACCAACTTCAATATGTCACTGAAAAGTTACGACTCACACCCCTTGCCCAAGATCAGCTGGAAAGTTATCAGAACCATGACATGAACACTTATAAAATAAGAACTTACAGCTGCTTACTCTAAGAGCTTCCAAAAGAATGTGAAGTGCTTAAACTGCGGGAGAATTCACTATCCTAAAGCTTTATCTGCCATGTTCTTATTGAAGAAGTAGGAAGGAACATGGAAGGAGGCTATCTGACCCTGCATTGTCCTGTAGCCTTCTTACCTGCTAGCCTCTCCAGTTCCTCATGTGGTGTAGATCTCAAGCTGCTTGACCGACTTCCAGAACGACTGGGATTAGAAAACCACCTGCTGAACCTGCTGGCAGACACTGAGCCTTCCCCCAGCACATCTTCTATCATCTAGATTTTGGGGAAAAAAAAAAGATCATCTTAACAGAAGACAGATCAGTAACATCTTTGAGAAATTTACTGGGCAATCAAGATTCCAAGATTCTTCTGCTACAGACAACTATATGCTGTTCCTAGAGTTCAGAAGCTTTGAACAGCTTTTTTTTCTTCCAATATGACAGCATTTGTGTAGTCAGTTAGCATAACCCAAACATCTTTTATTTATACCAAATATTTGTTCAGAGTAAAACCATAACTGAAACAGCATAATCAGAGCACCCAAAGTCCATTAACTATGCCATTTTAAAGTGGATGTACCAAAAAAAAAAAAAGAGAAGCATTTGCCACAAGAATTAAACCAAATTGTAACTAGCAATTTTGACAGCCAGACAGCTCAAGGCTGGTCCCTATCACTGTACAGAGAGAGTACTCTGATCTGTTGTGTTTTCTGCAATCATGATTCAATTTAGTTACAGCACTGGCCAAGGACAGTGCCTGGAATGAAGTGCAGGGACTACTCCCTGACTTTTGAGCATCCCACAAGAGCTGGGGAGAGGGACAGTAGCTAAGGGCTACTTGCTTGCGCTTCACATGCTGACCCGTTCTGGGACTAAGAAGAGGGTTGCATTCTTTAAGCCAACCCCTGCACCATCAGCAGGGTACTGTCAGCTAGCACCTTCTCCCTCCAGACAGAACTGAGGTCACTGCGCAGTATGTCATAGACTTATTCTGTCAGAAGTCACTACAGTTTATAGCAACTGTTTACTTCTTTGCTAATCACTACGATGCACTGTTTTTGAAATGCTTACAAAATTTAACTCAAACTAAAGCTCTTCTATCTTGCAAGACAGCATCCAGTTAAAAGCCTGGTCAATAGGCACAGATACCGCTTCCCCACGCAGCACATTCACTTTTAGACAAAATAAGAACAGTTCCATCCTGCCAGAAAAGCTATTTTATCTGAAACAAAGAGCACTCAACACTATTTATAACAGCAAAACCAAGATAGTATTGATCCACTTGGTTCTGAATGTTTCAATCTAACATGTCAGAAGAATTAAGACAGTCATATAAGGAAATATACAAGTCTACTATAACACTTGTCACAGACTTATCACCCATACAAAGAAAAAATATTACAATATGCTCTGGCTAGTCTGAAACTCACTTTAGTGGGCAGATATTTTAATCTGTCACAAAAGTTTCATCAGCAGATATTTCATAACTTGCTAATTCCCTGCTTTTAAAGGGTGTCACCATCTTGCAGATACGCTGCGAATCAGATTGTCAAGTCTGAAGACACATCATTTACCTCTTCTACAGGGAGAACAAACTCTCCACTATGTATTTGTCGAATTACTGCCACCATATGATAAGCCTTTTTTAATGCAAGCAGATTTTCCACATTAAAGGTTAGGTCAGGATTCTATTTTTTAAACCCTAATGTTTCTAAACTGTATATCAGGTCTGTTCTTTTGCTGTCAGAATATGTTTCTTTTTAAAAAAAAACATTTACCTTTTCACAGCACTAAGCCTCAAATTCTATCTACTAATCAGTTCTACCATCTAGAATAGTCAAGAATAGCTTTTCTTCCTACTGATGGAGGTCAGAATAGAAACATCAGCAGTTTACGCATTAGGCCTGTGCTTAGTCAGTACTTGCTGGACCTGCTCACCCCTTCTTGTTGTGCAGGGGAAAAAGCACGCTAAGATACAGACCAGTAATAGCTTTCAGAACAAAAACATTGAGCACCAACCACCCACTATTACCTCTAGAGATCAGATGTTCAAGAACTGTACACTACCAACAGAAGTATCAGAATCCCCATCAAATCACAGCTGGAGGTAAGAATCCATTATTGAAAGAAACACGGCACAAGTGTCAGTCTTTTTTCTCACAGCCTTGTTACTAGCTCCTAAGTTACAGTAGCACCCCACGTATGACTTGGGCTACACAGAGTATCTCCTAGTCACATCAATAACATTGTTTAAGCATGCTTTTAACTGAATTAGTAGGCTATGTTTGTTTTTCCAACTCAGTAGTAGTGAAAAAATGAATTAACCACCATACAGAGGTTTAAGTAATAAAGATTCAAACCCTCTCGGACATATATCCTTTCAGTCCCATTACTGGTATTAGTAACAACGCAACTATATATTCATCAGACATCTCCAGGCTTACTGCCTTCCAGGAAGCTTCCATAAAATAACAATTTGCTGTGATTCCCACACTTAGCTGCAAAATGTTGTTTTTTTCAGCTATACTAAATTTTTTTTTTTTTTTTTTTTTTTTTTTTACAGTCAATCTTCTCTGGGCACTTCTGTAATACTTCCAAAGATCTATTAAAGATGCTGATTTTGAGTGTTCAGTAGTGATCAAAAGAAAGGAAAAATAATCAGCAAGTTTGCCTCATATGCTTTACCTGGAGATGGAACCAGTCCCAGGGATAACACTTTAGAATTAACATCCTAACGCTCCAAAGGTAAATCTCTGCAAATGCATCTAAGAATTGCATACTGTATAAAGCAACTTGCCCAAAGCAAGAAGTTTTAGCTTTCACTGAATGCAGCAGCAGCAAAAATGCTTCTCATTAATACAACCGGTATTAAAAAAAAAAAAAAAAAACAAACACAAAACCAAACACCTCACCGAAGCCAGGCCAGGAACACTTTTATCCAAGTTAAAGAACTCATTGAAGTCAAACTCTCCTGGAGCTGGTTCTTGTAAGACTGCTTCCCTAGGAACTTCTTGGTCTGCTGGAGTTTCATTGGCAAGGACAGTTTGCACTTCATCCTCTTCTGCCACTCCACCATTGCATTCTATCCCTTAAAAAGAAAACAGAGTGATCGCTGAGTCATTGAACTGGGCTGTTTCCTGTAGGAACAGTGCCTAACCATCAATGCATTTGCCTAGGAATTAGCAGCACAGGACCAAAGCAATCTAGCCATCCATGTGATATTTCATCAGTTATATTGTGCTGGGTACAGTCTGCTGCGAGAGAAACTAGGACCCACTAGAACTCTAGCACAGAGCTTCTAGTCTGTAATTAAGACTATCTGCCTCACGGAAAATAAGAATTGCCATCGAATCATGCATAAACAACTGCCTCCTGATCAATCCAGGAAGTACCCAGAACAGGTCAGATGTGTCACTATAAGCAGAGCTGTTACAGTAAGTTAACAGCTGTTGCTGCTTTTTCCATCAAGAATGCTTTGGCAGCTCCTGCTTTTTTCCTAGATGCCCTAGAGAACAGAAAATAAAGCTAGTACTTGACATAAGTTTTCTTAATATTGTCAAGATATGAAAAACATTGCTCCTACTCCTCCATCAGGAGCAAAGTTATGTGTCATGTCAAAGACTTACCAAGCTTGCATAGGTGCTGCAAAAAATCTGTGATGACTACAAACCTCATATGCTTGAAACTGTACTACACTTCAGTTAAATGAATACACAACTAAACCTGAACTCTTCAGGTTTATGCTGTCCACCTGCAGAATTTCTAGTATTAAGAAGGCATTTTCTCTCTGGCCCCAGAGAAGTTTATACTACAGCTTTTGCAGTGGTAATAACAGTAAACTTGAAGTCCAATGACTGTAGACAAATTCAGTCTCCAAATTCAGCTTGAAGCTGTATTACTGCCACCTCTATGTCCAAATCAGTGTTCCTAATGCTTGTATTACTACAAGGAAAAAAAGTATTTCAATTACCTTAGAGCATTAGCTTACCTAAAACCAAGCCTTTAGCAACCAGCAGGATATAGAAGTGGACAAAACCCTTTTAATAACCTACAAATTACCAATATCATCCAACATCCATACAAGTTTTTTTTTTTTTTTCCAGCCTCTCAGTCCTGCCTTTCTTTTGGAAAAATAGTATTTTACCACTTAAAGGTATTTGCAGAGTCTGAAATATCAGCCATGGGCTTTACATCTTGTGCTTCAGGATTAGCAAAAGCTATGCAAGTTTAAGACTAAAGACTGATAAACTGCACTATTCTTTACAGTTGCCTGGATCTAGAACAAGCACCTACATATCCAGCAATATGCCATATTAGAAGACAAGGAAAGTTTGTCAAATTTGCCATTACCTTCTTTTAGTGAGGCTGTACGTCGTCGTGTACGTTTTCTCCCTTTGTGATCTTCCTCCAAAATTTTATCATCAAAGCCTGTAAGCTCAATGGTTTCAGACTGACTTGTAGGACCAGCAGAGAACCACTCAGGTTCCTCCTCAGTGTAAGAGTCATTCCTTCTTCGCTCCCCAAAGACACGTTTGCTGTCACCAAATTCCCTCTGAAGTGGAATATTAAAAATGTTAACCATTAAATGCTGTTTCATAAGATTCCCCCCTGACTTCCAAGGGAAACTACAGTCTTTTCACACCAGTTACAGATTAGGGTTTTTTCTTTTTAAGCTTTAAATGCAAGCTCAGCATGGCTCAGTAAGCTTTTACATTTTAAAAACTTCACAGTTTAATTTCTGCCTTATTACACTGAAGGCTATTGGTCTGCAAGTGCCTGTATGAACTCAGTTTTGTATCCTGAGAGGTAGGCTAGCAGTTCCTCTTTTTTTTTTTAAATGCCTGAAAGCATGGAAAGCTTCCATCTGCTGAGGTTAAAGACTACACTTGCTGACAACTGCTAGGTCAAGAATTATGAACAAACTATTAGACTTTTGAATACCTTGCTATTAAGTCTACCACAGGAGAGGTTTCTAAGATACACAGTATTAGATGTATCCTAGTCCATCTGTCAGAAGGACTGAAAACTTATGAAGTTTTTGAAGCATCAAGTACTTGCCCTTTAAACCATAAAGGTGCTTCTGAGAAGAAATAGCCTACTTGCATAGAACACTCAACTGCTGTATGCAGTTAACATGCCCTGCTGCTTTTAGTGCAAAGCATCCAAAACCTGATCTAATACGCAATCAGAAAAAGAACAAACCCTGAAGCGTTTGTCTTTGTAGTCCCTCTCACGATCTCGGTCTCTTGCATCTCTGGAATCACGTATGTCTTTTTCACCACCCCGGTGGTCTTTATCAAAGTTACGAGAAGAGATAATTCTTCCACTTCCAATCCTACGGCCACCAATAACACGGACACCATCATTCTCCTTTTCTAACGGGCTCCCTGCTCGACGTGAGCTAACAGCTGCAGTTACATGACAGCCACCTCCAAAGCTTCGCCTTTGTGGACTTAAGACTACATCCAAGTCATCTTCTTTCACTCGCTCTCTTGGATCTGCAAATCAAGGATCACAAAAAAAGCATTGAATTTAATATATTAGTAAATATGAGCTAATTATTTGTATAATAGTCTTCTGTTCCACAGCCTTGCAGTTATCCCAGAGCTTTTTGAAGGAAAACACTCACAATTTATTTTTGCAAAGCTAATCTAGCTGAGAGCACAGGAAATGCAGAGGAAAAAAATGAAATTCACGGTTGGATATTGAGGAATCATTGCTGTCTCCTAGGAAGTACCTGCTTTCCCACAACAGACCTTCTAAGTACTAAGTCTTGAATTGCAGGGAAATTGTCCCCCTGCACTTGCAGTATTGCCTATGTATTTACTATTATAGAACAAGAACAATAGGATGTAACAACTGACTGCTATCTAAGTTTGTCCTTAGATAAGTTACCAGAATACCAGACACTAGACTATAGTGGGAGCAACCAAGATTTCCTTGACACTTATTTTATGCAAACAATTTTCAGAGACTTTGTTTAGTCTCATTTGCGTCATCCCAAAGGAAAGGTTTTGCCAACACCCTCTGTTCAGTTTTGCGTCTTGTGCTACAAGGATGCACTTACCTACTATCCTACGCATAAGAGAAGTCCGATCTGAATCCAAATCTTTTTTAAAGCTTTCCACTGGTGAAGTTCTTCCTGAACTCGGATATAAAGATGCATGCCACTTCTCTGGATCCCAGACACCATCACTATGAAAATAAAATTGCAGGTTAGTTTACTACTTGTAGTCTAATAAACAATTCATAGTACTACTGCTGAAAACCTAGAATTCACTGACTAGCAACCTGTACAAGTGAAACATCTCCCATACCCAACTTTTAAATCTTTGCCTTATTTCACTTCATTACCTCATATGTGGTATTCTCCATTCCTTCTATAAGAGTAAGGAAGTATACGCAGCATCAGATTATAAAAGGGACAAATATGGACACATTGTCCCACTAGTTATTGGTGAAGTTTTCCTGGTACACTGAAAAAAGCTCAAGTAGCTCAAATGTCACTGTTCTCAGGCATTCAGAAGATTTTTACCTCAATCTCACGCTTATTGGACAATAAATTACTCTCAATATTAAAGATACTGCTGTTTAGCAAGTGTACAAACACAAGCCGAGAACTCTCAACTTCATTGTTAAATGATGTACGCTACACTGTCAACTTGGGGAGAATAATCCATCAAGCAAATCAGCCTGTTGCAACCTGACCTAGTCAGTCTGTGCTATACAGCCATTGATCATCTTGATAGTTTTTCCTGCACGAGACCTGTGTTGTGTGAAGTTATTTCGTGCTGGATCTCACATTATCATCTTTGTTCTAAGCACAACATCCCCAGCTAGAGTACTAAGCCTTTCCTGGTAGATTAGTACTTCTGAAAACACTGTCATACACTAAACTCTGGAGCACTTATATCTTGCATCAACATAAATGCACTTTGTAGCGAATAATTTTTTTAATTTAAACTTTTATTTTAAAAGAAATATATATAGGTCTTGTATAATCAAGAAAATACCTGTCATATTTTTCAGAAAGACAAGAAGGTCTTTGCTTAGAGTAGGGACGCTCTTTAATATCCAGCAGTTCCTCCTAGAAAAAGGAAGAAGTTAGTTCTCACCTAGACAAGATTCGAGTGACCCAAAATATCTATTCCAGACTGCCCGTTCAATTTAATGTTTTAATTTGACAATCCAAGTTTCCCAATACGTTTTTTCATTTCCTGTGAAATACTGCAGTGAGAAGTTGACATTGGACAGCAAGTTTATTTTTCAGTTCTTCTACCAGTGGCCACGGAGCAAACACTTATCTGAAGCACTAAGCCTTACTAGGTCAGGTTCAGTCCTCATTAACACTTGAAAGGCTGTTCATATCATACACATTTACCTATTCACTTCCCTGGACAGTTCAACTTATAAGCAAGACAGGCATCATTGATACTAGAGCTAGTAAGTTCTCAATATAGAATCCAAATTGCTACGTTTAGTGCTATATAAGATTCAGCAGGTTAAAAAAGCATTACCACAGTACCAGTTACTAATGTAGATCTGGACATTCCAGACAAGCTTGCCATTTCTGACCACCACCAATTCCAAGACATCTAATGTACATTATACAGTTATCCACCCAACACCAAATCAATGCTGAATGATTACTTCTGTTTTCCCACTTTCTACCAGCTTTCAAACACAGTGTTTAGTTTACTGTTGCACATCCCTGTGCAGTTAGTCATTTGAGACAGACTAGTAATAAATCTAGTCTCACTGCAGTTTGCTGCATTTAAGAAGCATTATTAATGGTGTGATCAACAGCACTTTGAATCATCATTAACCTGTCTGCAGATAAGATGCACATTTCTAATTAAACTTAATCATTCTCCCTAGATTACCTGTCTTCAATCTGCCTCACTCCCAACTGTACTGAACTGATTCAGAACTGTGCAAAAATCAGCAGGAAGGATAAAGAAATCCTAACAGCAGACACCACACATCAACCAAACTGAAGACAGAAGTCTCTTTACCTTTCCCTCTCCCAAGAATACAATAGCTTCTAGAGCTTTTACATCATTATCCCCATGTGATTAAAATCAGTTCATTAGCTATGTCAGCTTGATACTTGAAAGTTTCCAGATGACAGCTTGGTAGCCAGACAAAACCTTAATATGCACACACACATACATACATATCCAAGCATCAAAAAGAGTTCCATTAAAGGGAGGGAGACTGGCCTCTCTGCCCACAGCTTCCCAAAATAAACCTTGATCTATGAGAAACATCAGTGCTGTAACACTATCATGGCCTGATGCAGATATCACAAGTATTAACAGCACTGTCCATCACCAGACTTGAAATTGACTATTTTGTTGGCCACAAGAGGGAGTCCATAGACTCTCAATCAGATCCTATTGCAATTCTTCCATTGAAGTGAGGAAAATTTGAATTGTTCCTTGGCTTTCACTCATTAGCTGTGCACCCTTGGAGCAACTGCTTCCAACAAACTAGAAAAGACACAGCTTAGACTACATAACACTCTCATAAGAGAGGACATTAACACTGGCACTTCCAGAGTATGTTTTGGGGTGTTTTTTTGGTTGTTGTTTTTTTTTTTTCTTTTTTAATTCACACATTGGTACTTGCATGGGGGAAAAGTGTGTTTAGCTGTTATTAAATAGTTTCATTCAAATAGTTTAGAAGGATTCACAGTATGAGCCAATTATTTTCCTACTCATAGGACATGAATATAAACTGTTAAAAGGAAACTACTCCCCTGTCCAAATCAGCAGCACATGTCCTGAAACAGTGTTCCTCCCATCCCTAATTAGTAGGAAATTGGATCATGTGAAAATGGCTTACAATATTGATTACATTAGCACCTTAAAACAACTATATTTCAGATGCTGCTTCTAAAAAACACAACAAACATATAATGCAAGATATTTTAACACAGATTGATTTCTGGTGTTTCTTGAATTTACACTTCTTGGGAAACAACAGATAAACAAGACTAGATGCTCTCTGGCACTAGTTCTGCAACATTATCCTGATCAGAAAACATAGGTACTGAATTAAGAAAACTGAAGCTACAAATGCACCAGCTTCAGTGTCCAGCTACCCCCAGCACTAGCTGAATACTGCCCCAAAGAGCAAGCAGAATTTGAGGCTGCATCCAGTTACTATTCTTGAGAGGAGCTGGGTGAGACTGAGCAAGTTGAGATACTGCTTTTCCCGCAGTGAAAGTTTAGAGGCAGCTCCTCTCCTTCACTTTATAGTTAATTGAATAACAAGGTCTGAACAATAGTATACTTTGCATCTTAGAAGGTTAAGTGTACATCTTTCCTAAAAAGACAGAGATAGTTAGAAAGCCGTACTACTCCCATGTAAGTTTTGACAATTATGAAGTACTCAGTTTATTGTTGATGTCTAGTGGAAACAAGCTAGCCCTACTATCTCAACAGAACAGAGACACAATGATAATATTTTTTTTCTTTTAAAAAATAACCTACTCAGAAGCTAACAGTTCAGAATTCCTCAAGTAAGATAACAGAGTCAACAACAGCACATTGTCTCACTCTGTTCCACACTTCAGGCCATTTGTTGCAAAGTATCTTAATAGATTTCCACAAAGTAATGACCACCTGTTCCCACAGCTTTCAGTAATGGGAAAATCAGCCACCACTAAAGACTTTTTCTAAAAGCACATTTCAGGAGTGACACCAAAACCCCAAACAAGCTTTGAACCTTAAACCCCACAATATATCAAACTCACTTAGTATTGAAAGAATCTTTATTTGCAAGTTATTCAGTTAGTGTTCTTCCACTCATGCATATATTTAGGTATCACAGCTAAACAAAAGCACCTGTGTTAAAGTTTTAACACCAAGCATTGGTTGGATTCAAAAGTGCTAAGGGTTCCAGCACCCAAATATGAGCAATTCTATATTTACGAAAGGCATCTTAGTAAACACATTAAGATCCTGATAAGATCTTGTGTGCTGCACGTTCCAAGGAAGTGGCATCTACTATAAGGAAACATTTTGGTCAACTTCTTAAAGGAGCAATACCGAAATTAGAACTAGAACTATGAAGTGCGAGTGCTTGAGAAAGCTGGTAGAACAACATACTTCAGTCTACCATAATCTCTCCATCATATGCTGTGAGGCGCTCAGATATTGAAATAATGTGGTGGGAATGAAGGGTATATCAGGGACAGGACTGCTCAGCTACATCACATTTAACAAGTTGCTCACTGTGCAGCCCCTTGCCAATCCTAATCCAGGCGAAGGCTTTCCAGCCTTCACCTCACTGCTTCCCTCTGACAGAGGCCTCCAGTTCCCGCGACCAACACCTCCACGCACAACTTTTACAGGAAAGTGGGGAGAGCGCTAACCTTTGTGTAACGATGTGGGTATTTTGTAGGAATCCTGTTCAACTCCAGGAAAGCATCACCGTTTTCAGTTTCTGTTACGCCTCCTCTTTTATCCATGGCTACCTCAAAGCCTTTGACCACGGACCTAATTAAAACAAAGCCAAGCCGTCAGATTTTAAGAAGTGGATTTATAGCGGGTGTGTTCTCCTTCCAGCCTAGGGAGTATTTAGCGCTGGGACACAGCGGGGAAGAGACGCGTTCCCCAACGCCGCCTTTTTTCCAGCGCGCCCCGCTCCAGCCAGACGGCCCCGGCTGAGGGTCGGTCCCCCGCCCCTTAGCACAAAGGCCCCCCCGGACATGGCCGGATGAACAGCCGGCGACCCTCAGGGCCGCGGGATGAGGGGGGAGCGGGGCCGCTGGGACAGCCCCCCCGCGGCGCCGGGCGCGGACGGCCGCCACTCAGGGGGGCGGCGGGGGCCCCGTCCCAAAGCACCGTCGGGGCAGGTGACTCAGCGGATCCTCACCTGAGCCGGCCCCCCCCCCGGCCCCCCCAGCCCCGCGTACTCACCGCGCCGGCGGCGGGTCTCCTGACGGCGCTCCGCTCCGCTGAAGGCCTTACCGCCGCCCGCGGCGCTTCCTGCTCCCGGCCACCGGCTCCGCTCAGCCCCCCCCCTCCCCCGCTGCCGGTGCCCCGCACCGCACTCCCCCTCCCTCCCTTTCCCGCCGCGCCACACGCGCACCGGGCCGGCGCCGTCCCCCGCCCGCCTCCGGCCCCCTCCGCGCTCGGCTGGCGCGCCCGCTCTCCGATCCTGCCCGACTCTGTCTCTCCTCAGCCGCCGTAACCGGGGCCTTCCGCCACCCGCCCCGCACCCATTTAATGGCCCGCGCGCAGGCGCGGCGGCGCGCGCCGGGGCTCTCCGCGCGGCGCCTGACTGGAAAAGGCGGGAGGCGGCGGCGGGGCCGCGCTTCCCCCCCGTCACCCTGTCGTCGTGTCCCCTCCGCGGGCTGACCCGCCGAGCCTCGTCGTGTCACCTTTGCCAGGGCCGTGGTGGGTGAGGAGAGAGCCCCCAGGGCCCGCAGGCAGTCTCGGCGGGCAGCCCTGCGGGGGAGGCGGCCGCCGGGAGGAGCGGCGGCGGGACGGGGTGGGCGCCATGTGCCGGGCGCGGGGCACGGGGCGGCAGTGGGGACAGGGACTGGGTCTGGGGACGGGGCCCGGGATGAGGGACGGGGCCAACCCCACGGCGGCCGTGGGGAAGGCACGGGGTGGAAGAAGGGCGGGAAGCGGCGGGGCGAGCGCGGCCCCCCCTCAGCGCTTCGGGCCCGGCAGCGGCGGCGATGGCGGGCGGCGCGGCTGACAGCGCGTCCGACAGCGCGTCCGTCGGGCTCGCCGCCGCCTCGGAGGCGTTTGCGTTCCGGGGAGGGCTCCCCGCCAGCCCCCCCGCCTGCAGCTGAGGGGCGCCGTGTCCCTGCCGCTGGCGGCCCGTTCCTCCGGGAGGGTGAGGGGTCGGCAGGGCCTGCCCCGCCGCGGTGAGGGACCGGCGGGAACGTGAGCGTCAAATTCCGGTGCCCCGGCAGGTTGTAAGAACACCCCTTATCGCTCTTCTGTCAAAAGCGGAATTCAGCGTTTCCATGAGACAGCGGGGGGGTGATCGGTGTAGCGAGCAGAGTACCTTATTCACCTCGGAAGCATTTCAGTTGTTGGTAACAAGAGGAAAAAATGGTTTTGCAGCACCGGTTTAAGGAGTTCACTGGGCGAGCAGGGTAGCTTGTCCGGGGCTCTGGTGGGGAGCGGTGTCCCCGGGCACCCCCATCCCTGCTGCCCAGGCCCAGCTCCGGGGTGTGTGTCAGGGCATGGACTGGGCTGCAGGATCTGCTGAATAAAGTGTGTTCTCCCCTGACCTCTAATGAAGTTGAATAGCAACGTTAAAAGCTGGTTACAAGTGGAAGGAAAAAGATAAACATTTCTCATTTTTTCCGTAAGTGACAAAGTGTCACGAACAAGAGCGTTGTAGCTCTGTGAAGTTGCTCCTGGGGAGTTCACTTTTCAGACAGACGCACAGCGAGGCCCAACAGCCACTGCTGGGCCACGAGCCTCCTGGCCACCACCAGCCGCCGCAGGCCCGGGCTGCGAGAGGGTGCCTGGGGGGTTTAGCTGTGCGCGCCGCCGCTGGCAGCCGAAATCCTTAGGAACAGTTGGTTCCTAACGGCGCAGCTTCTGTCAGACGCTGGTTACCCGCAGCAGCAAAGCCAAACAGCGTGCAAATGGCAGAACGCGCGTTTCCCGCTGCGGTGTACGCCTGCGGACGCTGAATACGTGTTCCGGCGGCGGCCGCGTCCCCGGACACCCCCCCGGCTCACGCCCGGTGCCGCCTGGCGCGGGCCCAGCGGGCAGCTGTCCTCCCCGCCGCCGGGGGGCGCTGTGGCGCCGGGGGGAGGAGAGGGGGCGGCGCTCCGGCCCCTGGTGGCGGGCGGGGCTCGTCCCGCTCCCGCCGTGAGGGCGGGCGGTAGCGCGGGTCCATCCCGGGCCGGTGCTGAGGCGCGGCCGGTCTGTGTGCTCCCCTCAGGGCGCCGGTCGCCTCCTGCCCCTCACGGTGAGGGGGGGGCAGAGCCCCCGGGCGCGGCTGCTGCCCGCCGGCTTCCGTGTGGGAGTCCCCGAGGGGTGGGGCGCCGGGGCGGCCCTGGCCTCGGCCGGCCGTTACCGGGGGAGGGAGAGTGAGTGAGTGAGTGAGTGAGTAAAAACCTGAAGAGGAGTCAGTTTGATTTGTCACCCTTGGTTATTACTTTTATTTCTAAATAGGGGGTCATAATTTAGGGTCATCTCTTTATAGCCTCTTTCTAGCACAGCTTTATCTAGGTGGGCACAGTTGCTGTTTTGGGATTCAAACGGTTATCACTTTATTACCGATAGATTATGTCAGCACAGCGTTCAGGTCATCAAGGCTGTGAGTGTGCAGACGTGCTTTTCGTGTTAAACGTCTAGAATTGCATTATACTATTCATATGCAAGTCAACTCTGGAAATCTGTCATTGTTAAGATAGAGGCTGCATTTAGCATAGGGGTTCGTCACAAATAACAGGAACCAATTTATGCTTTGTCCAAAGCTAATATACAACATTGCAGCGCAGAGAGTGTATTTGGTTACTGCAGACTTGGAACTAAAGCAAAATGGAGAAATCCAGAAGCAGGTAAGCAACAATAAGATGCTACCTTGTCAAAGACCTCAACTGTAACTTTTTTTATTTTATTTTTTTAATTTTGACATCTTAGATGTTCCATGGGATGGAAGAAAGTTGAGTCATTCTCATGCGAGGGCTTATTGGTCTCTATGGAACATTATTAACTAGAAAGCATTCCTCTTAAAAACAAAGCAAAAAAGAACAAACGTCCCACCCCCAGACCCAATGTGAAACACAACTTTATGTGGGTTTGCATTATCATAACATTCAAATACAAAAATGATGTTCTTGAATTTGAGGTATTAGACTGGAATGTGAGATACTTGGATATAGTTGTCGGTCCAACCACAGGTATATTCTGTGGTGGTGGTTCATTCTCCTATTCTTCCCATGCTTTTATTTTATAACTTCTTTTCTATCCGTCTCCAACTCATATTTTTCGTGGTTACTTGGGTTTTTGACTATTTTGTGTTACATTTTCATTGCGTGTGGTCAGACCAGGTTTACCTTTGGAGCAGATTAGACAGTTTTAAAGGGAATTGGGCCTAATAGATGTGTACAGGAACTCCATGCTGAAAGCTATTTTGCATAAATTTAGAAGTGCCTGAAACTCTTTCTTCAAAAGTGTATACAGTTGCCTTAACAGCACATCTTGAGGTGAACAGAATTATTTTGTCTGCTTGAGGGGGCCCCCCTCTTTCAGAAAACAGTCAAATAATATTTTATAGGTGAGTAAGAATTTACCTCTCACACACAAAATACAGGTCTTGTTTTCTTTCATTAGCTTTGTTTTAGCTCTGTGCAGCTTGCTGGAACAAGCTGAAAATACTGTATTTCCTCCTATGAGATTTTTTTTTTTTTGGGGGGGGGGTTGAGTTTTGGTTTTGTTGAGGTTTTTTCTCCCCCCCAGCAATTTGTTGTTAATACTGTGAGGAGTTATTTAGCTGAACTTCCAAATCTTTGTAGTGTGGATTGTTCCAGTAACTTTGTGGAAACATTTTTTTCTGACTGCAGCTATGTTTTTCCTAGCTCAGTTCAGGTGATTATTAGGGTGAGACTTCAGACTATCCTCTTCTTTTGCATGTTACGGAGTTCAAGAATGCGTTTGTGGTTCTAATGTGCAAATTTTCGGGGTGGTGGCAGTATTTGTTTTGGGAAAGAAGCTTCAATACAACTGGTTCATCAAGTTTTATCTGGTTAGATTTTTTTCTTTTATCATTCTTGTTTTCAGAAAATTATTAAGACAAAATACTTAAAATTCATAAAAACATACTTGTTATTTTTCAGATTAGAACTACATGTGGAAGTAAATATATGACGGAAAAATATGCCTAATTTTCCTTTGTAATTATGAATATACAGGAAGGGATTTTTAGTGTTTTGAAGAAGAAACAGATTTAGTTAAAATATGAGCAAAACTAGGAAAGAGTTCCTTGTAAAGGAACTGTATATATAAGTGCATTTCTTGTTAAAATGGGAAATTCTCACTTCAGTTCCCTAGTCTTCAGGAGAATTTTTCGGTAATAGACAGAATACCTTGATATGTTTGAGAATAAAAGGAAGAAAACCACATTGAAATCTTGTCTGTTAAGGCACACTGTATGTGCACACATGGGAGGGGAAGCACAAATGCATTGTAGTGCTTTTTCATTGCAACTTCATTGGAGAAAGAAATCGTCTGTGACATGATTGCCCCGAAATGTGTCTTCCCGCTTGTCTTGGGGAAACAACTTTGAAATTCCAGATAGTGAAAAATGCCTGATAAAGAGACAACAAATGTGTTTTAACATTTTGTAGCTCTCAACTTCAGTATGTGATTGTATACTTCGTGGTAGATTAATTTATTGAAATAATGCCAATTTTTTGCCTCTTTGCAATTAATACAGTTTTACACAAAATATTTATGCTTTCCTTTTAAGTTCAAAATCTCTGAAGATGCATGAAATCCGACAACTACCTAGGCATCAAATGTATGCAACTGGGCAGTCTGCCAGATATCAATTTCAGGACAGAGGTCGTGAGAATCTGGATCAAGTTGTGTATACCTGGCATCAAGGAAGAGGGTTAAAAGAATTCCAAATCAGGTGAAAAGTACAAAACATAACTTTCGCTGAATGGAGCAGGGGTATTAGACCTAAAGAAGTCTGGTTGTAGTAGTACAAATCCCGGCTAAGGCAAAGGGTTTTGTTCACAGGCATGTCAGGCAGTTCTGAAGATATCTTGTTGTAACCTGAGGACATGCATTGGCACAGTCAGACTTCGTACATTTTTTTATTTTCTACTGTAAAATTAAAAAATGGCTATTGAACAATATGCTTTGACTGGGGACTGCCAGGGGTAATGATTTAGTCTTGCCCTCCTTTTGTGTTTCTTTACTTCTTTTGTTTGTTGAAGGAATTTTGACAAAGGTAATTGTTTAGAGATTAAAAGCCTGATATTTGTTGAACAAGTGGAGCTGATCTAGCAACTCAGATTTGCTGAAAGAGGGAGGCCCTGTTCACGGCTGTGTGCTTTAATTAATTGCCTTGTGATGTCTTTGGTACTTATTGGCACCCTCTGTGAGCCAATTAACTCTTAAATCCGTTTGAAAAAAAAAACGGGGGAAAGCGTGATAGTATTGTAATCATCGATTAGTGGGTTGAACTGCTGAGAAGTGGAACTGCTGTGGGGCAGGTAGGAAGAAGGAAGGTCTGCTGGTTTCAGGGGTAAACATTAGATTGGCTCAAGTATTCTGGAAACAAGTCTGACTCAGCTGGTTGACTTCAGGGAAACATTGATATTATCGCTTCTAAATCACAAAAGGGCTTCCCAGTTAGTCAGCAGTTTGCTCATTAGTATCACTGGGTGTGAGTGGGCTCCTTGAAGACATTTCATCTGCCTGGCTTTCCTAAACAAGTGTGTCCCTATTCAAGTCTTGCAGTGATGCATAGGCCTCTATTTGTGCTTGGTGAATAGTCCTGTTAAAGGTACTAATTTCAGGATGTAAATATTTCATATATGCATTGGTCTCTGTAAAATCAGACCCTTAGTTTTACAAGAAAGCTGGGGAGGGGCTGTGTGCAAGGGCATGTAGCAATAGGATGAGGGGCAATGGTTTTAAACTAGAGCAGGGCAGGTTTAGATTAGACATTAGGAAGAAGTTCTTCGCAACAAGGGTGGTGAGACACTGGCCCAGGTTTCCCAGAGAGGTGGTGGAGGCCCCATCCCTGGAGACCTTCAAGGCAGGCTTGATGAGGCTCTGAGCAACCTGATCTAGTGGAAGATGTCCCTGCTACTGCAGGGGGGTTGGACTAGATGGCCTTTAAAGGTCCCTTCCAACCCAACACATGTTATGATTCTGTATAAAAGTCCTATTTTTACTGCTGTCTGGGAATTAACAGAGGAAGAGTGCAAAGGCAACTAACCTTTCCTTATATTCCAGATATCTATCAAGGAAATTCTTCTATCTGTGGATAAAAAAGACATTTGGACAAATTATCCCTTCCAAAGCCAGGTAGATAAAATTACAGAAATCAAGGGTGAGGTGTTTTTTGTGGGTTTGGTTTCTTTCTCTCTCCTTCCCTCTCTCTGGCTTAGTGCTGTACCATTGGGCTAAGAAAATATTTGGATGTGTTTTGAGATCACTTGAAGGTTTCCTTTGAATACTCTTCTTGCTCCTACTTTTTGTTTGTTTTTAATAATCATGGTTAAATGTTACTAACTAAATTCATGGGTATTGTGGTTGTCTTGATGAAGTTGAACTGTATGTGTGTATAAATGATGGGGTATGATTGTGATACCTGCTTTAAGTTTAACCATTTTTCAAAGTTATAACTAGAGCTAGATCTTGAAATTCAGTTCATTTTACTGTTTGCACTATTGTTCTTAATGTATATACATATATGCTTTGTATCTGCCTGACTTTGGAATACTTGTGGCAGATGATTTGTTTCTGTTGTTAGTGTTCTGTCAGCTACTGAAAACCAACACTTTGATACTCTTTTCTTTTTTTGCTTTAATTTGCATGTTCATTCTTGTTTGACCGCACCCTTGGGAACTGAAGCAGTTCCCAGTGGAAAGACCTGCATTTGCTGCAGTCAGAATAAGATCAGGCCCCTAGTTATCTAATTTCATTATATTGTATCAAATATATGCTGACTGTTTGCCTTAGTTGGTAAACGGAAGTTGTCCTGTGAACCTTACCATTCTTGCTATCCCATATACTGCATTTGTACTACTTTGTGTGTAAATTGAGGACAGCAATTACTTTTTTTAGAAGGATGAGTGGAAATACATTTTATAAAGTTCATCAAGGAACATAAGCAATAAATAATTGCCTTTTTAGATTTAAGAGTCCCCAGTTCTCTGTAGCTTTTATTTGCAATGTTCTGTTAATTCACTAAGTCCAAAAAAAATAATGTATAGCTCACTTCTTTTTTTTTTTTTTTTTTTCTTTTCTGCTTAAGTACTTGGAATGACTTAGCAACTTGGCTTGGGGTAGGTAGCTATGAATTGCAACTTGTGAGAGGATTCATATGCGTTTCACTGAGTAACCTCTAGGTATTCTGGGCCTAATCCTGCTGTTGTTACAGACATGACTAATTTCATTAAGCTGGTGGGATAGTCGTGATCAAAGGTTGTGAGTCTGGGCTTGTATGCTTTTTTGTTTGTTAGCTTTTATGTTTTCATGGGTCCTTCTGTTTTCCTTCTCTTCATCACAAAGAGATGAGAAATTCTTTTAAAGTATTCCTATTCTAGTTAACGAGACTTTCCGCTTCTTAGGCTGCTGCCCAAGTCATCTTGACCAGTGGAAAAATGTTTGAGAGACTATTTTAAAATTAAAAGAAAGCGAATTGCTTGAAATAGTAGATTATGATTATTGTTTTTAGTTAGGTGATCAAAATCCTAATTCCCTCATGCAGACCTTCCTATATGTGAATTTTGAGTTGTACACAATTCAGTTGAAATGTATCATCGCTTCTTACCTGGTCAGGTGTGTGTTAATTTAATCTGGGTATAAAAGCAGAGACTGTTCTACTGAGGTTAAAGAATTTGAAGGTTGTATGTGAGTTGTGAATCCATTTTGTGCATCCATTGGAAGCAGAAGGTAGATGAACAAATGAATAGCTTCGTTTTTGGCATAGGTGATGTGCACCTAGCTGAAGGAGTTTTTAAGCCTATTTAAGTGTTCTTTGGGAAGATTTTAAATTTGGGATGACAAGATCAGTATGCTGTTTCTAAGAACACAATGGAAATATCAAAATGTTATAAAACCTGATGTAGCTTTTGTATTTATTTCTATGCATAAAATATTTTGTGTTAAAATAACAAAGAACAAAACCAGCTTGTTGGTTGAGTAAAACACAGAATTGAGATAAAAGATGCGAGTTATTTGTAGGTCTAAAGTCAACTGGCACTCTGATATTTGGCAAGTCAGTTAACAACATCTGTCTTTCCTTCCTTGACTTTATGTGAAGTATTTACAGTCAGCCAGCTGATTGCTTCTTGTCATACTTCAGAGAGTCTTGGAATAAAGTGTTGCAGTAGGGTAGTATTTTTTAAATGCAATTAGACGCTGTTAGGCTAATCAGACAAGACAGCAAAAGAGGTAGCATAATCTTCATTAAAACTGATTTGTGGTCAATTTGGAAACCTGTATGAATTTTCCTATGTCCAAATCTTTCAACTGTTTAGGTGCTTTTATGACCAGAAGATTCTTTATAAAACTTTTGGAGTGTGGAAAGAGTGGTGGACTGCTTGCAGAGAAAGGAATCTCAGCCTCAGAGCAGCCAGCCATGACAGGTTTGTGAAATGACTTCCTATTATTGTGTGTCTAAAGCAGTATGAGAAATTTTCCTTAGGTTCTGAAGGAGTTACTGATGCCAGTAAGCAAGTTACGTCAACAGTACCTCTAAGCCAAGAGCAATGTCTTCATTGCTTGTTTTCATATTTTTCTTCCCCTCTTTTTTTGATGTGTTTTTGTTGCTGTTGTCTTAGGATGAAGTCAAAATTTCCTGTCCAACGTCTCTTTGAAGTGCAACTGAACTTGAAAGAATCCTACTTCTAGGCATTGGTAGCTATTTGACTGAATGGCATTTTTTTCATGTTTCAGGCACTTACTCTATAATTTGGTATTCAAGGCTTGGAGAGCCTACGTATGCCAGCAACAAGGAAAGAGGAACAAATATTATGTTGCAGAGTCTCATGGTAAGTGAAATGATGGTAACTACCTTTATTTGGGGACATATTGAGGTGGGAGTTTTCAAGGGAAATATTTACACAGAATCTCTGTCTGTTGTACACGTTTGCACGTTGACCTCCCCCACCCTATGGAAGCGTAATGCTTTTAGGTACAGATGGTTGTCTGTCTATAAAGCTAGCGGGGGTTCCATTTGATGCACTACTGTGTAACTATATAGTTAGGGATGCCGGTGAATAAGCTTAAGCGCCTCTCCATCTGCTCTGGATTACGTTGCTTGTTTTTTTGGGGGTGGTTTGATTGTGGGTTTTTTGTTGGTGGTGTTTTGGTTTGGTTTGGGTTTTTTTGTGTGGTGGTTTTTTTTCTTTTCCTGTATCAAAATATGCATTCAAATAGATATTTTTTGATAGAATCTGTTATTGGAATTCTTTATCAACCATGGCTAGAGAAACTAGATAATAATCCCCTGTGGTGTTAACTGCAGATATTCCTATTCATATTCACTGTTCCTTACAGCTTGTGTCTTGCAATTGAAAAGAAGCCCAAGCTTTTTGAAGAGCCCCTTGTCTTACTGTGTAGATTCTTTGTTCTGCAGTGGATTTATCCTACTGATGAAGTTGCCTATACTAGTTGCAACTTCCTTTGGGGTCAGGGAATATCTTCCCTTGAAGGGGAGGATGACCCTCTTTTAAAGATTCTACTGTGGTTTTGTGCTGTGCTGATTTGCAAAATAAGTTAACTGGTCTCTTTGCATATGAATGTACCCTCAGAATATTATATAGATTGGCATCTTGGAAACAAACTGATAGGCCTAGATTTTCTTTCTTGCTGAGTGAGGCCAGAGTACTTACAGAAGCAGCTGTGGATTACTTAGTCAAAAGATGGAAAAGTGACCTGTTTTAAGGTAGGTTGATACTTGATTGACCAGATCACAAGGAAATCTTGGGGGAGAAAAAAAAAAGTGGTTTCTTTTGTGTGAGTGTGAAGTGGCATAAAATTGATGATGGTTTTGGATTATTTCTTTCTAACAACTTTGCTTCAATAGGGTCAGTTCTGACAAGCCAGACTATTGTGAGGAGAAAGTGCAGTGCACTGCATAAAGTGGCAAACTGGAATTTGTGACACCACTTCTGTTTTTAGCTGCGTGACCAGCCTGCTAAATAAACTTGGCTTGTTTCTGGTTGATTTCTCTGCTTGTAATAGGGAATAACTCTTGAAAAGCTACTGATGAACCTGATGAACTTTTTTTTTTTTAAAGTGAACCAAAGAAAATCCTGTAATTCTTACCCAATAAGGTTGTTACGCTGAATATTGTTATACAATTATATACCCTGTAAGCGCTGAAGACAAAGCAATGCCATTGTCTGATAATTCATGCTGCTCTGAACAAATGGCATGATGCTGTCAGCGTTTTCGAGATTCTTGCCAGTATGACACCCTCGGCCAGGGTGTAAGGTCGTGGCAGCGGCTCTGGTGGCTGTTGTTTCACGGTTTCCCACGAGGTGTCACTGCGGGTTGAGGGGACTGGAGGTCAGGGACAAGTGGTCTTATGGAGTGGTTAAAAATGCCAGATTTTGCCAGATTCTTGCATGAACTCGAGATGCTGTAATTTCTTTTTTTTTTTTTTTTGTATGTGTGCAGCAAAGAAGCAAAAATTGCTCAGGAGCTGGCAGTGCTGGCTGGTTTATGTTAATGTTCAAAGGACAAAGCATGGGATGCAGTCCGTTGCAATGGCATTCAGGGAAAGAAGCTGTTTGCGGTAAGGATGGAGTGGAAATAGGCAGAGCGGCGCTGACTACAAGGCCATGTTTTTACCTGAGTTCTGTTATCTTTTCCTGCAGTGACTTTGTTCCATGATCAATTTCTTTTTCTTTTCTTTTTGGGGAGTGTGTGTGTCTGAATTCTTCTGGTACGCCCATAGACTGACTTTAAAAGATTGTCATTCATACCTTTTTCTGGTACCAGAAGTGATTTCTTGCACCAGGCTCTGGAACCTGCATTTGAACATGTCTGTAACGTTGTTTTGGCAGCATATCGTGGGCAGTGTGGAGAAGACGACACTACCAGAACTGCACTAGACATAAAATGAATGTTTTGGCTCTGCAGCATTGGGCCCAGAGCCTGCAATTTCGAGTAAGTCCTAGGAACTCCAGCTGCTACTGTTTCTAATGCTTAAGTTGCATGCATGTGTAACTAATATGTTGCAGATTAATAAAAAATAGGCCTTACACTAATTTGCTTTGCTTATGATGGAAGAAGGTCAAAACAATTTTTTTACAAGGAAGATTTCTTTACAAGAAATCTAGGTAAAGCAAACTGGATCCATGTCGTATATTTGCTAGGAAGCAGACTGACCAAAGGAATTATTACAGTCTTATACAATGCTTGATGATAATGAAAGTATCAGTTTTCTTTCCACCGGAGAACTAGCCAGGGGTAAATAAGAGGTAAAAGAGAACAAGTGTGTGAGTTGGCAGCTGTGGCATTTTGAGCAGGGCATGAAGGGTAGTTGCATCCAGGTTTCTGGAGTGCAGAACTCTACAGAGGTCCAATCCACTATTCTGTTAGGAGGCAAGATAGCACTGGTCAGCTGTTAGACAGCACCTTGCCTCTTTTTAAGACAGCACTTCTTATGTCCTAATGAATTTCTGTGAGCTTGTTTAACTCTGTTTTGGGGTAAGAAAATAAAACCCAGCATTTCATGTTCTTGAGAGGTTGTCAGCTCCTTCAGTAAATTGTTCATCTTAGCTGAAGTGGAAACAGTGTAGCTTGCTTGCTTTCCTTGGAACTGTGGCTTTTTGTCTGTTTCATTAAAAACAAGGATGGTATTTAATTTGGCCTTTGCTGTAAGATGGCTGCACTGCCTGTTTGAGGCCAGTATTCTACTATGGAGGTAAACTCGTGACTTGGGAAATCTTATCATATCTCAAGATATGATTCTCTTTTATGTGAAAATACTTTGTCTGAAAGAAAGCCTGTTGTCCAAAAAGTATTATTTTGGCCTTTTAATGGAAAAAGTGTGAAAGTATCCAAAAAAAGAAAAACAAGTTTGATATTGACATTCTTTGTTTTTGATATTTTCTGTGCTGACATTCCTTTGGCATTTGTTTGGGTTAGTTGGGTTGGGTTTTTTTCCCCCCTTGGCAGGTGGAACTTCATTGCTCATGGCTTTCACCTTTAGATCTTAAATGGAATTTCCTGTTGCCTGTGTGTTCTTCCCCTTCTCTGCTCTACTTCTATAATATTGTCCATTTTCTTCCCCTTACTGCTCTCCCTCCTTAATTGTTCTGTCAGGCTTGGCTGCAGTGGCAAGAGCTGTATCTATACAGCCAGAATGACAAGCAGAAGGAGATTAGGGCAGTAACTCACCATCAGCACTGGGAATTGAAGAGATGCATGGAAGCATGGTTGGGATACCTAAACCTCAATAGAGCAAAGAAGCATCAGAATGGTGAGTTAGAACAGAACAGGGTTCAGCCCCTTTGCTTAGGGGCACAGTGATGTGTTTTTGTATTCTAGGAGATGCTGCAATCTTTCTGATTGCTCAGCAGATGATGAGATGCAACTGGGACTGTACACTGTCACAGGCCTGGCTAGCTAAGGTTATGTGCTGAACTGTCAGGAGCATCACCTGCTTTGTGTGTAATTGATTTAAAAGAAAATGCTTTACGGTTCCCTTGATGAAAACTCATCTGTGAGAAGGACATTCAGGACTATTGTCAGTCAATCTATGTGTGGATTTTCTTGATAATCAGAAAATCACAACCCATATAGGATGGTAAAGATTATTACACCAGTTCTTTTGTTTTTTCCCTTGAAGTCATTGGAATGAGTTCAGACGTGAATGCCTGTTGATTGGTGATAGTGGAAAAGAATCTGGCTTGGATATTTGGGAACTGGTAATAGGAGTATGCTGAATTGTAAGCGCGCTTGTGTATGTTGAACAAGTGTTGCAGCATTAACTTCCCCTTCTTAAGTCAGTACACTATGTTACTGCTTTAAAACTGCCTTTGTGATCAATTGGAAGAATATAGTCCATAGCTGAGTGTTACTGTGAATTCTTGCCACCATTTTTCAGTGTTAGGGCTTCTGTCACTTCAGAACCAGTGGCTTAAATATTAGGGCCTCATCTGATACAAAAGATCCCAGGATCGAACAAGTCATGAGTAATTTGTGTGTTTGTTTTATAGAGCTGGCCCGAGAGCATCACAGAAGCAGGATAGTCCGGCAGTGTTTCTCTGATTGGCGGCTGTCATGGGAGCGCAGGAGAAGAATGCATGCTCACCAAAAGGATATTGAAAAACTAGCAGCAAGGATTGCCTTAAGGAGAGTCTTTGTACACTGGGAGCATTGTATCCAATGTGTATTTAGTCCGTAACAGGGACGGGTTAAAAGCATTCCCGCAGGGGAAAGATCTATTTAGTAAGCAGGAATGTTGTGCAGTAGCATGGGTGACAACAAACATGTTGTCATTAGAAACATGTACGTAAGGCCATACTAACAGTTAATAAAACTGTTGCAATTACAGTATGCTAACCTGTTGGCAGCTAAGAGCCTGGAGAAAATAATTTAAGGTCAGAAAGGAATTCCTTACTTAACAGTGAATCAGAAATGTGTTGTGGTAAATCAGCAAAATCGAAACACTTGACTGTAATCAAAATTTGCACAGATAACGGTGCAGGAAATTCCAATATTGAAGCAACCTTAGTTTGAGATCTAGTGCCCTGAAGGCTATGTATATATTGGGAGAAGGTTGTGTGTATGTCAGGAGGTTTCTGTGTAAAAGGTACTTTAACTCAATGTCAGATGTCGTTCGGTGTGTGGAAGAGACTCAACAGTGTGAGCTGGCTGAAAAACACTACAAGCGTCATCTGTTGGTAAGAGCACTGTTACGGGTCAGGTGGAAGAGGCTGCGGAGAGAATTCAAACAGTTCTGACTGGCAGCTTGCCTTTAATACAAAGAGTGGTGTGTGGGTATTAAGTGGGGGATGCACCATTTTCTGCCATGGTGAGTTTGGATTGCGCGTCAAGTTTCTAAATCCAAACTATTCTGGAATCTCCCAGTTGAATCCAAATGGGGAAACTGTGCAGCTCTCCAGAATAGTTATTCTTCCAATTGGGAAGCTGGTGAAGTAGCAGATTAATCTTGATGGTATTGGGCTATCATGCTTCCTGGCCATTTCACCATGAGATTGCATTTACCCCTTGATTTTCCCTGATACTGGTTTGGTTTTTGTGGGGTTGTTTTCTTTTTAATTCTCACCTCTACCCTAAGTGTTTCTGTCTGCTTGCACTGTTTTGCTACAAGAAATAATTTTTTCCCTCAGTGGTAATGCATACATGCTTCTTTTCACATGGTTCCAAAGATAGCTTATTGCATATGCACGGAGTTTGGTGTCTTTTTTTTTTAATATAACTTCTATTTTTTTTAATATAATTAAAAAAAAAAGTTAAATCCTTGAAGGCTATCCGAAAGGTGGGCACAAGGTAGCCTCCAGATTTTTCGTAACTGAATTATTTTCAAGTGTGGGTCAGTACTGATCATCAAAAGAATGGCAATAAACCTGTTTGGATCTTAGATTAGATTGAAAACATTAGTGACTATAAGAGCGCTTTAAGGCAGGATGCTCTCATAATGTTATTTGCCACGTTCATCCGCGAATCAAGGTATTGTGGGATTGTAGACCAAAAGACGTTGTGCAGAGGAGACCTAAAAGGGAAGTAGATCTTTTCTATTTTTGATGAGGAGCAAGTTGTGAGTCTTTAACTGAAGGAGGAGATAGATTGGGAAAGGACTTGCGTAATGGTGTTGATCGCTGAGTAAGGAGTTGGATGTCTCGCAATAAAACCCTGGGAAAGTGGAATGGAATTTTAGTTTAGCTGGAGAAGTAACAATTTGTGAGAGGAGATTGAGGCATGGCTTTGATAGGTTTATAAATGTAACATCAACAACAAACAACATAGGTTGTCTGTAAGGAGCAATCGGTTATAAACATATCTGTGCTTGCTGATTTGGATTACATGAAAGTTGTGTACGTTTCTTGTTACAGAAACTTGGGTTTAAGGGTCTTTCGCAGAATGTCACAAACACTCGTCTTCAGCAAATGAGAAAAAATCTTTCCTACCGTCAGCATCAAGTTACAGTGAGTTTCACTTCTTTGTTCTTGTGTTAGTTTTTCTTTAGCTGTTCTATTGGCTTACACTTTCACCTACAAAATACTTTTTTATTAAATCAGTGGCTTTGTTCCAAAATACTAACAGCCATGGAAAATCTCCCGTGTAAGTCAACTGTCAGTCTTGGATAAGTTATTTTAGTTTTGGTTTTTCTATGTTTATGGTGACTTTTTCTTTTACCAGAAAAATTCATAGCGGGCTATAGAGCAAGTTTGGTGTATGAAGCAGTGCAGGAGGCAACCATTACAGCATGCAGTTTTAGTATGACCTTTATTAATTTCTTTCTTTGCATTCTTCTCCTCCCTCGATGTTTATGTTTTTTTCATGTCTTTGTTTTGTTTCAGGTGCTGCAGAAGTTCTGGAACCATTGGAAGTCCCGTTTGGAAGAGAAGGAGGATGAACAGCTGCAGGCCTTAACATCAGTGGCTCATGCCCGTTACAGGTACACAGAGAAATATTAATGTAAATTTGTACAAATGTGGGATTTGTGGGCCTTTGGTTCTTTTTTAAAATCTGGCAGTACTTTTGGGAGCATGACCATCCTGATGCCAATCGTTCTTATATTTTTCTAGAGTAGTGAATAATTTACATCTCCTGCTTCTCTATGAAATGTGAGAGGGAGATTGATTTAACCTGGCTTTGAGGCTTGTTTAGATTTAAGAGCTGAGCATTTTACTGGTAAGAGCAGATGGTTGCTGCATGAGCACAGGCAAAGCTCAAAACACTTGTTGCTGCTGCCTTACTCTGGGGACGAGCAGAGGGAGTTGATGGCTCACGTATGCTACCTCTGCTGATAGAGGTACACAAAGAGTGAAGGTAAGATAAGGCTTTTTTGTAGAAGCTAAATTTATTTAGTCCTAGGAATAAGTCAACATTAACAAAGCAGCTAGAAGGCTTTTAATTTTTTTAAATTTGAGTTTGGTGGGGAGTACCTCTTTGTTATAATGAAGTTGAAAAGGTATGTATTTGATTCTTACACTTCCTCTGTCTGTTGGTTCTTAATGCTACTTGCAGTCGGTTCCAAAAATGCAGGACGTGCAAATACTCTAAACCTAGTTGTCTGAGAACTTTTTTGATTTTTGAGTGAAGCTTAGCAGGAGAGAATGAGACCCCTACAAGGCAGGTCTGTGCTGCTCAGCGCAGCATGCTTTACTCTATGGTGCTCGGATGCTGGAGCTATATTTGAAACTGAAAATATTTGAACCACAATATTGTGGTCTTGCTCTCTAATAAATGAAGCCTGTTGAGACGTCCCCACATTAGTGTATTAGTGCAATGAGCCACATAGAGTTGCTTGGTTTATATTCAGGGTGATAAGGGAAGGAAAGGAAGCTTCATTCTGCCGTGCAAGCTTACGGGTGATGTGTTTTGTCTCATTAGCACAGCATGCTTTCAAAAGGACATTTAATTTTAATTTTACTACAGCTTAATTTTACTACAGCTCAGAAAACTACCCTGTGGCCTAAACAGTAACTTCCATTCAATAAAATTTTGATCTACTTTCTTCTAATCCTCCCAGCAGAGTTTGCTTTAGGTACTAACACTTTCTTGATTAGGAGAGGCTAGTATTAATAGGATTACTGGTACACTTGGTACCAAGTTAGAGTTGATTCTTGTTTTATTTTCGGGGCATAAATAAATCTGTTATCACTGCTAGAGTTATTGTAATTTAAGTTTATGGTGTGCAATTGAGTGAAATTACTGGGACTCTTTCTTTAGAGGTGCTTGGAACTTCTGTTTTCTGTTAAGGTAAATGGATGCTACAGGTTCTCATCACCTCTTTTCAACCTCAATCACCTCAAATTCAACCACTAGCCTTTGTCTCAGGGTAATGATATATCTTACTAATTGCTCTTAGTGGCATATTATGGGGGCACAGGCATGCACAGGAACAGGAGTTACAAAAGTGTGTGGAAATCTGGGCAGGGGGGAACATCGATTGAGAGAAAAATTTGCCTTTTTTGAGATGCCTTAAAGGCCTTGCCCAGGCTTGTATTCTTAACCATGGATTCAGGGCTGACTCTTGAGGTAGGGTTATGGTTTATGATACTATTAAAAGCTAATTCTTGTTTTCTGTTTTAGAAGACTAAGCAAAAAAAAAAAAAAGGTTTGCTTTCCTTGGACAAGGGTATGTTTTGAAATATGTTCTTACAATGAGTCCCCTCCTGGGACACTTTTTCCTGTGTAAGTTGAGAGGAAAAAATGGTTTTTAACATTGAATCTTCTTTCCTGGTAGACTTGGGATCTTGCACCTTTTATTGTCAGAGGGTGGTCATAGCCTGTGTTCTAGATTCATACCTTTCTGTCATCAGAAGCCTGGCTTCACAGTTGAAAAACAAGCTGCAGAAAGTCTGTTTTGTCTTGGATATTGGCTTGCTTTTTGGGAGATTCACAAATAGGTTTGGAGGGCAGGCTGAGTAATGAAGGCAGCTGCATTTCTGCGAGCAATTAAGAGTTCTTCCAAGTGGTGTGAGAGTGCAGCTGTGGTGCATTAGTGTACCCTCTGGAGACAAGGAGGGAGAAAAGGCTGGAAGACTCAGGAGGTTGAGCTTAGTGAAGATGAGTTGGAGCATGCAACTGCTGTAGTGTAACTTATGCCTCTCTCACCAGGGAAGGGATGCACAGATGGTTTGAAGGGTCTCGTTGGTTCTGCAGCCATACCTTGATTCCATGGGTCAGGAATGTTTTTGTGTGCAATCTTTTCTCTTTAGAAAGAGTATAAATGAAGTCCTATTTCATGAACACAGATGACCAAATTCTAAGAAGTGTGTTCCTCATTCAGAGGTCCAGGGCTGCTTTCCAAACAGACCTAAGTAAAACCTTCATGGCAGCTTGCCAGGACTCAGCTTCCCTCTTGGTCTCTGCTGGACATATGTGCTGTCTCACAAGTCAGTGCCCCAACTGCTCTGTCTGGTGGTAACACCCAGGAGATACCGCAGAAGAGCCATCAGCTGAGGTTTGTAACTGTCTACAGATCAAAGTCCCTTGCTGGCAACTACCAGTACCCTCCAGGAAGACTTACTTAATTCGTATTGTTTACCAACCTATAAACTTGTAATGAGCTGTAACAGCTACCTACCAAAAATTACCTGGTAAGAATCCAAAATATCTTTTAGGCCTCTTTAGACTAGAGAGGAGCTGGGACTTGCTGACAGTCTAATTAGTATGCCCACATGACTGAGTTGTGGAAATAACTGATGTAGTTTGAACTGGGTGCTATTTCCACTAGGCTGTAGCTGAGACTTCTGGACTAGGAAGTGTCTACTATATGCTTGCTCAGTGAGAGAGATGTATAGTGCTCAATCACAAATAAGTATTAATTGCATTTTTGGGATACTATTTGATAATGACTATTGTGCGTCCCTGGGGAGGAGGCAGACTAGCAAGTAAGTATCATCATCTAGCGAGAAAGCAGCTTTGCTAATGAGGGCAAGTAACCTTACCTTTTTCATAAAAGGCAGCTTTGGTAGGGTCCCTTTAGTGCTGAGATCAGACCACGCTGCTTTTTATTATTTGTTTTTATGACTCTCTTTCAAGCCCTATTACAATGTTTGTTTGTTTTGGCTTTTGGTGGTTTTTTTTATTGTTGTTTTAAAATAAAAAAGTAGAGCAGGATCTTCAAAATATTTCCGAAGGAGGAGGGAATGGACTGTATTTACAGTGGAGAAGAAAAAAAAGGTGGTTATATATATTTTTTTTTTTCCTGCGTGTAGCTGTGTTTGTAAATAAAATAAATTGTTTTGGTCAGAAGTTGGAACAATCTCTTGAATGATCTGAATGAAAGCAAGGAGTTCTAATAACTTCAGAAAATTCATTAATCTTGTCTCATGTATTCTGGGTAAGATTTCAGGGGACAGACTAATTGCCTGGTTTTTAACCTAGAGAATAATGAAGACACAAAGCTGCCTGATTTCCAAAGAGGGCTTGCATGATTTGAAAAATCAATAAACTATTTAAGTTGTACATGGATTGGTCTTCTGATGTTCATAAAATCTATCCCTTTCCTAAAGCAATTCTCTCCTGAGCTGACATTCTCCCTTTTTGCTTGCAGGAGGGTGTTGATGAGACAAGTGTTTGACATGTGGTTGCTGAAAGCATACAAGCAGCAAGAATACCGAATGGGAGAGAAGAGGGTAAATGTAACACTTCTACCTGGCCTTACTTAAGAAATAGAGAGGATGATTTCTTAGTCACTGTCTGTGAACATGAGAACAAGTCTGTGAACATTAGCATGAGATGGACTTGGGTGTTGTAAATTCCCTTTTCCCTGGTGGGGGCTCAAGTCAGGGGAAACAGATTACAACAAATACTTACTAATCGTGTTTTTTAAGTTAAGCCATTTATAGTAGAATCAAGTATTAATAGTAGAATCAAGCTATTATTATTAGAGGATAACTATTCACACAGTTCATTCACTTATTCTCTCATCCAGTAAATATGAACATGCTTGCTCTCTCTCACACTCTGTCTGTTTCATAGTCACCTGGTTGAAACAGTAATAGTAATAAAGAGCCAACTGCAACCTATTTCAGAAGTGCAGGGTTGTACTGACAAACTATTGCTTCTTAGTAGGTGTCCAGAAAGTCCCTTAGGGGGTCTTTAATTTCCTAATATGTATATATAATCCTGTAGTCTTTATATATAAGCAGCCACTGCTGTCTCTTATGTGGTGTCAGTTACACAACTCATAGTTGATGGTAGTGTGTGTGGGTGGCCTTGTGCAGATAGGGCTGACTCTTGGTGTTCTGAGATTATCAGTTCTTGCAAATTCAACAGGACTAGTTTCTGGACCTTATCAGTTCTTGGGAGTCTTTCACATGCTATTTACCAGCTTTTATTTTTCCTTTCTTTGGCCTGCTGTTTTCTGATAAGTTTCTCCATCCACATGCATGTGATACCTGCAGAACACATTCACATAAACTTGCAGCAAAGGGGCTTTGATGATATATGTCCATTACTGTTCAATGTGGGAAGAGGAAATGACCATTGAAGAGTTCTATGCATGTCACCTTAAGGAATTGTATTCTGTTGTTTGTAACTGGCCTGTGTCATGAATTCATTGCCACCTTCTTTCCGTTATAGGCTGTACTTCATTTTGAAAGGCAGCTGTTGAGTTGTTTCTGGTCCTTCTGGTGTAGAAGAACAGCTGCATGTTTGGAGGAGCAAGAGGGCTTGGTTCGTGCAAGAGATCACTACCATAACCTGCTCCTGCTAAAGGCTTTCTGTCTGTGGAAGCAAAATACTCAGGAGAGAAAAACAGAGTAAGAAGGTTTTTTTGAAAGGGAGAATTACTTGGGTTGGCCCTGTGGCGGCCTACTTCTGATGAAGCAGCATTTAATTCACAATGGTTCTGACTCCTTATTTGTGCTTTAGAATCTAGTAGTTTGTCTTCAGTAAATGGCTTGCTGAAAATAGCAAGTGTGGACTCACATCTGTGCTAGAGGGGTTCAATAACAGGGATTGCATCATAGGAGAAATAATTATTTTTCTTACAGGAGGCTCAAGGAGATGCAAGCCTTAAGATTTCACTATTCAAAGTGTCTGCAGCAGACTTGGAACAAATGGAGGGAGGTGAGAGAGTTAACAGATGGGGAAAAGCTTGAATCCTTTTTCTTATGTTCAGATTGCTTGTACACATCTGGCTAGAAATTAAATTGTTTATTTTAAACACTAATCATTCCTAAGCTCTTCTACCCTTCCAGGTAGATAAAATCAGTTCAGTGTGGGCAGAATGGGAATTGTGTAGGGAGGAGAGGGAGTTCTTTGACTTATTGTTCACTTGTCTAGGTATAGTGAGATTGGGGCTGTAGTTTAGGACATTTACCTGGAAAATGTAGCCAGAATTAGTGTGATGAAATTATCCCTAGCCAGTAGTGTGTACGTACTTCTCAAAACTTTACTTAAGTTAGAGGTTTGCAGCAAGGCCATGGTATATGGTCTGTAGTTGTGTACTGATCATAGCAGGCCCTATCAGATGGCACTTTACTTTTATGCTGGCCTCTTCCTTACCATGATAAGATGTACTGAATATGTGCCTGGCAGCACATCTCGAGAATCTGTGAGAAATTTTGGAGTTGAAGGTAGTCTGTTGGTCCAGAACTGTTGAGTGAATTGCATCAGTCTTCAAGAGGATTCCTAAAAGGTGCAGAGGAAAAAAAAAAAAAAGCCTCAACTAGGTCTTTTGGAGGAATAGCAGAGTTTGAGCAACACCAGTTTGAGTGAGAACCTATTATAGCAAGATAAAAGCTTGATAATTCCCCTGGGGATGGTCCTCTTCCCTCTGCTCCCTACCATTGCCTGTTTTCCTTCCATTGCACATGCATATGTAATTTTTAAAATTTTTTTCTTCCCCCCCCCCCCCTTATAGTATGTGGGACATCAGCATAAGAAATGGAGGAAGTTGGTGCGAGCAGACATGCACTATCAGCACATGTTACTGGGCAAGACCTTGGCAGCCTGGAAGGTAGGAGGAAATGTCCTTTTCCTTGTGACATTTGTATGTGTGTGCTTAACTGTTTCAGGGAGAAATGAAGAGCTGCCCTCGCTGTTTCGCTTTAGGTGTTTACAGGCCAAGTGTGCAAGGTAGAATGGAGGCTATTGTGGGTATGGTTGTCTAAGCTCTAGCATTGCTTTTTGGAGCAAAAGAACCAATGTAATCTTGTGGCTTTGGTGAAGGGTATATAATAGCTAGCTTAACTAGTGTGTAATGACTGTTTTTCTCGGAAAAACAACATTTGATTTCAGTGACTGTAATCTCATTTTTTTTTTTCCTTATATTCTACTGCTGCTACTACTCTAGTAAGATGCTACTAAGAGTTTCCGGAAGTCTTCTCTCCTCAAAGATGTTGGCCATTGAAAAAAAACAACCTATCTCTCACTGCTTTTCTTGCAGAGTTACCAACATAACATACAGTGCATTCTATACCAAGTAGCTGAAAAGGAGAAACGGCACACTCAACTACTGCTGCGGTAAGCCCGTTCCCTTGTGCAGCATGAGAGAGAAGTGACTGTGCTGCAGCCAAATTACTCTTTTTCTTCCACTGCCACCATTGTAAACCTTTGAATGTTCAGTGCTGGGAATAGACTCTGCCATGCACTGCTATTTCTGTGTGGGTCATCTAGCTAAAAGAAGTCAACCTCTTCCTGGATTGCCATCTGGTTTGCTTTAACTATTTTTTAATCTGTGTTTAGTCCCATGAGAGACACCAGACAGCAAATTGTATCATTCCCTGCAGTGCATGGATTCTGACTGCTATGATATTAAAGCAGCCTGGAAAGTGTAGACGCTGACTTGCATTATAGTGAAGAGAGCAATTAAAGATAATGCCCCTTTTTTATTGGCTGTAGTTGCTTTACTTTTAACTGCCTCATTTGTTTTTAGTGCTATACAACTTGAGTCACTTGCAGAGCCTGATTGACTCAGCTTAAATGCTAGGCTGAAGGAAGTGGTGTGTCTTTTGCCCTGCCTTCTCTTCAGCAGAGACCTGAAGGGGCAGAAGTTGATTTGCAAGACTAAGTTTATAGTGGCACGTGTTTTTGATTCCCCTGTGAGTGAGAAGGTACCAAGTGAACGAGTGAGAATCATTCTTGATGTTTTTTGTGTGTTTTTAAAAATTTTTTATATATTTTTGCCTTCAGACAGCTTCTGCATACATGGAGAAAAAATGCCCTTGCTCTTACAAGTGAAGCTAAGGCAACTGCTCGGGCAGATGAGCACTACAGGAGAGCAATCCTGTCAAAGGTAGGGTCTGTGTAGCAGATCCCAAGGTCTAAGTGTAGATGCTGGTTCTGGCAGTGGTCGGGTAATGCAATTAGAAGGATCAAAAACTTAATCTAAGAGCCACTACTAAGAAAAGTCTAAAAAGTGGGAGTCCCATCTTCTTTTCACAGGCATCTCTGGAACTGTTGTCTCTGAGTGACCTCCTGTTTTTAGCTCTTCCTTTCTTTCTCCCTGTTTCCTAGAAGGAAAGGAAAACCAGTAGTATGATACAGCACAGTAGGATTACCTGGGGGATGAGGGGGGCAGATGGGCAGACGGAGGGACAGAAAAGAAGAATGCCTTGAAAAATGCCAGGACGACCCTCAGAAATACTGGTGTATTTAATTTTTAAGAAATTTGCACTGTCTTGCTGAGCCTTATGTGAAAACTGAGATGGAAGTGGTTATGGTGCCAGCAATGTGGAGTATATTGCTTCCCCTTCCATAGAACATTCCAATGTCAGTCTGTATCCTGTCTCTCGTTTGCGTTAACATCTTTAGGTGTTGCTACAGTGGAGATACGCTGCCTCACTACAGGTGTATTACTGTCAGCAGAAGATGACAGCTGTGATGGATGCCAGAAAACATTTGGATATAGGTGAGCTGATGGAGATATTAAACTCTCAAAAGCCTTAGTTATCTGTGTATGATCCTTAGAAAGACATGGCTTAGTAGGGCAGCCTTGTGCCATCTGTACAGATGAAATGACTGAATGGTCTATTGAGCCTACAAAGGATGTCCCTATAGAATGGGGAATCACTTGGGGCTCCAGTGATCTGTTGAAGGCTACCTGTGCGGCTTTTGCTTCTCTGTTGGTTCCTTGTCTATGTAAGGGGTGATAACGCTTCCTTCCTCAAAGGAGTTTTCCAATACTAATTTTGAGAAGCTCAGATGTCTCTGTTTTGAGGGCAGTGCAAGTAATCGTATCAATTACTGCTTCAGTTTTTCTTTAGTAATTAGAACAGAAAGGCCCTCAAAGCCTGCAAGCATTTTCATGGTACCAGCCGTGTTCTTGACGTGACAACTCTGAAGCACAAAGAGGGCAAATAATTTCCTAAAGATTATAAAGGATTTTGGTGGCAGCAGGCAAGACTTGCTATTCATGCCTCACTGTCTTTTACCTTAAGTGTTTCACGATCCTTCTTCCTAGTGCTGAGTATTGTCAGTGTTTAGTATTGCTAAAACAGTTTGGAAGAGTAGCAGACCACTTGATACTCTCTGAGATTAACAGTCTCCTTTTGGTACATTAGTTAATTCATCTTCTTCTAACAGTGCGTTTACAGGCCCTGTTTCTTCACTGGAAGGAATTAAGTAGGGAGTCTCTGATGTTGAGGGCTCAGCAGCACAGGGCCATACAGCATCACCAGCAGCACCTACTCCAGAAGTACCTGCTGAAATGGAAGACGTATCATCAGCGGTGCCTTGGGAAGATGGTGAGAAGGATCAGCAGCCTCCCCAGCCAGTGACCCCGGGTGGGAAGTTGTGGGTGTGGAGGAGCAGGCCATGTCCGCTGGTGAAGGGAATGGTAGTCTTGGCTGAGGAGGAGGATGAGAGCCTTGTGCATTGAGGAGGAAGGAATGTGCCTGTGTCTTGCCTGAAGAAGCTTTGATAGAACCAATATATACTTTAAAAGAGATAACAAGCTGGGCCTGCCATGTGTGGGATCATGTATGGTTAATGAAATCCTCGCTGGGCTCATAGATACTTGCAAATGGGGTTACACTGTAGACCATTTAGATATCGAGGGTGGCCTCAGGAGAACAAAGGGAAGGCGATAAAGGCTGTTTGCTACCTGTTCTGCTCTAGTAGCATTTGGCTCAGATAAGCGGGATTTGTTTGCAAGTGACTTGCTGTTCTGGTTGCCTTACAGCTACTACAGAAACAGGGAGATCAGCTGATGACTCTTAGACTTTGCTCTGCGTCCTTCTCTTGCTGGAAGACACGGGTAAGGAATTGTGCCTGGATTTTTGGTTCCACTAGCGCAAGAGAAACTTTGCCATATACTGAGTGAACCGAGCAGGTTACTCTGCTATGGCGCCACCAGCACTTCTGTTGGGATGGCGCTCTGTTTGTCCAGTGTTTCTGGTGTGGGACATGTAAACTCCTAACCTGGTTGCTGTGCAATTTTTTTTCCTCCGATAGCTGTTGCAGCAGCGATGGGAAAAGCGGAAGACAGTGCAAGCATTGTGGTACTGGTCCCATTCATTGCAGAGGAAGGTAAGGAGGTGTGGGGGTGTCAGAGCAGACAAATGTGCAGATTTGGCTGCAATCAGCAGAGCGCACATGGAATATCTGTTTTTCTTTCATCTTTGGGGTGCTATATGTTATTTTAGGATGCTAGAAAACTGTCCCTAAATCCTTTTATCCGATTAAAAAAATTTGCACGTGTTTTTCCCTATTCAGCCTCAGCTGACTTAAATCCCTGTCCCTTTGTCCTTGTGGCAGCGTCCTGCTGTTGCTGTAGCTCTGCCTGTTACTACCTAGTGGAAGGGAGAGTGTTCCTGTCTGCAGGGGGAGTCCCTGGCCCGGAATCTGTCTTTGCAACACTGGCAGCTGTCTGTTCATGTTGTAGGTATTTGATGCTTGGCTCAGATTTGCCAAGGGGCAACAGCAGAAGAAAGATCGCATTGAAAAAGCCACAGGATTTTACCACACTACTCCTCCGAGAGAAGGTGTAACCTGGGTCTTGAGATGCACCGCTGGCGTGAAACAGTTGCAGGGACAGCTCCAAGCCCAGCACCAGCTGAAGGTGAAAGAGACAAGTGATTGCTGAGATCCAGGGCTGCTCTGCTCTGCTTTCTGTGTGTGTGTGCATGTACCTTGGACCCCTACGTCTCAATTCTTCTTTGGATCTGACATACCTTTTTGCCTGTGGTTCAAAGCAAAACACCCTGTCCTTTCATTCAGCTGAGACTAGAGTACTTCAGACTTGCATTGCTAATTGGGAACCCTTCTTAATGAAGTTGTTTCAAAACTGGCCAATTCCTACCGTAGACAATATTTCTGGATGAAACCTTTGCATGTGGCTAGGGTCTGGTCTCTAAATTCTGTGCTAGAACGAAGCATTAGAGGCTGTGTCTAATCCTGTCTTAGCTTTAACACCGCTTAGACATTTGAATGTGGGCTAGTGTCATTTCTGCCTTTGAGTACCAGCCCCAGCCCTGTGTGTGGAAAGGAGGATTGGAATGCCTGTATTGGTTGCTCTCTTCCTGCTTCTGGGCAGCTTTCCCAGCTTTTTTCCAGGTTTTCAAGACACTAGTTGTTCTGTTTGCTAACATGCAGCCTGCCTCATTGCAGAAGTACCCAGCTAATTCTCGTTACCCAAATGTTACCACAGTGGACCTGCTAATTTAGCTTAGAGGGCTGGTATGGCTGTGAGATCATCAGAAATCTCAGTTCCTTTCTGCAGTGTTCTCCTCCCTGGGTGGCGTGGTGTTCCTTCCTCCTCTCAGCCATCAAATGCTCTACTGCTTGTGTTGGCAGGCAGCCTACAACGTTCACCAGTCAATGTATCATTGTGCCATGCTGTGGAAACAGAAGGCTCTCTGAAAAAAATTAAATAAGCTTTGTTCTTTTCTGCCATCTCTGAAGAAGCAAGTGACATTTAAAATGCCTGATGTTAGCCCTGAGACAAGAGGACATTCAGCAGAGGAGGAGTCATGGCCTTCAAAATGCAGCTGTCTACCACTTCACCTTGCTGACGGGGACTCAATTCTCAGTGATCTGTGAGTGGAAAGTTCTAGTCCCTCCTGCATTTCTTTGGCATATATGTAGTTTTGCGTATATGTAGTCTATCGGTCTGTCTCTCTCTGCATATATGTTGTCTGTCTGTGTTGCTCTCTTTTTGTGTTTCCAACTTTTCACACTGATGGCTGTTAGTTCCATGCAGTTTCTGTAACTCTTTTCTCTGACCCTGCATCCTATGGCTGGCGTTGCAGTTAGACAAGAGCTGCTGCATAATTCATACATCAGCCCACAAATAATGAAAGAATTTGTGGCTTTATACTTACATGTCAGTGACAGGTAGAGTCAGCTCAGCTATATATTTTCCCACTATGCATTTCTCAATATACAATTATGAATTCATGGAGCGTTGGTCATTTGTCATAGAACAATTGCAGAGAGAAACATTTGAAAGATTTATGTGATGGGACTTTTACCATCATGAGAGCTTTTCTTGCCTAAGTGACCTAGAGCTGTCACTGAAGCTCCTTTTTTTTTTCACTGAAGTCACGCGTAGAGTCTGATGAAATAATAAACATGAAGATCCTTGCCGTGTAGAAACTGAACTTTCTTCTTGGCTCTTTCTTTCCCCCGGGGAAGGTATTCCTTAAAAAAATTTTTACTGATCATGGGGCAATTGCAAGGAATAATCTTCCATGGAGTGTCTCAGTTCAGGACAGGAGCCTTACAGGGAAATAAGGTGATAGCTTCACGTTTCTGTAAGCTCACATGTGCTGCTGAAAGAAGTAGCTCTGCCTTGTTCAGTTCTGTCCCTTCCACCACTCTGTATTGGCACAGTCATTCATCTACTGAACCAGGTTGTGACATTGTGTTTGAAACTTAATTTTTAAAAACTATTATTGTGTGCAAGGGGCACATTGCAGAGCAGGGATGAATGATGGAATAGGACTGTCTCTTTAGCTGCAACAGCAGCTTATGCCAATTTAAAATAATCACGAATCTGGGGCATTATTGATTCTGTTTGTTCTTTTCAGAAATGCTGTTCGGCGAGCAAGGTTGCCACCACGGAGGCCTGACTTCCTTCTGGAATCTCTAGAAAGCAAGGAACTGCTGGAACCTCCTTTTGCTAGGTAGAAGATCTGTTTTTAAAAGTAAAGAAAAAGAGGGTGACTTAAAGTGGGCCTTATGCTATGCTTATCCCCTCAAATCCCCTTACCTTGATAACGCAGAACGTTCAGTAATTATGGGACTGTGCATTGCTCTATACTACCAAAAGGCCATGGTGACCTTAAAAACTTCAAGTTTATTATATAAAGCAGACAAGAATAATGGAACTTTTCAAGTTAATTGAACCAAGGCCTTTGTTTGATTAGTGAGAGATTTTGAGGGAAAGATAAGGCACATCACTTATTTCCAAAATTAATAGGTTTAGTTAATAAGTAAAGTTTCCTTTTCTGTCAGTCCTGCCACACGAACTGGAAAGTTTGAGTTGTGCAGGGTGCTTTTTTGGCTCATAGAACTTATTTGCTCCAGATTTGGGTCTGGATTTAACTAATGTACTGGGGAGTTGTCAGTGATTCTGGTAATGCAGAGCTAGACCTGAATATCTGTCGATTTCCTGTCAAAACTTATCTGAGATTGCTGCTTATGCCCCGTCTTTCTCCTGTCTCCAAACCAAAATAAGGCAAGATTTTGCTAGTTGGTTGAATTCAAAGCTCTAAAGAAACTGTTTCAGCCTGGATTAATGTGGAGGATTTGGAGCAGGGCAGGCAGGAGTAACAGAAACCTTAACTGCTTTGCTGCTTTATTGTGTTTTTTTTTTTGTTTGGGTTTTTTTTTTTTTTAAACCATTGTGGTCTTTTTCTAATTTTTTTTTTAAATTGGCGTTTCCCCTGCATAGTAAAGCAGCTAACTGGAAATCTGTATGCAAGGGAATAACAACATTCTCCCTTTTTTTTGCACTGACTCCCAGGGACAAAACGAACAGGTTGCAGTGTACAGGGACCTCATCCTTCTTCCTTTACAGATCGGAGGCACCCTTTCAGCAGACGTCTGTGAACGAAAGTTCTGTGCAGACTGGGAACTCAATGCCAACGTTTCAAATGGAAGAAAGTGCGTGTAAATGCCTCTCTCAAGTGGGCAATACCACTCATTCCTATCCATCTCTCATACGCGCTGCTCTCCCGGCTGGACCACTGTGGACACGTGATGTGCACCACGCTGTTCAGAGGCCAGAGCTACGGTCGTCTCCATCTTTCACGCCCCACGTGAAAGTTGGAGCAGAAATGGTGAGTGTATTGCTGAAGGAAAAATTAGTGTGCTTACTGGCTACTGTCAACATGTGTGCTGCTTATTGCTGGTTTTTCCTGCAGCTCCTCTGGAGTGTTGAGCTATTCTTTTCTTGTTCTAGCTATCTATCATCTTAAAAGCTGCCCCAGTTAACTGGCTCTGAATGCCCAAGAACTGTTTACCACCAGTCTGAAGCAATATTTCAGTAGCTGACCAATCCACGGGTGTGCTGTACTGTAATTCATGCTTTTTTTTCCTGGTCTCGTGTCCTTCCTAGCAGGATGCTTTTCCTAGCAATTGACTTGAGCGTGCTGCTCCTTCAAATAGTTCAGAGAAGTTAAAGTTTGCTAACCAGATTACAGGAATTTGAGAGTAACTCAGTTTAGTAGCAGTGGCTGTGGCCGAGTCTCAAAAATTGAAATTCACTTCACCTACAAGAGAGTGCTTGCATTTTAAACTCTGCTGTTCCGCACAGAATGGGAGATGATAATCTTGATGAAATATCTCTATGCTAGAAATGAAAGAGCCCATTTCTTAAGCTCTGCTGCTTCTGTGATATTTTATGAGCCAGCTCAGTGACTACAGGGGGTGTCTGCGTGGGAGCAGGGCTTAGTACGTCAGGTGCATCCTACTTGTAGGGCTTACTCAAGAAAACCCTTTGAGGAAAAAACCAGTATCATTCTGACCTTGTAGAGAGGAGTTCAGCCTGTGAGTGCTTACCAAAGAGGCCGTTCCCAAGACTCTCAACAGGACTCTGTGGAGAAGAAGTTGCAACCAAACTTGCAGCCACATTTGCTGTCACCTGAAGACTTAGTGGGAAAATGGAGCCACCAAACTGCAGGTAGGTCCTCAGATCTAAACTACGGCTGTTGCGTGTCCTCCTCCAATACGTGCAAGTCATCTCCACAAAATGTTAGGGAGACAAGGCAGTCTTGCATGCCTGCATCAGGAGGTGAAGAATATCAGTCATTCCTTTTTGGGATGGTAACACTTTTGTGGACTGTGCTGAATCAGGGGGCTAAAGTCCTGTTCTGGGGATTGAAGGGCGGGAACTGCTAGGGGTTGGCTTCTTTTAGCAAAAATGTGCTCAAGGGCTGGGGCATTCATGTTCGCAAGCTGAGCGTGTGGCAGAACTCACTTCCGGAGGGAAGAATTCACCCTGTAAGGGTCTTTAAGTTTTCCCAGTACTTACAGTATGGTTGTAAAGGGGACAGATGGTGTCTAAGCACCTCTCAATGCGGTATTTTTAATGATATAAGGCCATTAATTTTGTGTTACACGGGCCTAGACTTAATACTTATTTATTTCTAAAGTAGATGTGAAACACTAAATCATCAATAGGCCAAAATAGCGGTTTTTAGTACTAAGCCGTTCAGTAGAACATTTCTTACCTTTTTTTGTATGTTTAAACTGAGTTCAGAGCTTGTAATGCTGTCAGGACTCCTGCCCTCTCGCTGTACCTTATCTTTTGGGTGAATAGGTACTTGTCACAGGGTGACAAAACATGTGACAAGGACTCAGGAGGGTTCCATGTTTCCATTTTACTAACCTGACTTTCCTTGATAAGAAGCAGCAGCAGAAGCCTGCTCTATATCCGCTGCTTGTGCCTTGTATCTTCCATCCAGCTGAAGGGGAAGAAAGGGAGCGTGGTTCCAGAGAAGAAATGGTGTTACAGAGAAGGCTGGAAGTTGAACTCCGACACATCCAGCAGCAGATGCAGTACTACTTCAGCAGGAAGCAAGAACTCAAGTATGTTGCAAAGCCCCTTTAGCCAGCCCTTCTTCATGCTGTCCACTCAATGTTGCATTTTTTGTATGTATCTACTTTGAAAATAATCAGTCTGTTCACAGCAGAACTGGGAATGAAGCGGAGAAAAGTTCTAGAGATTTTTATTTTCTCCTTTTAAGACTTCCCTTCAGGTGGGAGAGAGTACATGTGCAAATTCTTTTGTAGTCAGCAAGTGGTTTAATTATACCTTTGGCAGCTATTGGAGAAAGCATGGCAAAAGTATCACTGGGTGTAATCTGAAGGCAGTACAAATGAACTTCGCAGAACAGCTGAAACTTAGCTTTTAGTTCTTTTATTATGAGGAGTGAAGACTTAGCTTTTCCAGCTGTCAGCTAAAAAAATATATGGCTGGGGTTTGACAACTTCTCTACTAGAACGAGAAGACATTTACAAAAATGCTTAGAAGAAAATGGGGCTTGCAGGGGATTCTATTGTCAGGAAAGGAGGAAGTCAGGAACGAGGAGGAGGAAGTCAGGAACGAGGAGGAGGAAGTCAGGAACGAGGAGGAGGAAGTCAGGAACGAGGAGGAGGAAGTCAGGAACGAGGAGGAGGAAGTCAGGAACGAGGAGGAGGAAGTCAGGAACGAGGAGGAGGAAGTCAGGAACGAGGAGGAGGAAGTCAGGAACGAGGAGGAGGAAATGGAGACAGCAGTTTTCAGAGATTTCTCTGCTTTCTAGCATTTTTCTTTTTTTTTAAGACTTCGACCATTCACTGATTTGACAAAAAAAATGGGTCTTATTGCAAGTATCAATTGCGAGTCTAAGTTGGCTTAGACTGATGAGCTTCTAATTGGGATAAGAATCCTTTTAATCCGTTTTATCAGGTCCTGTCAGCAGCAGGCACAGATTCTGCAGAAGTGGCTAGAAATGAGCACGCAGCCAGAGGACGAAGATGGTGTACAAGGAGTTCAAGAAGAATTGGATCAGGTGTGTAAACAACAAACAAATTGAAGTTACTTAAGTGATTATCACTATGCTATGCACTCAGCCTGAAGGCTGATGGTGGTTGTGAGGAATTGCGCAGTAAGCTGTTACTAAATGCTAAGAAAAGGGAAACTTGTAATTGGAAGTAAGCTGTTGAGCAGAACAGGCTGCTGTGTAGATGCATCTTCCAATTTGTTCAGAAATGTAACTCCAGCTCCAATAGACCTTTCTACGGCTATTTCTAAGCTACAGAGAAGGCTTCAGTAGATTCAGTAACAAGATATTTTTTTTCTGCAGTTTCTCAGGACAGTGTAACTACACTACACTGACCGCATCTGCATTGCTCAGTCCCCAAGCTCCTACTGCACTGTTCTCTCTAAAGCGAGCCAGTACTTGGCTGCTCCTGAGTGACACAGTCCTGTCATTTAACGCCTCTTAAGTGGGATAATGTAAAGGCTGCTGGAGCTCATTCACTCTTCCTCTGCTGAAAAGACTAAATGCTGCCTTCACTTTCAGTTGCAGGTGAGGATCAAGGCTCTCACCAAAGCACAACTGACAGAGAGACATCATGTGCAGAACCTGGTTGCCCGCCTGCGTGACATCCAGATTGCTCTGGATAGTTAATGCATCTGAACCCGTTTTCCAGCTCATGGGTAGGACTTTTTGCCCCTTTTGTAGCAGGGGAAGATGGAAGAGATGTATACATTCTCATAGTTTAGGTATGGATTTTTTATTTTATAAATTAACTTAAATATTTTTGTTTGTTTTGTTATCACAGCTGGTTAAAACCCAAACAAGAGCTAAATGTACCTCATGCTGCACTCACAGTGCCTAGTTTAGGTTACCCTGACATATCAGAAAGATAAGCAATGCTGATAAGACTCTTTATTTCAAAATGTTTGCAATTAAATGAGTTCATGTCAGTAAGTCATACACTTTGACATACAAAAATACTGTGCTACTGATACAGTTGAATTAAATGGATTCTCCGTGCAGGAGAAATTCACAGCATTATCAGTACCCTCTAGGAACTTGGCTTTCACTTCCAGGGCGCATTGCTGACCGCTGCAGAACAAGTAATGTTTGTTAATCAGCTAGCTCTGCACAGTATTAAGACCATCACAAAACCAGCCACTTCCATGCTGAATCTTTTCCTCCTTAGATTTCTAATAAAGCAAACATCTGGTAACCCATCATCCATTACTAGGCTAACAATAACCTTCAGATACTGTGGATGATGATGCTGGGTAGGAAGAAATTAAAGCTTGAAGTTGCTTTGGCTGTGTCTGGATGCCATAGGCCCCAGTGGAAAAGGGTGAAAAGATTCAGTCTTTTCTCTCATCCACTGGAAAAAATTTGCTTTCTACTGTTAACATGACATTGAAGTTAAGTCTAAAGTCTAGTCATAGCTTTATCCTCTTGGGATTGATGTTTGCCTTAGTCTTTTCTTACTCTCACTGGTTTAAAAAAGTGCACATTTCTATAACCTGTATATGGCAATATACTGCTGCAGGAGTAAACTTGCTAATACCAAGAAGCTGAACAAGATAGGTGGCTGAGAGCCACTTCAAGCTTTCAAACTCCTCCACTGTGCAAAGTGTGGAAACTGACTCTCGGAGCCAAATGAATTTTCTCCTGCTTGTCACCCAAACAGCCACCATCATCTGAGTCATGGCTGGGCTACATCACTTCGAGGCGGTTTATCATCTCTTCTTCCTGATGACAAGCTAAGCATACAGGACTTGGCAAACTGGACATTTGTACAACAAAATTATATTCTATTTTCTGCAGTGCATACAAAAAAGATTAAGTTTTTTTCTTTAAGAAATCAGAGCTGGTTAAAGCCTACCATCTCCTTGAAGTAGCAGAAAAAAACACCCAAGGCTCAAGCAAGGAAGTAGCATGAGAAATCTTTCAGAGAGCAGAAAGGCAGGTTTCATAAGCATGTCCACTCCAACAAGCTCTGGACAGCAAAATCAGTCCTAAATGTTTGAGTGCCTGGTCTTGAAACAGTTTATTCTCTAAAAACAATTGATACATTGCTTTAAAACTTAATTCCTCTCCTTTACTTTGGCACCAGTCCCTGTTAGTGCCATGTAGTGCCACATTCAACAAATCCGAGGTGTCAATTTTAACTCTTCTTGATGTGAAGTTACAAAGAAGCTCTAAGGTTTTGCTGTAGGATGAAGCTTCAGCACACTCCTAGCATTAAGTATGTGGGCAGAAGTCAGAGCCAGTGGGGGGGTGGGGTGTTTGTATTTTGAATGAGATGAAATTGTTGCCAGTCCGTTATAGGATGGCCAGGTTGGCACCTGGGAGGCAACCTGGGATTGCTTCAAAGATCTGTAAGTTTTACACACAGTCAATGCATAGGGCATTTCACTCCGTGCAATAAAAATTGGTCCTGTAGTATCTGAAACTGTTCTGTAAATAGAGTAATTAATTCTTCAATAATTTAGCGACAAAGCAACAACGGTGATATTGCAGAAAGTAAAAACATATTTTGGCTACCATCTCATTGCATCATGCAAGAAAAACATTCCCCCTCTCTTCTAACCCTTTAATCCAAGAGGTGAAGTAACTGTCTCTATTACAAACAAAATCTTTAAGGCCTGGAATAACAAGATAAAACCATGAATTAGGAATAGGATGCACAGCTTTGTCTGCCTTTTTTTTTTTTTTTTTTTAAGACAATCCCAGGATGACCAGTTTTATCATATGGAATGTAGACACAGTGTTTTCAGGTTTAAAACACACTGTCAAGTCAATTTTTAAAGGGACAGTGTCAGGTAAAAGAATTAAAGTTGCCTAACGGTAGAAAACCTGGATGAGTGTAAGTTATTGTACGGATGCTGTCTGTGGTACACTTTGCTTAGTTCGGACTGTGAAGCCATACTAGCCCATTTAACTGTTTGGCGCTCTATGCATTCACAGGCTGCCTTTATGTAAGAACTTCAGCAGAGACACTTGGAATAAAATAAATATGAGAACACATTCTTTACTCAAGGTCTGAAAAACAGATATTGCAGATATAAGGTGCAAGGTCTGACTCAGCCTGTCAATGGCCCTTTAAATACAGCCAGTCTCTACCTCCACCCTTCCCCATTGCACCTGCACAGCCTAGGAAGGCTTAAAAGGGACTTACAGGCTCTAAGAACATAATTATCCTGTGGCACAGCGAGGGGAGAACATGAAAGACTACAGGCACAGGGTAGGACAGAAACCTCCAAATTCAACATCTCCAAAGGCAGCTGTACCTGATACATCTCTGGTCTTTCAATTCTTTTTCTGCATTCAGCAGCATGTACATGTAGACCAAATACTTCAAGTTAAACATAGCAATGATGTCTGTTTTCCTCACCCAGGTCCTGCTGAGTGATACATAACTTTTTTAAGTGAAACACTCAGTGGTGTGGTAAGAGTCCCTTTGTATAGAAAACCTTCTTCTATAGAGAGCCCAGTGCTTCTCCAAAGCGGATTTTCTGTCCGGCTTTAAGGTGGAATTTGAAGTCCTTGGGTGCCTCAAAGATCAGTACAATCGTAGAGCCTAAGTTAAATTCCCCTAAATGTTCCCCTTTCCTCATGGGGATTCCCTCCTTGTTGTTGTTGGATATGAAGCTGAAGTCATTGTAGGAACCTTTAGAGTAGCGTGGACTGTTGGTATGCAGGTCCTGTACAGAGAAGGAAGAAACTGTTACTTGAGGATTTCAGTACTCTGTATTCATTAGCACAGCTGTAGACTGTGGATATCCACGCATTTTCAATGCAGGAACTTACTTAAAATTCAAAAGTGCAATAGGAATATTAAAAAAAAAAAAGCCGTCTATACTGGAGATGACTCCCTTTAAATCCGTCTTGGAACGTCAGTGTTATGAAGCACATTAATTTCAGGGTAATAAGACTTTAAAAAATTTTCTTTGTAACTTTCTTTTATACTGTACCAACCTTAGCCATCAAAACCAGAAAGCTGCCTACTGATGTCTTACTCACCCGGTCAAAGTAGATGCGGATGGAGCCCACGTTTGTTGCTCCTACAGCTGTTAAAGAGAAAAAGCCATGTTTCCAGTCACCCGTAAGGACAACCCGTTCGTTGTGGCAGAACAGTTCCTTGATCCAGCGAGCAACTCCAGGATTCACAGACATCAGAGAGCCTGCAATAGTGAGAAAACATTCAGGTTAAGTCATCTGGCTTATAGCAGTGTTGTAATGCTATCCAAGTGGTATTTTCGGTATAACTGTAGCTGATACAGTAAACAATTCTGTCACTTCTTTGTAGGAGGAGGCAAATGCTAGGTGGAGCAAATGAAAGACAAGGCTGTAGTAAAAACAAAGGAATGATAGAAAGATGTGATCTTCAGTCTTCTGTCCAGAAAGATCAACGCTCTTGGGCAGGGCTTCTATTTGCATTTTTCCTAGCAGAATCACAGAGGAACTAAAGACCCCGGCTCATCCTTCATTTAAGGCTTGAATGCAATCTGGACACCATCTACAGTTCTCTCTGTTAAAGAGCAATGGGTTTACATTTTCATACCCGGCAATGGTTCTTTTCAGGCTGACCAGTATCCCCACCTCCCTCAGCTTTCACTTATTCCCGTCTATACAGCTTCACCTTGACTGATTTCCAGACAGCAAAAGCCTGACATTAGAGTAGGGAACAAAACCTGAGGTGGGAGTCCCTTTCAAAATACCTGCTGTTGAAGCTTGTTCTAGCATCAGTCATACCTACTCCTCTGTCACCAAACTGAGGTGGCAGGCACTCATTGCCACACTATCTGATGCTATTCCTCTACCAAAAATGTAACCAACCAACTGCACACAGTGTCACCTACAAATTCACAAATGACAACTACTGTTAACTGTTATCTGATAGGTCCTTAAGAGAGACCAGGGTAAGGATAAAGGCAGAGCGAGTCCCTATGCTCAGCCCTGATAGATAGAATTGAAAGAAGCCTTCCAATAAGCACATAAGATCCATCTAACAACAGGGTACAGGCTACTAAAAGGAAGTTAAAGAAGCTTTTTACAGCTTAGGAACAGATTTCAGTAGTTAACTATCCAGTGCATGAGAGCAGCCGCTTCCAGTCCTCTTTGGGAAATGCATAAAAGCGGTTACTGAGACTGTGGCTGAAAATCAAGTAGCGATCTAGCTAGAGCTGACCAGGAAATACTAATAATGTGAATCAGAGTTTATTACAGAATGTAAATCCCTCTGTAGTCCTTGAACTTATTTAGTGAAGTATATTCACTATGCATATTTTTAGGTATAAAATGCATCTGCTTTGCTGCATTGAATCCGATAGTAGCCTTTCACTGATACTCCTTTGTTTCAATCAAGGCCTAGCTTCAATCTGGAACTTGACAGATTTCTCAGGTCATCGTCTCTCACAGTATTTGAAACCAAATCCAAGTACTTAGGTTTTGCCAGATACCAAGGAGTAAAACATTTATTTTTGTTATCTGGTGAACTAGAGTATGGTCAGTCATCTGCAAAGAGCAGGACGACAACATCTGATCCCAGCTCCAGTAGTAGTGTAACCGTTTAGTTGCATCTTTGCCAAGCAGAGGAAGAGATCATATTTTAGGCTACTGTTTGCTCTGATCTGGAGGACTATCTGTATTTCAGGTGCAAACTGAACAAATTGTGTTTAGGAACAAGTAAGGTGAGCATGCATCAACAGTGATTTTAAAGAACTGAACCAGCCTGAATGCAATATTACTGTTTTCACCATTTATATATGATTTGTTCTGCTAAACTATACTACCATAAAATCAATTACCATTTGTGACACATCGCTGTTCTACCACTATCTACCACGCAACTGTACAGCTGCTCCCCTGGCATGTCTCATTCAGCAATGGCCTGTACCAGTGCTTCCCTCCATAGCTGCTCTGCATTCGCTTTCCGGGAACAGGAACCTACCTGGGAAGTGACGTCGGTGTGACACTCTCCAGTCAGTGGGGGAGTGGAAGCAGTGATAATCCCCTGGTGCAAGGTAGATCACACAGTGATAGAGCTCATTCCCCTCTTTTGTGACCAGTTGTTGCTGAAAAGAGTTACCAGGTGGGGCTGCAAAGAAAACATGGAAAGAAAGGGGTTAAAGATATTCTTCAGGTCAAACAGTCTACAATAGAACCAGTGGTAACAGCAGAGGACTAAATGCAGTCCGCATGCATCGTTGGGACTACAAAAAGACACGTTGTCTAGGAATCCAACACTTCAAAGTGTTTCTTTTCCCTTTACAACAAAATTAGATCCTGTGTTGTTTTAATCATTTTGGACTTTGCCCTTCCTTAAAGAGAACAGCAGAAACTAAAATACAGTGAAACTGTATTTTTCTTAAAGCTACCCTTTCAAGAACACAATTTTTCTCAAAGTGACCCTTTTAAGAACAGAATTTGTGAAGAGTCCCTAGTTTTATAAAATGCATTAGTTTCATTTGTGCTCATGTTGAAAATAATCCTGTTTGTAGAACTCCGCCCCTCCAGTCCCCTCACTGCTTTAGCAAAATGTGTTGCTTTCATCAAAGCGCTCGAGGTGCAGCAGAGCAGTAATAGCCCAGGCCGTTAGAAGAATACTGCTGGAGCATAAACCTTGTTACAGAGCAGCTTATACAATTTTTGCGAGCCAGGTGCTCATGCACATTTCAGTCTGGCAGCAGGAGTGCTACAGCCCCATTATAGTGGCAGATCCTGGAGTCAATTGTAGGAACCAAGCAATTAAATTCAGATAACCAGAATGAGCCAGGCAAGACAGTATAAAGCTGCTGGTGAGAAAGAGAACCAGAACAGTGACATGTCTATCCCCAAATAAAACAAAACAAAAGATCAGGCCCGCTTTTGTTCCTGACAATGTGGGAAAGAGAAAAAAAAGTAGTAATCTCTTTTCTTTTGTTCTCCGAGAACACTGAAAGGGCAGAGCAGAATAAAAGCAGAACTGATGCAGAACTCACCCTGGCTAAAATGCAGTTCCTCTGTGCAGATGCGAGGTCCCAAGAAAGATTCCAGAGAATAAGTAACCCCTTTTACTTGCTCCACCTCACAGTTTTTTACCTGTCCAAAATTAAGGATCTTTCCATCAGAGGGACTAATCTACAGCAAAGAAGAAAAAAAAAAAAAGAAACATATTAGGAATTCATTCATTCCTCATAAAGCAGACATGTTCCTTTGGGGGTGGGGGAAGCTGGTAGTGCAAAGCCTTCGTTTCCTTTTACTCACCACACTGTGCAAACAGCAGACTGGTCGTGCTTGTGGCTTCAGCTTCCTGCGGAAGAACTCGCTGAGGTTTCTATAGTGATGCAGGTCTTCCACAGCTGCCTCCTTCATGTTCACTCCAAACGTCCAGATGTACAGGCTGTAAACAGGCTTCCGGAGCCATGTAGGCAGCTCCACCTGGTTCAGGCGACCCCAGGCTCGTGAGAGCAGTCGAGTTGGTACCGATTTGTACAGAGCAACCTAAAGAAAGAAGAACTGCACCATGTCATTCCATCCTTCCCACTGATGCCTTTCTCTTACTACTCTCCATAAGACAGAAAGAATGAAACTGTTCTGCTGACCACTCCCTTCAATTCAGTGGGTTACATCACGCACAGAGTCAGCAAAAAATCAACACTGCTCTTAATTCTCACTCCCTCCATTTTGATGAGGGCAGATGAGGGAGGGACAGGATGAAATATATAACATTCTATAACATAACATTCAAGTTACTTTTAACTTCCAAACGCGAGGCTTACAGAAAAAGACACATTTCACGTATTCTAGTAGAAGACTCGTCAGAAGCATTTAATATTACCAATATATTCATTTTTGTGAATAACCATATGAAAATTGTGAGAAAAATGATTTCTCAGTGTTTGATGACGTCCTCAGATGCATCTACTAACGAGGAGGTTTTTCCACATCCCAGTATCGTACTGCTGCAATGATACTAATACAATCGAAGAAACATACCCACAGGGATACAGCTACACTGGTATAAATTACACCAGCCTTACTCTTTCTCTCACAACACCAGGAGTTGCTAATTGCAAGAATATAAAATGCCTTTATTCCTGTAGAAATATACCTTTGGACTTACACCAAAGCATAAGCTTTAGTAGCAAGAAAAACAAATGAAACAGCGTTGGTAAGCGATTCGTGTGTGCTGTTGATGTGTCTGGACAGATGAGCATCTTCCTGTTGGTAACTCCAGCAGGTAACTTTTCTGGTAGTATCAGCCAAAAAGCTCACAGGACCAGGATGTAACTGGGGGAGTGTGGGCCAAGGGAACTGAACCGTCGGAAAACGGTTTTGCAAAATAAGTAGTCATCTGCTGAATCTGGTACAGTTTTTAACAGTACAGCTCAGCTACATTTAACTCCCAACTAAAAGTTGTTGTTTTTTTTTTTTTTTCTTAGTGAGAGTCATCATTTAGTCTCAGTATTACTCATATCCTTCATAATTAAGTCTTGCAAAATACAGCCATAAACACAAACAGAAGCACATGCTGTCCATCACATCAAATACAGCAAATTAGGATTTCACTCACAAATCACCGTCCTGCATCACATTAAAACACAGTGATATTTCAGAAAGAAAAACACCAACCGAATCTTACTTCAGATAAAAACTTGTAAATGAACAGTACCTTAGGTTATATAAGCTGAAGTACAAAGAAAAAAACCGTTTTGCCATTTTATTATACATGCCTTATACAGTGTTAATTTCTAAAATCAATTTTTCTCAATTTCCCATAAACACTGAAAACATCAAGATACAACTATAAAAATCATCAAAAGTGCTATTTCCCAGTAGGCCCTTCTCCAAAAGAGCCTGGTTTTCAAGCTGATGGGATCAAACGGAACAGCTGTTCAATGAAATAGTCTTAAGGAGGGCAATTTTGTTGCCGTTTTTAATCAACGTATTTGTGTGGTTGTTGAATTCTGCAATTGCATGTGTGCAGAAGATCTCCCTGTGCCAGGCTTCCTACACCCTGCTCTCAACAGGGCCAGAGCAGAGATTTGCACGTCATTTGGACAGGCTGGATTACAAATGCTCAAAGAACCTGAGGAACAGACCCTCTGCGTGCAAAAACGACAGAAAGCACGAGCCTATCTCGTGTGGCCAGGAAAGGGAACTGGGGAAGTGGTTTGCTCTGCCTTATCCTTGCCCTTGTACTTTGAAGTGACTGAAATTATTTAAAAGTTCCTGTTGATTTTCCTGGGTAGACCCCTGACTGTTAAGAGGACAAAAATTCTCTGCTACTGAAAAAGAAAAAAAGAATTTCTCTTAGCAATTAGTCAACACAACTATGAACAGTAAAAACTAAAGGGAAACATGAATTGTATCTCTCTGCTTTCATACCAGTGATCATCAGCCTGTCCTACACAAAGGATCTCTCCACCCCGCTGCTGCCAGCTCCCTGCCGTACAAACAGCTAACACACACAAAGCGCGAGAGACCTGCTCACACTTACCCTGCTCATAGGCCTCCATCCCACTCTGGTCAAGGGTTTAAGAGCACCGAAAGGCAGAAGGTAATAGAGAATAGTCAGAGGCCAAGAACGGAGTTTCAGAGCAGGCCTAGACATACAGCTTAGCTGGCCCAACCTTCGCCTCAGGGCCAGCTGGGGAAATTGCAACCTGGAAGATTACATACACAACAGAAGAGGGTCAGCCATCTCGCTTCAGAACCGCCAGCTTCTGAGAGCTGGGGATGAGTTATTCCTGCTAATCTTTACTTCAGCATTGATTCTGCAAGTCTTTACTCCTTTATTCTGATCGGTTCTTCCCACTCCCAAAATAGAAGACCAGGTTATCTCAAAAAAAAAAAAAAAAGAAAAAAAAAGAAAAAAAAATCCTCTGTCCAGAAAATGGTGTTCGCTCTCAGAGGTCACATTTTATGAATGATTGTGAATGACACCCTCAAACATTAAAGGCAAGATCACTTGCAGGTGACATTTGAAAACAAAGTCACAGGTCATTCATCCAACTGATAACATAACATGATAGTTTACAGTGGAAGTAACAAAGAGCAAAGGTTCTTCCAAATATCAGAAGATGACATGCCCAGAAAACATTTCTTGTGACTGCTCCAGCTGTTGGATAGCCAAAATCGACAGCAAACAGGATCCTGACAGCTAGGAATCTGTGATGCTGGGACTTCAATAAGAACTCTGTGGAGGGACAGCTTTGAGGAAAGAACAGATAATCTGATGAAAAAAAATCCTTGAAACCTAATAAATGGGGGTCCCTCAGAGGGTTCACGTGTTGAAAGCATCTTAACTAGATTGTCCCTTAAGTTGTATTTTGTATCACAAAAGATGTTGGAGCCAAATTTACAGACCTGTTGGTCGTCAGTAACTTTGGGAAATAAGCCCTTACTTGCGAAACAACAGAGTGGCACTCCAGAGTTAGTTAAAACAATTTATAAATTAACTGATTACAAAAGACATCTTTCCCAGTCTTAAACCTTCACTGGGTACCCTGGTTCAGAACAGAGAACACGTGGACAAAACCCATACTGCTTGTGCTGCAAGAGAGTCTCCATGTCCCAGTAACCAACTCCTTTGCCTCATAACCAACTGCATCCATGATTTTTTTGTCACAGGGATGTCCTGACTGAGAGGAAACTCATTTTGCACAAATGGCCATGGGAGAAGTTGAACTTGTAACTCTCAGAGAAAAAAGCCGCTCATCTTATTAGCAGAGGACATCCTGGGCCGCAGTTCAGACCCTCGCGGGAGGTCTGGATGGGAGACCCTTCAGGTCCCCATTTATTCTTTGGCTTCCATTGGCATTTCCAATGTTACATTATTAAATTAAATTCTGCCTACCTGAGGGCAAAATATTCACATCTTTTGGGCACTGACTTAAATCCCGGCTAAGCGATTGTTCCCCACAGCCTGCTGAAGGCAGTATGCCTGCAACTGGGAAACAGCTGTGTGCGCACACAAACTGGAAGTGGGATGCTCTGGCTGCTCTGAACAGCGCGCTCTCTCACTGGATTTTATGATATGAAGGATGAACTATGAAATACTGTGTATATTTTTCCAAGATGGAAAGAATCAGGGAAATTAAAAGGAAATTTTCTTGCCAACGTGTTTTTTTTAAAACTTGGATCAGAATTAAAATATAATGCAGGCAGGCAAAACTGTCACCACTCTGGGATGCAAGATGGTGCTTTTGGCTCAGAGTCTTTCTACAGGGAACATAACTTCTTTCCCCCAGGAGATAATAAATAAAAACCAGAAAATGATCTGTGCATCACAATGCAAGGGGAAAAAAAAACAAAACGAAAAAGCCCCTGAGGAGATGAAGTGCTGTCTCAGCAGAGGTAAAGCCGGCTTTCTTCTCAGCAGGAGCTGGGACTGACTCGACGTGGGAATAGGAAGGGACACTTCACATTCTTCCTCCCATCCTTACCACCCACCAGCCTGCTGGAGGGTCAGCGGTGCTGGGAGCCCGAGTGCCAGCATCGAGCGTGGAGGTCCCGCTCCCCCTCCCACTGCTCTCCCCCCCTTCACTGCAGTCGCCCATGGACCAATCCCCGCAGAGCTGCATCCTGGCAGCTCGCTCCGGAGCCCTCGGGCTTCTCACTGCCTTGGCCTGGTTTCAGAGCAGGCCCTCGCTAATTTTTCCATTCTCCTAGTGATGGAGAATAGAGAGAAAAGGAATGAAAGCCTCCTCATTCCCCTTGTCATATAACAGCATGCCCTTCTCTGCCGATTCAATGCATAAGGAGCTTTATAGTAATTAGGCCAAACAAAAGCTTTGCAGATGGCTGTCGCTCCTTCTGCACAGAAACCCTCCCGTCCTCCCTCCCTCGTTTCTCCCTTCAGTCACCATTCCTGCAAAGCAGAAAATGCCGAACAGTACCTGAAACGAGTTCTCCTATTTGGTGTACCACCAGCAGAGCCAGCCGGGCCTGGACTCTCCAGTTGTGGGTGCTGGTCCCCGGCACAGCTGCTGCTGCCGCCGTTCCCTGAACGCAGCCTCCGGACATGAATTTTAACTTTGTGGAGGTTGTAGCAAGAGGGTGGAGGGTTAGATAAAGCTTTATAGCATCTCACCATTTCCCTGTGTGCAGATCTGGTCCCTGCAGGGTGTTTGACTGACACATCGTCAGGGTGACGGTTAGTTGCAAGGCTCAGTCTTTTTTCCTCTGCCTCTCTTTCCTTTGCTTGCTCCGGCACAGGAGAGAGGACACGGCGTCACAGTTCCTAATTCCCTCGCTGGTTTGTCTCTGGATTCCCCCTCTGTTTCCCACTTGTCTCTCTGCTACGAGGGTTGCAGCTATTGCAAACAAACAGGCATTGTGTCATATTTCAACATCCCACTACAAAGCCGACTCTGCACAAGATAAAAACAAGCTGTCCGTATAAGCAGTCCTTGCTTCTTGCTAGTCAGGGTGGCCATTGAAACTCAACTCTCCAAAAAACACCCCGCGGTCTCAGGCTGCCAGGCAGCGGTGCACTACAGCCAGAGGAGCAGCCAGCCGGCCTCGCACAGCTAACCCCGGAGCCGGTCTGAATCCCAGGCTGCGAGGAGGAGGAGTAGTGGGGCGGAGAAGAGGAGGAGATAATTCCCAGCTTCAATTCTGCAGTGCAGCAGCTGCCGCTAAGAGTTCTGGACTGCTGGCCACCAAAAATCCTTTCCTGCTCCTAATGTCCAGCTTGGAAAGAAGAAAACAGAAAGGAAAGGAACGTCTTTCTATTTTACCACCCTTGCCAGCCACCAACATCCATCTCCTGAAGTCTCGTTCCATCTCAAAAGACTCACATAGCAGCAGGTAAAGGACATTCTTCTACAAATACCCAGATAATGAAATAAGCCAGTTTTAGAGCCAGCTTAGTGTTAACATGTCAATTACCCTCAGTAATAGACTCGGTGATTCTCAGTGCTGTCATAGTTTTTATGTCCAATAGAACTAATACACAAAACATGAGTAAAGGAAGCTGTTTTGTTTTGTTTTTAAAGACAAAAAGCTGCAGTATTTCTATCTGAGCATTCTGAATATACAGAGAGAAATTTCCCTCTTTGACCCTGCAGACCACATCTCCAACATAGATTTTCTGCACCTCCTGTTGCCTGATTTGGATTGAAACTGAACCCCTGGTTCAGAAAGTGGAAGTGGGCTAGCTACATCTCACCTCGAGATTAAACCAAATACCCAGAACAGTTAAAGTCTGGGTTTAAAAAAAAAAAAAAATTTTCCTTGTTTCCAAAGCTGTCTAAACACCATGAAAACTGTATGCTAATAGAGTAGATAAAAAAGAGCACTGGTGGTCCGATGTGAGGGAAAGGGTTGTATTGTATTAGAGATAAAGCAGAAGTGGGAGGGCCAGCAGGAGACGCTAGAATTAACTAGCTAATGGCATCCCACTCGGGCCTTGAAAGGAAAATGTTCTAGCAAGAATCATGTATTTTGATTGGCCTTCAACTCCAAATATTACAGATATTACCTAGAAACACCCCTGGAGTCCCTGCATTAGAGTACTTTTTTCAGGAAGAAAACTGCTATATGGTATTCTGTATCTCAGGAAGTTCCAAGACTTGTGTGGTTTTTGTTGTTTAAGCTGAATTTTAACAATTGCATATTAAAAAAACCCAACCATTAATTGAAGATTTTAAGATCAACAGAAAGCACTCAAAACATACTCCTTCCTCCCTGAGCCCTGTTCCAACTTTTTTTGTTTTCCTATTTAAAATATCATTCAAGTCTTTCTCTGGCTGGCACAAGAAACTCCTACACAACGAAAATGAAGCCATCTGTATAGTAAAATGATGAAAGCAGTTACCCAAAATCCCATCAAAATTCCAAGAAAAGCAGCAAGGAGCACAGGCGAGCTAGTTCTCTTGATTTGCCAGGAACATAAGAAATTACCACCATTAAATACTACATTTTAAATAGAAACCAGCTACATTGACAACAAAAGGCACTTCATCAGACCAAGATGAAAATAATTTTCACACTGACCGTGTGTCTTCACAAAACTGTGGAGAGTTGGTCTGGGGCCGGTGAAGCCAGGCAGGAGCAGGCAGAGTTCCCAGCCCACAGCCTGCCCTTCCTGCGGGTGGCTCGCAGCACCCGGCCCTGCCCAGCTCCAGCTGGCCAGGCTGGCACCCTGCTCACCGCCCTCGTCTCCTCTGAGGACCTTCACCTGTGCCTGACTTTGCAGAAAGACAGAGCAAACAGAAGTCTTATCTATAGTTCCTTCAGGACTCTTCCCTTAAGGGTAAGGGAGATAAACCCACAGGCTCTTTCAGTAGAAATTAGTTCTCATCCCCCAAAGCACTTTTAAGAAATTTTTACATTCGAGATTGAACAAACCTGATTCTATGAAAGCAGAGAACAAGTTAAACAGCTCATCTGCTCCCTAAAAATGGATGGACATTGAAATGTTCTATAGTCCACTGCAGTGGGGACCACTACCCTTCAGTTCAGAACAAAGTGGTGTGAGAGATTCCTCTTCTAGGAGGGAGAAATATTGGTGTTAAAAGCTTTTTTCCTCCATTTCTTCAAAAAACTGAGTTCAGATGAGTAAGACAACCTATGTTTCTCTTAAGTTCTGTTCTGCTGACCTCACTACATTCACCAAGATGCAAATACCCGAGTCCTGCTTAAATGCTGACATATATGGCAAGTTGCCATCCCTGTTGCAGCTGCCCCAGAAACAGTGTACGGTTCCTACAATGTAAGGAGGCTGAAATGAAAAATCCACCATGAGTTTATCTATCTACTTTCCATGGGATAAGGAACAAGAACTGGTGATCAACCAGTTCTCAACAGAGGAACTCACATAATGGCATCTCAATAGCTGGATTTCTTGGGATGCAGGCAGTCCCATAAAGCCTGTGTTATTAGCTTAGACAAGAATCTTAACGCTTGTCGGTTTGTAGGAGGTTGGACATCAGTACCAGGCTGCCCCACCTGTCTGGAATCCATGTTCAGTAAATAAAAGCAGCAGTTAGCAGCAGGTATAAATCCTTAGAGAATTATTATCTAATGGAGAACTGCTAATCTGCCAGCTATGCAATACTGTTCTGCTCTGTCAGCTCAAATTAGCATCAAATCCAGTGACCCCATTTAATTACTTGTCTTTTCATTACTACCTCAAGCCCTTCCCTCACATTTTAAAAAACAATAAAGCAAGGCATTTTCAAGAAAGACTAATATGCAACCAAACTTCAAACCTACAGTCTCAGTTTTAAATCATAAGCATGAATCGTTAGGCTTGGAATGCGCTAGTCAGATGCTCGAAGTCCCCTGGTCACACTGTCTACATTTGGTAACAGAACTACTGTTTAAAAAATGCACCGCACGCATCCAAATGCTGTATTCTGTTTAAGTGCCAGCAAAAATAATGTCTTGCAATCAGGGGAGAGGTACTCAGTGACCGTTATTAAAGGTCCCATTCCTTTCCCGGCAGCATCTGTTTAATTTCAGACGCGTAGTCCCTGCTCCCACCCAACCTTTTCCGGAGCCAGGCCAGCAAGAGAAACACTGGATGCTCCCCCCGCAGTCAGGAGCTCCCGAGCTCCGAGAGCACAACAGAACGGCTCCCATGGTGCGGGAAAGCCCCGGTGCAGGGTTAGCGTCTGCCACGGGCACGGGATTGTCGGGGAGCGCGGTCACTGCCAGCTCGGCCGGGGAAGAGTCGGCCAGTGGTACCGCTCTCCGCGCGTTCACTGGTGCCGGCTAATGGAACCTACCGTGCGCTGCTTTAGCCACCCCCGATTTCTAACATTCTTTACTTTTTATACGGAGAATCCTTTCTATATATTTTTTGCTTAGTTTAATTTTAAAAAGCTTGATCGTTTCCCACTGACGTTACATTGCTGTTATATTTGCATTTTATAAATAGAGGGGGGAAAAAAAAGTGGTATTTTAAGCTAGCCATAAAAGGTTGGGTGGTTACCCGAATTCTGTGCAAAAAGCCTGTTACATAGTCTCAAAGATTTTTTCTGTGAAGCAAGGATAAAAAGTTGTATTTACTTTTGCAAAGGGACATGAAAATTGATGGCGCTTAAATACACTGTATTATTTTAATATTTTGTAACAATATTTTCCATTGCGTGTTTACAAAAAAGCCCTGTATTTTAGCTTAAGATACCTGTAAAGCAAACTCTCTGTTCTGTAAGGGACCTCTACTGGAAGCACAAAGGGCGTCGCATCTTCCCAACCGAGCAGGACCAGAGCTGCTCCGGCCGCCGCCGCCCTCCCGGCGGGAGAGCCAGCGACGGGACTCTGAACTCTTGATAACGCTGGTCCAAGAGGCTCATTTTGTTTAAATCGGCTAGGAGATTACTCGTGAGAGAGTCGAGACTTTGGAACATCTCTACTGAAACTTCCAGCAAACCAGAGACCGACGACCAATGGCCCCTGGCTCACCAGACCCGGCACGCCTGCCCCGCCAGCCCCGCCAGCCCCGCCGCCCCTACCTGATGCCGCCCAGCGCCCTCTCCTCCTTCCCGGCTTTTCGCTCCCCCTCGCCCGGACGCGATGCTCGCCCGCCCTTTTGAAGCGGTTTTCAGACAGGTGAACAAAGCGGCGGATCGCACACCCCACCGACGCGCCGGCCGCGCCTCTCCCTCCCCCGGACCCCCGCGGGGGCTCCGCGCCGCCGCGCCCGGGACAGCGGGGGTCTCCGGCCGGGCCGGCCAAGCTCCTCCCCGGGCCGGGCAGGGGAGCGGGACGGCGGGCTCCACCCGCACCCCGTCCCCGGCGGGCCCCCACCTACCTCCCAGCCGGGCAGGGCACCCCGCCGGCCCTGCAGGCGCTGCCGCTCGCTGCCGGCCGGCCCTCGCCTTAAGGAAGCGGCGCGGGGCCCTCCCCCGCCTCCCCTCCCAGCCACTGGCCCTCCGAAGCGGCTGCCTCCCCGCAGGGCCCCGGCCCCCTTCGGAGGAGGAGCCAGGGCAGGAGAAACGAAAAGGAAGAGAAAGCGGAAGGGAGCGCAACCCGGCGGCAGCGGGGGCCCGCAGTCCAGGGAAGGGCTCTGCCCCGGAGGGCACCCAGGCGCTGTCGGGCACCGGGAGCAGGGAGATGCCGGCATCACTGCTAAGCTTCCCGAGGAGCCGCCGGGCAAGACCCCAGGGACACCAGACTGTGGCAGGGAACAAGGCGATAGTGTGGGCGCTGCTCATCACCCGGCTGCCCGGGCGTTCCACGGTGGTGTGCAACTGTGCTGGTGTGCAACACAAATCGACACAGGCGTTTTCAGCCAAAGCAAGAAAGTGCACTGCAGCGTCACAAAGCGCTCCCAAAACGCAGTTTAATTGCTCCGTAATCCCAGGAAGATGCTCAAGAGATTGTACGAGAGAGAACAGACTTTCACAGTCAAAAAGGCATCTCACAGGTCTGATTAAAAAAAATACTGATTTCACTCAGTTCAGTTTCCCAGGACACCTAAGAAAATCATTTACACTGTCACACCCTTCACACATTGTGATGTTGCTAAAATTTCACCCCTTTTAACATTTTCTGACCATCTTTGTCACGCACATTGGACCACTCTACAAGAATTTTTTTTGAAATTGCATGTTTGCTCAAATAAAACTCCAAACATCAGAACTTGTGAGCAGGAATGAAGAACAAGAGACCAACCAGCTGGAGATTATGTTTCATTCTTCCAAAACTAGATTAAAAAAGTATCAGAGATTTTTCCATTATTAGCCCTTTCCTGAACTTGATACACACCTCTTACCATAATACTAAATGTCTGTCCCCTCTGGGCCAAGAAAAGCTCCTTCCGTATTGTACTGCCAGAACAGCATCCAGTGTCCTCTGTTACATAAATACAAGCCGTTTTTAATATCAATAGGCGGATGACTGAGAATCAAGATCCTAAACCTATACTCCAGTACTTCCTCACTGTATTAAGCTGTTTTTAAGAACTGTGGCCCATGACAAGAAGCTGAGGTTCAAACAGGACAGAACTGTGTATTAATCTGCCATCTGTATTATCAGATGTCACTACAGCTCACTTCCCTTAAAGGTTCACTGTGTTTTTCCTGATGCACGTCATGCCAACAAACTGCTTTTTGCTTACACAAAACAGAACAAACTATGGAACCAAAGGACAGCTACAAGAAGTTCCTCTCTAGAGAAAAACTTGTTCATCTGGTCCCTCTGTTCACCCACCCAGCCTCACTCTTTGGTGAAGGTTTCCCCGAGTAATTCTTCAATCCTGTATCAACACTGCCCAGCCAGGTGAGAAGAGGCAAAATGCCTGTAAATTAGCATATGAATGGCATGCCATGCATGCAGATCCTGGCCAGGAAATGTTCTGTGACAGCAAGGATTTGAAACAATAAGCTTCCATCCATCTGATAAAGATCTACCTGTCTCCCTCCAAGCCCTCTGCTTTACCTCATCTAATTAAATGAAAGCTGATCCTCACTAGTATTCACAGTAAGAGACGCTAAGGCGTTAATCAGCTCAAGCTATTAGCTACATAATGTCTCTAAGAAAGTTATAGGAAGAAAAGGTCTGTGCTAAAGAAACAATAGTTTTGTTTTTCCCCTGTGGAAAAACTTAAGGAACACTTGACTTAAAACAGATTAATTTTTTTCCCCCCATTCTTTTATGAAGTTTGAGCAAAGCAAAGCCACATAGGACTATACTCTTTTTAATTCAATCGAAAACTACGCACACTTCTATGACGATACCGATATGTACCTCTGCAAAAGGGAGATCCCCTGCTTGCACAACATGATGATGACGACGACCTACTTCGTATCTCTGTCTTCTGCTCAGAAACAGGAGAATCTGCCTTACACACAGAGCTGTCAGCTGGAAGATGGCGCATGCTCTCCCATGAACACGAGGTTAGTACCGTGGATTCTGAACTCCACAGCAGCAGGCTCGGCGGTGAGGGCACGTGCAGCAGTTTCTTGGTCTATATTACACTTCCAAAGCATGTTCAATCGCATTTGGTCTCTCTTTGCCTATGCAAAGACTTACTCTGCTCTGAAAACAAACCGACACCCACATTCCTAAGTGTGCTTCCAGGGATGCAAAAACCAGAATAATGGAAAATGATCTGTCAGCGAAAGAGACACTCCGCTTTCCAATAAAAGGGAACAATGCAGCTCTTATTCTTCTTGAATCCTTCATTGTTTGGCATATTTCTTGCCATGCCTGAACAGTTTCTCTTTTTCCTGATAACTGTCAGGCTTCCTTTCCCTCCCACACAAGCATTCAACAGAATTTCAGCATATCAGGATGCACTAGGAAACTTTGTTAGTGTCTCCCACTAGTATCTGCTGCATGTGGACCCTGCTTATCAGTTTGAAAGTATTTGTGTGATACCCCACTGCAAAAACCAAATCCTTTAGAGCTGTTTCCTCAAAAGCAATACTCGTAGCTTCACCAAACAACAACAAACCAGCATATCAGTATAATGAAAGAAAGCAAATTTAATAAGGGGATTACCCAATTTCATACCTAAAAGTAAGAACAATAACAAAAAACATTTGTTTTCAAGTATCAAAACTGATTTGACATTGCCTTTTAAAATAAACACTCCATGGACACTTACCAGTTCTTTTTTAATCAGAAAATAAAACCTGTTTGAAATAACCTTCAGCAGGAAAAGAATATACAGAAGACAGATTTACAGACAAATTCCTCAGCCATCATAGCCTAAGCTGTTAGCATCTGGACTGTCTAGATCATATCTGATTTGGGTCACTAGTGAAAATAATTCAGGGATTCCAGACTAGTCCCCTGCAGGCATGTGGCCAAACCACTCACAAACTGGCAGTGTGCTCAGGAATGCAAAGAAACAGGGATGCTAAAGGTCATGCTGAAGCATCCCCTACACAATCCTACAACTTTTTAACTCCTTGCCTTCAGAAATGGCACTGAAACAGACACTCACCTGGCTGCTCGGAAGAATACCACATACACCTTAAATTGTCTAACACAGAGTTGTACAATATACTTAATATTTCAAAGGACATACAGCAGTTGTAGGAAGTTATGAAACGTTTCTTACTTCAATGCTGCAAAGGATATTTAACCTATGAATCTGATATACATACTGCAATTCCACAATAATTTCTAAACTCGTTGGAATCCAGAAAGAAAAGGCAAAAATTCCTCAGGATCAGCAGGAACCATTACAGATCTAGGTGTTATTTAGGCAAAAAGGTCTTACTACATATTCACAAAGAAAACAGGTAGATTTTTATTAACTATGTATTAATTCCATCTCAGCTTCCTTGTAATGTATACCAGGCATGAAGACATAGAGGAAGTATGTGAAGTGCCACGAGTAGCACAGATTGAGCAGCTAGTGAGAAGATAAACACTACAACTACTGCACAAGCTGTACCCATAGCTAGAACTACTAGGACAAAAAAAAAAAATCCTCAGCACTGAATGTTTTTTGAATTTTATTATATGCAATTTTAGTCTTGCCTATTTTGATTTCTGTATTTAAGTCTGTAAATTACACAACGTGGTTAATTTGCTACCTTGCAATGCAAGGCGGGGAAAATGAGAAAGTGGATTGCACTAAGCAGAGCCACAGCTCGGTCAGTTACTGCTAATGTGTGGCTTCTGCTCTCTCAGGAGTGCGGGTGGACAGAAGGTTGAAGATGAGTCTTCATTGTGCCTTGGCGGTGATGATTTCCAACAGCACAGAGGAGCAGAAGCCAAGGGAAGGTCATTCCCTTTTACTTTGTGCATATTAGACTGCATCTGGAATACTGTGTCCTGTTTTCTTAGGATCAAGAACGATGTTGATAGACTTGTGAACGATGTTGATAGCCCCAGTGAAGGGCCAGCAGCATAGCCCAAGGGTTCGCAGCACATGGCCTCTGAGGATGGGTCAAGGGCATTGGGCTTGTTTAGCCTGGAGAAGACGTAGGAAGGGACCTAACAACAGCCTTCCAATGTCCAAGAGGAGGCTACTGAGAAGATGGAACCAGACTCTTTACTGAGAGAGCTGGAGAAACAGCAGCCATAAATTGAAACAGGGAAGGGTCTAACTGGATATAAGGATAACATTTTTCACTACGAGGCTAATTAAGCATTGGAACAGGCTGCCCAGAGACCCTGTGGAATCTCTGCCCTTGGAAATTTTTAAGACCCAAGTGGACAAAGCCCTGAGTAACGTGGTCTGAATTCAGTGTTGGCCCAGCGTTGGACTACGTGACTTCCATCTGAATAATTCAATGCCTACCAAACATCTTTTTATTCAAAATACATAACACTTGATTAACTATCCCTTCTACCTCTGATCTGATGAGTATTTAAAATAATAAAGTGTCAGCCATACAAAAAGATGGAGGAGATGCCAGCAGTTCCTAATGTATCATTACATCCACTTCAGCCAAAATTATAGTTACTTAAGCGACAGAAACTTTAGTTCCACAATTTGTCAAATGCACTGGCAGCAGAGGACAAATTAAACATTCCCCTGTTGGAATGAAAGCAAAAGAGCTTTGCATCAAACATGGCAGAAGCAAAATTTCCCCAAGTTTCTTACCTCCCACTCACTTGCAAGCTTCACAGGCACCTCTATGCCTCTCTTCTCCAGCTGTTCCAACTTGTAATCCTCGTATTTTCTGTATCCTGCATATCCCCCACCTGTAGCTACCAGAACATGGAAGGGGCGCAGGCGGAAGACTTGTCCTACTGGAGCAGTATGAAGCTTCTTCCTGTCTGTAACAGGGAAAAAAACCACCAGACTTCAGGAAAGAGAACAACTACACAGTAAAGAAAAAAACATGATGTGCAGTGAGCGGTGTCAGCTTCGGTGATGAAAATGTGATCAGAAATCTATGGCACAGAAGGTATGTATAGATGCTCCTAAGTACTCCAGTTTTTGCAGCTTACCAAGTTACTGAAACTCAGCTGGTGAACGTTAACTGGGCATTTGTGGCCTTAACTTCATCCCCCTCCTCCTGCCCCACATCCCATCAAAATTCTTCCCCCAAAAGTATATAAAATGAGCTGCCTGAAAGCACCGTGGGGCTGAGTTTCTCATGACTTTGCCTCTGGATTTCTATCATACTTTCCAACTATGAGATCTTCTAAGTTGTTACTATACCAAATAATTTGTTGGGAACAATCTGTAGTACTGTGGAGCTTCATGCTTCTCAGTCATTAAAGCTTTCGTTATAGTTAGGGAATCCCCAAATTGTACAGCTAACGGGAAGAGGGAAGGAAATGACGACCTGCTTTAGTGTAGGTTTGATAAACAGGATAATAGACTCATTTTTGCTGTAGTACAGGTCACCACACACACAGACATCTAGTATTACGTCTGTTTCTCACTGAGAACTGCCAAGCTCCTCCTGCATAACACAAGCCTTGCATGTCTTCTGTGAGATACAGATACCCCGCACTGTCACTAAGCAACAGGACAGCCACACAGGGCAATCACAGCAGTGGGAAGTATTTCCCTTGCAAAATCTTCAGAGAAAACAAATATGTTTGGGCTAAGGAAGTATTAGACTATGCTGCTTCTATCTGTATTACAGTCAGTCTGAACGTTCTCAGCAATGAGCATAAGTAACTATCGGACAGAGAAAATGCCCAAAAGAATTAATTCTCGGATACTGATTGGTGTAATTTCCACAACAATCATTAACATGGATGAGCTGGAATCAAAAAACAATGGACTATATCTTGTTCCATCAATGTCAGGCTTAGGGTTTGACTGTTAAAGGATGCATTAACAACAAAAAGAATTCAGTAAACACCAAATCTATTTCTAGGCACGCATAGAGACAAAGCATAATTGCTTAGCAATCTGGGAAGCTTTAGTTCTGAGCAGTAGAGTTGATTAGAAGTATCCAGCTATGCTTCATCCACTATGCTGCAAAAAGATGCCCAATAAAACAAGATGTGAGCAAGAATTACTTTTACCAAAATAGTATTTCTGCTCATTTCTTTCCTACATGTGTGATTTAAAACACTGTTTGAATTACGTCCTAAATTACGTCACAATTCGAAAGCAGGTTTATTCTCACTAAAAAAAAATAATAAATTAAAATCCTGTTTTCTGGGGGAAAAAAAACAACAAACAAACAAATAAGGCAGCAACTACAGTTACAGTTAAGAATTCTTGAAAATATTCTACCCCAAAGAACAGCGCTCAATATAAGGACAGGGATCATTTAGAATAGCTACAGAAAGCTTTATAAAGAAAGACTTTTATTTATTTTGAATTTACAAAGACTCTACAACCTCTCAACTTTGCATCATCACTATTTCAACAGACACGTCTGTACAGAGACCAAGGGTACTCTTTAGCCCTAAAGCCTTTAACTCCCTTCCCACCACATCTTTGGTTCTAAGTTAGCAAAGCTGCTCAGCTATTTCACCAGAGCTTAGCAAATTCCCAGACTAAAACCCCTCAGCAGGAACAGCTCTTTCTGGTTTGTATCCAGGGAGAGGCTGTTTCTGCTTGAAGAGCCTCTATTGATTACACTGATGTGAACGTTTCTATTCTGTGCTAGAGAGCAAACCATTTGATGTTCCACAAGCCACAGCAAACACTATTTAATCTGATGATAAATGATGTGAAGAGTTGACTTTTCCCCGCCTCCAGCATTAATGCAACAGTGCTCCTGTGACTGGTATCCAACACATGATCGTTGGCAAAGGCATCCAACACATCATTGTTAATCTTTTTTTGCCCTGACAAAATAAAATTCCACACCTTTCAGATATGAACGGAACTCACAAAACAAGTTTACAAATTCCAAGACAAAAAGATTAGTTACTGATTCTGGCAACAATACCATGTTCAGACACTTGGCACTGCTTAGAGACTTCAGCTGAACATCATGTTCTCCAATGATACTAGCACCACCACAGCTCTCTGGCAAGCGGCATGAGAATGTGAGGAAAGCTCATGTCTTGGCACGTGAGCCAGCAGAAATAAGTCCAGGACAAGAGGAAAAAGGTGTAGGACTTTTAACATACTAATAACATACTTTTAGATGCTTTGAACCCTACATCTGAACTCCATACTGATAAGGCTAACCTGTTTCAGATTTCTTTTAAACATTGAGTTTATTCAGCAAACAAGAATAAAAATAAAGTAACAATTTCCTTCCCTGGAACAGATGAAAAGGACTCATTCCCTCAGAAACATTAAAAAACACAGGATGAGAAAGCAAACTGCATAATCAAAGGCATGCCCTAGTCTACGCAATCAGATGCAACGATATAAATACTGCTTTATTACTCTCACCAAATTAAGAATTTCTTCTAGGAAAGGATACAAACACTTGGAGGAGGCTGTTATAAGGGGTAGAGATAAAACTGAAGAATAGTTATATTCTCTTCCTAATGACATCATTTGTAAGTCATCTAGATTTAAATCCAAATCAGGATATGAAATATCATTTCAGGATTAGAAAATGGCTGGCTCAAAAGTTAATTTGCTCAAAACTCAAAGCTAACTTCAAACAACGCTGTCTTTCACGTGATCAACAATTTTGCATTATGCGTCTCAGCTTCCTAGTTGTGTTTTTTTCCTGTAAGGACTAACTTTGATTTCTAGACAACAAAGAGCTGCTGTTTGTATCAATCTGTGTAACTATATTTTTCAATAATGAAATCTCCATATATGATATGCCAGACAGAGGATTTGGACAGGCAAGTTAACTCAAAGCAATTGTTATAGAAAATAGGATCAATACCTCAGTTGGCAAGGAAAACAAAAATTGAAGACTGTATGCAGTTGTTATGCTAATACATGACAACACATATGCTAAAAGTTTACAAACAAATATTTATTAAAAACAAACAATAATATTTGATCTTCACTGCATTACCCAGCTAGAGTAACTCCAAGTGCAAGCATCATTTTATTCAGGTCTAAAACATTTCATGTAAACCTCCTTTGATTTCCTGATTTATTAAAATTACAAATACCGACTGAAATATAAAAGGATACTTATACCTTTTCTTTCTTACAGGCCCGTTAAGCTGCTGAAGTCTGAATTCCTCAGACTTCCCATGGTGAATAGCTGCTAAGAGCTGCGCTACAAAGCGGGTCATACAGCTGAACAGTTTTCAACAAATTCCCACCTGGTATGTGCTGGTACTTTCTTATTATCATTTTTACATTAAGCTTGATGTTGCCCTTCTGAGTCACTCGCTTCAGGTCTGGCATTATTTCACTGTCTTTCATGTTGACAACAGATATCATTTTAGCTGTCAGGCTCATTATTAATGACTATGCTATTACAACGCTTTCTCAGCCAACAGCCATCCAGACTCTTTCACATCACCTTCATGACGTTGTCCAAAGAATGATACAAACATGCCTGGCCTGCCACTTGGCTGTGCTGTGCTGCTAGAAACACTCTAGAGCAACGAAACACTTAAAAAATGTCACAGGACATGCAAAACAATTAAACTGATTTAAAAAAACTTCCGATTTTGAAATGAAGGAGAAGGATACAATGGAAGTGTGGGAAGTACACAAACTATTGGCTCAGCAAGTTCATTAAAGTGGGGTTTTTTTTTTTAATATAAATGCACTATTCTAACATGAATCTCTCTGCTAAATTGTATTGTCTTTAAAAAAGTAATTCCTCAACTGTAGAATCTTCAGAAAACTAACGTGCAGAAGTTAATGAATAAAAATAAACCTATGGTTAATGGGTTTTAATTTGCTAGAAAAAATTCGGATGTTTGTAAAAGTTTAAAAGTTACAAGTAAAGAGATTCCATTATACGTGCTCTTCCCCAGAGTCCTTCTTCCTCTAGCACCTGTTATTACTATCACAGTCTATCTGATTAAACTTGCTTTACAAAATACTCTACTTTCTTCAGTTGTTGAAAGTAGAGAGTACAGGGAAACATGAAATCCCTCATTTTGCATACAGCTGACCAGACAAAGCCAAGAAAGTGACACTGTTGGTAAATGACTAGCTCCTAGTTTACAGTAGGTTGTTAAGTTGTACAAAAATGCTTGCAGGGAAAAAGTTTGATTCATTAGCGTGCCGAGATGGATGTGATATGAGAAAGCTGCATTTGTATTGTATTTACATACAGTAAGGCACGTACAAAGGATGCAGAGCTGCCTAACTACTGTAATGTCTGAACGTATTAATTAAATAGCAAACTTGTCAAAAAACACGTATTGCCAAGGAAGACGCAAACAGATCTCAATAAATTTCCCTTAAGGTGGGGGGGGAAGAGAGAGGAAAAAAATAGAAACATAGCAGCCATTCACTTTATTATTTTAGCTCCTTTGCTGCTGGCCCTGTTACACAAGTTTCCTTAGAAGTGATAATCCCAGTGAAAAGGATGATTGTCAAAGTATCAAAGAAGCTTAAAAAAAGGCAAATAGCCTCAAAGGAGGTACATTAAAAGACACCATTAGGGCAGCAGATGTCATAATGACAAAGCAAGCAGGTTACTTTCTGATAAATACACACAGGTATAACACAGTGTGAGAGCGAACAAAAATTATGAGAAAAAACCTCCAGAAAATAAACAATTGCATGGCCTACTAATAAGCCTCAACAGAGGTATTGCTGATTTGGGGGCTGACATTCCCCACGATAGGATCGGTTCTGCCTTTCCAGTTTTAGCCAATACTGCTCTGGATACTATAGCACCTAAACTGCTGTCCAGATACGCGTCTCTGCAAGGTTCCTCATACCTAGGAAATCATCGTGGAACAGATGGCACTTCCAGAAGAACACAGAAGCCTTCCACCTTGGCTAGGGAAGCTATTTGTCTAAAATGCTCCTCTTGTTAAAGGAAATTATTTCTAGGTGGGTTTTTTTTTTTTATCGCTATATTTGCTATCCAGGTATTCCAAAATATCTGAGAAACAATGAGTAACACCTCATAGGGAATCTTATGAAATAGGTAAATACACTACTTTTACTCTCTGGAAAATAAAAGGAGTAAAGAGTAATTAATTTGCAAGCTTGTGTCTATGAAAATGCCATGAATTGAGTAGGTCTCTGATGCTGGGCTCCCACTTCTGCTTTAATCTCGAGAATTTCCAATATGTGACTGCAATTTGCTCAACTTTGGGTAACCCAGAATTTAAAAATACTGGGTAGATACAAGCCTTCACTTACCACTGAAAAATGTCCTGGAAGGTGGCTGCTTCCACAAGACTCCAGTTCTAACATACAGGTTCTCATGTATAAGGAATTTACAGCTAGTCAGCAAACTGCAAATACAACCAACAAGAAACAGTTGCTTAAATACAAATGTTTACCAATGCAAATTGTTAAACAGTTCAATCTAGCGATAATCTTATATTCAGACAAACAAAGAGGGGAAAGTCTCCTCAAAGTAACAGAAAATTCCTACTAAGCTTATTCCCTTCTGGCCTATTCCTTCCCTAAAAGGCCAAAAATCCCTGAATATCCAACTGCTCCTACAGATATTTATCTCATGTTGCATTTATTTTATCTTTTATTTTTCTTACCACATACTGACACATGTTCCCCTTGAGCTTAATTCTATTGTAACAGTGATACAATACTGAGTATTGTATGTGCTGATCTCGGCAACAGCCCTTTTTGGGCAACTAGTTATGTCGTCATTATGTATCATATCCTGGCCTGTTTGGAGCTCTGAAGTGTCAGTGATTATGAATATAACCTGAGTCTTTTTTCAAAAGCAAGCTAATATAATCTAATTTCATTTTGTTTTATGCACTGTCCTGGCCTACATCCAGGTAGTAATCTACATCCAGGTTTAGTAATCTGTTTGGGTTCCCTCCCCCTTTTTTTTTTTTTTTAAATAAGCAATATAGAACTGATGAGAGTTACTACTCTCTAAATCAGCTTCCAGTTTAACGTAGACCGATTTTATGCAACTGCATGCAAACAATTCCTTTAAGGTAAGTAAATTACTTGTATTTTGCTGAGGAAAACAAAAACGTTTAAAACAAGATTGCTCTACTTACAAGGAAAGTACATAGCGCAAGTATCATTATCTTCTGTAACAACATGGCTAGTGTATTTACTTCCATCCAAAGGTAATGTTTATAAGGGGCGAAGCTGAATTCAGCCATGCTGATTAGAACAAACTCTGCTTGTAAATGTAGTGGTAAATTTTGTAATGATCATTTAGCACTTGGGATTATTCCATCTCCCCCAGGCTGCTACACAGGTGTGTCATTTAGGAACCTCCTACAACAGCAACTATCTTAAGAGACACTTATGAATGAGTTCACCTATCTTCTTCCTCGCCGTGCTGGTAGGGAGGAGGAGTACATAGAAAAATTACGGATTCTATGAAGAAGTAATATAATTTATTAGACCAACTGGTATAGCTGGAAAGGTACAAGTGCTGCCAGGCACAGAAGCTTTTCTTTAGAATTTATCTTACCACTCCGTACACTGGTGAACTGTAATGCGAGTGGTTTTGCCACTCTGAAAACATGTAAAATAGACTTATAACTGGCCAACACAGGGAAAAGGTTCAACCAGGATTCTTCATATGTTTAATATATAATATTTCATTTCATGTTTCTAATAAATCTGAACAGGATCCATTCAACTGTACAAGAACTATGCCCATTCAAAGTATGTACATAAGCGCGTTTAGACAAGTACATGAAGATGGCATGGCAACACCACAACCTGCTGTTAGACAGGGCAGGAAAGCGACAGTGTTCTCACACCAACAGGCTCAGTCCCTTGGGAAGAACCAGGTCTGGCAGGTCTTTGTGCAACCTGCTCATTCCCGGGATGCAAATGCCATTGCTGGCATGTCTTCATTCAGCTCTCCGACCTTTCATCTGCTCTTGATCAGATATACACCAAGTACAGAATTACTTCCTTAGCTTACAAGCTATTGCATAATTTAAGGAGATTCAATTCCAGGAAATGGTTATTAGTAATTTTAAGAATTAATTTCAGGTATCTACTGAGTTACATACAGACATTATCTCTTTATTTAGAAGAAGAGTCTACAAATAGCAGATTTCTTCTCTAGAAATCACATGATACTAGCAGACACTCGCTAACAATGTTTTAATGTTAGCCAAGGAAATAGCTGTAATTTTCACTTATCCCCTATAACACGGTCAGTAATACTTCACTCTGCCCTTCAGCTTCATGGTCTCTATTAAAACCACCGTATTAGCTCACATGTGGCAGGACAGTCCCTCCCCAAAACATGTATTCCCGTAACCAGGTGCTAACCATGCCACACTGCTGCATCATCTCCCAGGATATTATTTCCTTAGCAAGACAGAAAAAGCATCCCACACTGCCGCAGAACCTGCATGTTTTACATAGCAACATGATGTAATTTTATCGTGAACAATGAGGTCAGCTGATCCGCTTAGGTCACACACCAGACCTACACTAATTTGTGGTATTACAAGGCCTGATTTACAACATATTAAAACACCTGGCATAAAAGCAGCGCTTGCCCATTAGTAAGCTGGGAGCCTGCGGGCTACTTCTAAGGCATTCAAAAAATGAAGAACTAATCCAGTTAGCACTAGACTTAAATTTACCAGAAAAGTTTTAGAACCCTAAAAAGTCGGGAGAAAAAAAAAAAAATATTAAAACTTAGCTACAGCCTAAAGCGCTAGTGTTCTCAAGACATATATTAGTCTTGATGCATAATGACCTAAAGACAAAATAATAAAAAAAGCACAGGCAGAACAAAACTAGCTGTGCTGGCTTCACAGGAGCATCCAGGAGCTGTTCATGTTGCCAAGGCAGGGCAGGGCGTCCCAGGACTTGGTACTTCAGCAGACAGATCACCACAGAGGAAGGACACAACAACTAATTGCGGATCCTAAGCTCTTACCAAAATTGGTTTTGGTGTTCAAGATGGGGAAAACCAGTCTCCTCCTTACTCTGAAACCTGTCTAAAAATAGGTAAAGATGCCAAGACTAAGTAGTTTACTGTCAGCCTCACCTTTCCCGCTCCGGACAGCCTGACCTTGATGGGTACAAGTATGTAGGAGCGCGTTGGGCTCCTGCCTGTGCCACAACTGGAGGCTGCTGGAGTGGGAACCACCAGGACCCAAGTCAACTTCAGCCCACGAAGGACAACGCGCCGCTGCCAGGCACCGAGGCCCGATGGTAACGGCACACTCTGGTGTGTTCTCCAGGTTTTGAGAGAAAAGGTGGAGTAAGGGGTTTGTGTGTTCTAAGAACACAGAACTGAGTCCTAGAAACATTACTGGTACAGTACAGCTGTTTCGTTGCTGTTCGAAGCACAAACCTTAAGAGAACCCCCGCTGCACAGGCCGGCCGGGCCCTGGCGCTCCCCTCACAGCCCGGGGGTTACATAACCCCACCCACCTTCTGCTGGACACTGAGACACCGACAGCCACGAAACACGGTCAAAATCATACAAGGCCACAAGCTATTCTTCCTTAGAAAAACCTTAACCCTTCATCTTTCTTTCCAGGAGGACAAGACTCCTCTCACATGCCCAGGAGACAAGGCCGAGGCACCACAAACAACCGCGCTTTCACCCCGGCAGGGAAACGTCAGCCGGAGAACCGGCCGGAGAAGAGGGGGCGGCTGCGGCCCCCGGCCCGGGGGACGCCGGGCCGCCGCCCGGCTCCTCCTCACGCCCCCCGCGGTGCCGGCTGTCAGACAGCGGCTGCCCCAGCTCTGCCGGGGCGGGGCCGCGCCGGACAGCGACAGCCCCAGCGCCCCCGCCGCCGGGCAGCGCCGTACGGTGCGGTGCTCTCCCGCCCGCCATGCCCGTACCTGCTCCGCCGCAACGCGGCCACGCCGCCCCGCGCCACGGCCGCCGCCATCTTCCCGCGCCGTCGCCGCCACCTCCTCTGCCACTGCCCGCGCGGGAGGGCGGGACACCGGCGGGGGGCGGGGCCGGCGGCGGGGGCGGGGCCGGCGCGGGGCGGGGTCGTGAGGGGACGGTGTGTGCAGGGGGCCGTTCCCTGAGGAGAACGCGGTGTGTAGGGGCAGGACCGTCCCTCACGGGAGACGCGGAATGGGGACACCGGTACGAGGCGGTTCCCCAAAGGGGGATGTGGTGTGTGGTGAGGGCTGTTCTCTGGGGGGAGGGGACGACAGGGACGTCCCTGAGGGGACGTGATGTGAGCTCAGGGCCGTCCCTGGGGGGACCTGATGTGGGGACAGGGCCATCCCTAAAGGTATGTGGTGTGGGGACAGGGCCGTTTCCCGGGGGACGTAGTGTGGGGACAGGGCCGTCCTTGAGGGGACATGATGTCAGGACAGGGCCGTTTCCCGGGGGACGTAGTGTGGGGACGGTTGTCCCTGAGTGTATATGGGGACAAGGCTGCTCCACAAAATGGGGTATGATATCAGGACAAAGCTGTTCCTCAAAGGGGAGGTATGGTTTGAGGAGAGGACTGCTTCTTGGGGAGCTGAGGCAGTTGGGGTTCAGCTGCTTCTCAGCATTGCTGTTGACCACAGGTATGGGGTCACCAGGGATGTCAGGGCAGGGATTTTACTGGGGGGGGGTTGGGGATCATGACACGGGATAGACACACTGCTGTTCCTGCAGGTGAGATGTCAGGCAGGGTAGTGCAGTAAGCTCTGTTCCTGCCCTGGATGTTCCTTGCCCGGATCCTAGCAGCACAGAGGGGATTTTAGAGAGATTATTTAGTTTCCACCCTCTTAGATGCATCCCGAGATAGATACATAGATGCCACGTTACTGGGAAGTAGCTAATTGCCATTTTCTGACAGTGGTAGGGGTAGGTTCATAGGGTGAATCAGTAGGGAAAGAATTCCAGAGTTCTGTCGCTGTGTTTCCGCATCCTCAGTGCTTTAGGACATGGTCCTCTCAGCTGACCTGGTTGCTTTACATTTGTAATTAATGTTTGTTTGTTTTCCTGACCAGGCCTAAATGAAGTCCACAGCATCTTCCTGTCATTCTGCTTTTTTCACATCACCACAGAGAGCAGCATAGTATCTGTATAAATATCTTAGACATATACAAGACAGCCTTTTATTTTTAAATACATAAAATTTGTGCAGAGCTCCAGATGCAGCCCTCACTTAATAGTAGTAATATTAGCTGAATGAGTTGTTGGGATGTACATATATCCTGAGCTAATATAATGGTAGGATTGGCAGGAAGTGGAACCTCAAAGAAGGTGGGATTTGATCCTATTAGCTGCTTTGCTACAAGCATTGCAAGAGCCATTAGCTTTGATGTCTAACTGCACCCTGCTGGTGGGCCTGACTGACAAGTTTCCCCAGAAGTGATTCAGGAGTGACTCAGAGGCTAAGGTGTAGTTAAATGAAACACACTTGTTTGTAGTGTATATTAACTGACATTAACTGAACTGGTTAATGATCTGTCCTGATCTGATCTTTCTCATTGGAATGAAAAATAAATATATGCATCTTTAACTATTTTAAAATTACTTTTATATGTGTTTTGTTCTTACATTTGGTGGTTTTTTAAAACATTTGATAATGTATTGTATCAAACGATTATAAAGACTGTGCTCACTGAGAAATAAAACATACTTCCCAAAGGGTACTGAGTTGTGCTGGGCCTGTGCCTGTAAGCCAGCTCAAAGGGTGGGATGATACCACAGTTGTCCTCTTAGCAAACGAGAGAATGGAGATCTTAGGGCTTGAGAACATCTGTTCAGGGAGTGCAGGAAGGAGTTAGAATCAGATTAGTGGGAGACATAACACCTCAACAGATGTTGCAGACCTAGTGAGGGAACTTAGGAAATGCAAAGATAAGCAATGGAATCCATCCACGTACATGAATGCAAAAGAAGAAAGTGGAGAATAAGGATTATGAATGACTAGGGAAGAGTACATAAGGCAACAAAAGAAATCTGCAAAAAGTATTGGGAAAAATACATGAAACAGAGAAAGTACTAAGAAAATCCATAAGATGAAGAAGGAAAACAAAACTAGCAAAAAAACTTTCTTTCTCCAGGACTATAGGAATAGTCAATTCTTTCCAAAATAGGAAAGATGAAAGCATATTAGCAATATTTTATGCATCATCAGATCAGTTCACTATGCACACTTCTGCTTATATACATATATATATATATATATATATGGGTTTTTTTCCCCTGCTGTGGAGTTAATGATGTTAATCATGGCTGCTGTAGAGTAATTAAGAGGTTATACTCCAGGCTAAGTGTTAGAAAACAGGAAAATAATTGAGCTTGGATGAGACTGCTGTGCTAGAATGGAATGAAGAGAGTCAAGAAAGTCACCAGTATCACAGTTCTGTTCTGAATTCTTAGGGAGGCATAGGATTACTTTTTGTTTAAAGTTGCTTGGTAGATAAACCATTATCAGGTGAAAAAATAAGGTAAGAAGGACCCTTCAATATTCTGTAGAGAGATATACTCAGTAGTTTGGAAAATTCACTTAGCTTTAGATACCTTTTTTGTAAGATAAATGCTAAGTCTTGCCTATCTCCCAAAGGCACTTTGGTGCCTTTTGGAACAGGAGAAGCATAATTTATTTCAAAAGCAGAGGCTTACATTTCTTCCTATGTCTGTTCATAACAAAGCAGAAAATGCATGGACATTTTCCGTCTGTGGATAGGAATAAGACGCTGTCCCTTTCTCCTTTGCATACAAGGATATACCATCCTCTGACAGTTTGTTTTGTTTCTTAAATCTTGGTTTATCCTTGTTGATGCCTAAAACCCCTTTGTTATCTTCCAGAAGCTTTGGTCATCACTGTGGAATTCCTGGTATGAGAAGGCAGAGCGTCAGGGTAGAGAGAGGATCCTTGCTGAACTGCTGTAATCATGAAGGCAGTGGTTTTAATTGTTCTAATCATCTTCACTTTGCTGTCTTCAGGTAAGGCTGATGCACAGAGGGAAAGAGAAAGGTGACTTCTGGATGGGTTATCAGGATACAAACTCTAATATATGCTTTGATTTTGTTTTCTTCTGTGCAAAGAAGTTGCAGCTAGAACTGTGCCTGTGATTTCCATTTGCCTGTATTTTTCCTGTTTGATCATTGGCAGATGGTGACCCTGTTAGTTTTGAAGCAGCTTGATACACTAGTTTCTTAGCAATTCATTGAAGGTTTGTTTTCTTTGAATAGTTGAGATCTGTGTACTCATTAACGCTGTCAAAATTAGTCAGTGTATTTCAAGCTGCTCCCCTCTAAAACCACAATGGGCTCTTTTTGGAATTGCGCTGAATTAACATCAAAACGAGTACTAATGTCTGATGCTATGCTCAAAGAAATAAAAACTTAAATGTTTTAATTGTAAACATTATTTATTCCAGGCAATATATATTTTATAATATTAGCAGATTGACAGAGAGCCAAATGCTTAAACATCTGGAAATTACAATGTTAGAAATGTACTGTTTTCTGTGCGTTCAGTCCTGGTTTTCATTACATGGTATAAGATTCTCTCAAGTTACATAACTGCATGCTATTTTTATATATAATAATCATTTTTTTTTCTCCTTAAATGCATATATCTTCTTGAGATGTATAACACGATATATTTCAGAGTATGACAAAATAAGTCATACTACATGCAAGATGGAATAGTTGGAGTCTAAAGCAATAGAGGAAATTTTGTTGACATGTCTGGACTACTTAGGATGTGATTTCATAGTCAGTTTAAACCAACCAAACCCCTGACTTCCCCTGGAAAAGGAGGTTTTGCTTTCTCCTCCACTTCTAACCACATCTTCTTTCTTTCTTCTGGCATGGTTTTGTTTTGTTTTTTATTGGTTACATAGTTTTCAGCTGGAAAAAGATCTGACAACTGAATAGTTCAGTTCTGCTACAAATTTATAGAGTGTTCCTGTGCAGTTTATTTAAACTCTTTGTTTGGCATCCAGAAATGAAGATAATTTTTACCAACTTCCTGCTTGGAAGAGGTGGGGTTGTAAGGATTTGGTTGTTAATGTTTATTCAATGCTCTGTTCAACGTGGTACATGATTCTTCTTTATCAATAACAAAATTGTCCCTAGTTTCAGTTTTTCATGGTGAGTGTTGTCATGTAAGATAAACCTCTCTATCTTGAGAAGTGCGGCAAGTTACTTGTCATTGCTGAAGTAACACTTAGATAATATATTGTTTAAAAACAGAAGAAGGTCAAGAATTGCCATTGTAATTTCAAATAGTCCCAGATCCTCGCTTCCTGGATTGAGGCTTCCAGGGATTCCTGGACTAATTTGGTTTAACTCTTTTATAAAGTAGCATTTAATTGTGAACTTCTTCCAACTTAAAATTTTCATACTTCTCATATCTAAGGGTTTTCTGACCCTGGAGCTCTCATGTGGGTCTTATTATTTAAAATCAGGTAGTCCTTGTCTGGAACGAAAATGAGGAGGAAGTACCATTCTAAGAAAGCATGGCGCTCGGTAGCAAATGCTGTTCTAACAAAGCATGTAGCTCAGTGCTGTGAGACAGCTGGGAATTGGAACACCAGTTATTGTTTGTTTAAAAAACAACAATCCCCTCTCTAAAGACTAAATTCAACAAAGCTAAAACAGCTTGATCCCCTACCAACATCCTCCCTCCATGCCTCTTGTTCCTTTGCAGGCTTAGTTCTGACTTTCTAGAACTTTGTAACAGAAATATTAAGATTGGTATGGATAAATTGTGCGTAGGAATATGTATGTGTGAAAGCACCAGAGGAAACAGCACGGCAAAGGTTAAAAGAATGGCCTGTATTGATAACCAAGGACACAACTGACAACAATAAAACTGATAAACCCTGGGGAATGTATTGTTTACGTCAAGAGCAGAAGGTCTGTGCTCTGATAAGGTCAAATCACAGTTGGTTTGTTAGGAGAAAAACTGCAGTCTGATAACAGGAAGATGATAACAAGGTTACCCTACATTGTAAGTGCCATTCCTCTTCTTGCTATCCCAACAGGAAAACAACCATAGCCATAAAGATGTCCTTGCCTTTGTTTCCTCATTTTGTGTGGCAACCTTGCCTAAGATTCATAGAGTGTGAAGCAAGGAAGATTCTGAGGCTAGAGATCATGCCATAATAATTGTTGATTCTTGAAAAATCAACCTAAAAACTAGATTGCTGCTGCCAGTCAAGAGGAAGCGAAGAGATATAGTAAAGACTCAACAAAAAACATTAATTGTCTGCCATGTTGGGCAAAAATGGTCTTGGTCAAACTGCCTGGGCACATCTCTTGGGTGCCTGTAAGTATGTGGATATGTGAGTGTGAGTGAGCAGAATCAACTTACTTGTGAAGTTAAAGAAAAGAAAATAGCCTCCCTCTTCCATAAGGTCTTAAACTGAGGGGTTTTTTTCACTGAATCCTACAAATCTTGACTTCTTTTTTGATCCTACAGGGAAGAAATTCCGATGGTGCACCCTTTCTGACCTAGAACAGAGAAAATGTGCTGAACTGTCCAAAGCACTTACGGCTGCGGTGCCCCTTGCTACTGTCAATTCATTTGCTAGGATTTCTTGCATCAGAGCCCACAATACATATGACTGCATTGATAAAATCAGGGTGAGTTCACAGAGATTTTTAAAACGGATTTTAAGTCCAAATCCTCTTCTAAGAAGGAACTGGTAAACAGAATCCATGGGATAATAAAATTATACTGAACTGATGGTATTGCATATATGACAAAGTATATGGTAGCTTGAGAGGCAAGAATTAAAACCCGTGAGCATTCTAGTAGATGTACTACTTTATTGCAGCTCATGTCCTTGCAATCTCCGGGAAATAAGTAAAAAGCTGCTTGGAAATAAGTGGACAAAACCAAACTACTAAATTAAAACTTCTTCAGAGTATTCTCGTTGCTTGTGGGGTTTGGTGCTACTCTGATTATAATGAATATTTTCTCTTCCCTTTCTTACCTACTATTTATAGCCCCTAGTCAATCATTTCTGAAGTAAAGAGCAAAGCTTTTTTTCATGTAAAAATCTTTAATTTCAATAAGACATCAGACCATTTCTAAATGTAAGCTCTATACCAGTTCTGAAATTACATTTTCATAATGTTGTATGCTTTGAAAAAAATTACTAATGAAAAATGAAGATAAGCATTTGCTGTAGAATGATTTCGGTAACATACGTAAACCTCATTTGTAATAGAGAATTTCAATTTCCATTTTCATTCAGTCGCAGTTGCCTTCAATGAGTCCAAATCTGACCTGGAAAACAAAACAAAGAAAACCTTTCTTGTTGGTTCAGGGAATAATTATTTTGTCTTTTCATTCAGTCCTGCAACCTTTGTTAATAGACTTCAGTTCCGTTTTCTGTGTGGTTATGGAAAGATTACAGCCAGCAGACCTCTCAGAAAGATTTGGGGTCTTGGAGGAGCAGTAGGAGGAAACAGGGCTTGCCTTTTTTTTCAGTTGGCAACAGAATTGTGTTTTTGGAATGGAAAGACGAAAGAGAAATTAAGAAAGGATATTGGCAAAGAACAGGTGTTTTTTGAAGGTAACTGAGCCTTCATAGCTAACATTTCACCATGCTTAGTAGCAGAGATTCAATTAAAAACAAAACAAATGCTTGTAAAAGCCACTGGTTACTACTTCTCAGAAAGAAACTGCTCTTGAAGCTGCTCTGTTCATTTCCCTGTAAACACACTTGTTTTGAGGGTTTTGCTGTTGTTTTTAAGGTGAATAAAGCAGATGCTGCCTCCTTGGATGCTGGAGATGTTTACTCTGCTGTAAAGCTATATGGTTTGACAGTGGTGGCAAAGGAGATCTATGAGCAAGGTAGGTTTATAAAGCAAAAGAATAAGCTGTAGTTCTGATTTGGCTAATAAATTGCTATGCAGTGAAAGTCAAGGCTCAAAAATTATTGAAAAAATCTATATGTTTTCAGTAACTTTATAGGAGTATGGAAGTGATTAACAACTATTTCTAAAATACTTTGTGATGATGAAAAAAGTACCAGTGGTGGTTTGTATCTAGTAGCCTTTCTGCCTCTGGCACTGCCACTATGACAAATTGTCTGTATCTACCCCTGCCCACAGCACTAGTGCACTGGAGTTCTACATCTTGCAGGCAATAAGAAGGGATTTATTCCATCTGTGTCAATTCTTATACCATACTCTTTACTAGTGTAACTGAACAGTTGCTAGCAGTTCCTTAAGAGATTAGCTTCTCTCATGAGTTAATTCTCTCCTTCTCACCCTAAAGAGACAAGAATATAAGGTGGAGAATCTGGTTATGGTAAGATTCCTCTTAATTTGTGTCAGACCCGAACACTCTGTGCAATGAATGATACATAAGGCAAGAATAAATAAGTCTGAGCCAAAATCAAGCATACAGTAGAAAATACTTGTTGGACTTGAATCTGAGAAGGAAGCCAGATTAGCAGATGGATATAGGAAAAGACTAATAAGAGGACAGTTTGAGAACAGGATTGAATTTTGGTTTGGCTGAAGAACCATGAAATCATAGTTGAATTGATATGTTTCAGTAGGTAAGTATGTTCTGAGTATAAGACATAGGAGTTCTTTCCGTTACAGTACCTAAAGAGTGTCATACAAATGTTCAGAATTCTTGAGTAGCAATTGCATTGGGTGATGGAGCTGGATGATCTTGTAAGCCTTTTCCACCAGATTTTTAGGTTCTTGCTTTGCACATCACTTGCATTTCTCAGTTTGGCAAGGTGCCATGTAGCCAAGTATATGGTAGAGAAGCTGCAGAATTGTGATTTAGTTATTTCTGTTATATATTTTATTCTATCGCAGGGAATTGTGTGTTTGCTGTGGCCATTGCCAAACGAGGAACTCTGGATATCCAGAGGCTACGAGGTGCACGCAGCTGCCACAATGGAGCCAGATGGACATCAGGCTGGAATATTCCACTTGGCTTTCTCCTTGCAAGCAATGATCTTTCCTGGGATGAGGCGCAACCTCTGAGCCACGGTGGGTGATAGGAGCCACAGGGCTATGTGTCTGCCCTCAGCAAAAATGTCTGAAATACAATCAGACGTAGAATGTGGAGAATGAAGGGCTTTCTGGATGAGACATCCTCTTGGAATGTTTTTGATACTGGCTTTTAGCCCTCTTCAGAACTTTTCTAGTGATCTCAAAGCAGCAGAATTGTTACCAAACCAGGAAATCTTTGTATTCTATATACATCAGGGAACAAATCTTTGCAATATCTAGCCAGCATAAGAATCATTTCAACCAAGAAAAATTTGATCATTCTGTTTCCAGCACATGTTCCAAATTTGAAGTTTAGACAATGAAGCTGCATTTGTTGATTTATTTATTAAAGCACCATAGTCCTAGTTATGCCCATGATATATTTGCCCCCTTTTCTTTCTTCCATTTTTCCCATTTGACTTTTTTCTTCTTTTTTTTTCTTTTTTTCTCCCTACACCTGCAGTAATCAGTGAGTATTTCAATGCAAGTTGCATCCCTGGGGTTGGTGTTGCTGCTCCTCGACTGTGTTCTCTCTGCCAAGGACAGAAATCCTATGTCAGAGACAAGAACCACTTCTGTGAGACAAGCAGTAACGAACCCTTCTATGACTCTGAGGGAGCCTTCAGGTGAGCTCTGTGACACCTGTACTGAATTTGCTTTTGGGGAAAAACAACTGGTAATGGAGGAAAAGCCAGGTGACGTGTTAAGATGGTATTTGTCTTCCTGCAGGTGCTTGAAGAATGGAGTGGCAGATGTTGCCTTTTTAGATCATCTAACAATTATGAGTGCCACAGGTAATCCTAAAAACGCAGATTCCTTTTAACCTCTGTCTGTGCTCTTTCCTGCATGGGGGATATGCCTATTTTTTTGTTGTTTCCAGGGAAAAATCAATCCCTGCAAGCAGTTCTGTGGTATTTCTTGGCTCTCCACACAAGTCAGAAGGAAACAGAAGAGGAAAGAGCAAGGGAGCAATAATTGCTCACAGGAAATTTTTAGAATGGGAGCAGACAGATATTTTTATACAGGTGATGTCTTTAGCCTGTAGTCTCTGATGCAGCTGTCAGTATTTGCATTGCCTGAGTTATAAGATTGCTTTTAAAATTCAGTGTTATTGAGCTGCTAGAATGTGCAGTTCCCATATACCTGTCTTGTATTTTTAAACTCAGTTGAGCTCTATGTCGACATTTTTGAAGGTGGTTACCGGTAATATTGGCAGGTAAATGTTCTTTAAACAAACGTATTTACAGAGATACAGTTTAAAGAGTATTTTGGAGTACCTCTGGCTAAGGTCCCTCTATGTGTTAAGAGAAGAGTTTATCAAAGACAACTTTCCCAAATGTGCTTGGTACACTGCGCTGCTTGAATAATCTTGGAGCGACCTCCTCTGAAAAATGTTTTACCTTCCATCTCTGTGCCTGCTGCCAAATCGTGTCTCATTTCATAGATTCATGAGTGTCTTGTTTCAGAGGCAGAACAACAGGAATATGAACTCTTATGTCCGGATGGGACTACGGCTGAGCTGACTGAATACAGCACCTGTAACTTGGGCAAGGGGCCTGGCCGTGGCATCATCACCCGCCACAACTTCCAGAAGATCACCAACAAATTTCTTACCATGATCCAAGTGAGTGGATATTATAAGCTGTATGGCTCCAGACACAGGCTTTTCTTCCATCTTTGTGTGGAGATTACCACCCAGTTCACCTTCTTTCTTGAGAAATGTATAGTTAGTGTGAAAAAGGACTAAAAATTGGTTGTTCTGGGGAAGGATCCTGCATTGGCTTTCCAGAAGAAGGAAAGAACCTTTCCAAAAGAAGGTTCTTTACAGAAGAACCTCTAAAGTGTTCTTCTGTAGAGGCTAGGAATAAATAATGAAAGAAGGGGCAGATGCCATAACACACAAACTGGGAAATGGCTAATGGTATTCATCCTGCCCTGGAGCTTACATGAATTCTTTCGTAGCTGAGGGGGACGCACCAATTCAGGCAGGGTTCAACTTTGTTCTTCTCTTTTTCTCAACTTAGAAATAGTTTCTGTTGCCTTGACATCCAGGAATCCATTTGAAGCTGAGCCTGAAATGCATATTTAAATATAAATGTAAAGGATTTTATGAAGCCATCCAGCCCTTAAAATAGTCCAGCAAACAGTGAATAATTCAACCCGGTGGGCTGAGTTGTGCTCACACATAGACGCTGGCAGATAGCAGTTGTACAAAATCTCTTCTTTATTGAGAGGTCTTCATACGCCTTTGTCAGTGGAGTTATAAACACATATCTTAGCTGTGTTCACCCACACATAGCAATGGCTGTGCAGCAGTGTTCCTACTCCACTTCTCAGTGCTTTCTTCTCTTCCAGTACGATCAGGCTGAACAAAGCTACTTTGCGCATGGTACTTCCTCATCATAAAGCACAAGATATCTTGTACCCTTTTACTGCACCGATCTTTATCACAAATATTTCTCACTCAGCTGTACTCCCTCAGTTGCCTTTCCAGGGCAGGCGTCATTGAGCACAGCCCAATAAATTTGAATAACTAAGATGGGGAAAAAAAATCTTCAAAAAAGTGAATCATATAATACTTTTAGGACTGGAACCATCCACTCAGTGCAGTACCTCTGGACTTTGTCCCAGTGTGATGGAAACCTTGAGTGCTATGTTACAAATCATTGATATGAAGGGAGGGGTGGATGAGGCTGTTACTGGAAGGTTGAGCAGATTTGTTGCAATTAAAAGTGTTGTTCTTATCCTAGCGCCTCTTTGGGCAAAAAGGAAAGGAAAGAGCCAGGTTTGAACTCTTCACTTCATCACCCTTTGGGGGAAAGAACCTGCTGTTCCGAGATGCCACTCAGCACCTGCAGCTTCTTGAGGAGCAGCTAGAGATTGCCTATGTCCTTGGTCTGGATTACGTTGCTCTTCTTAAGGGACTCGGCCATGAAGGTGAGAAGCCTTACAGAAGATTGTAGCTAAGGAAAGGGAAGAAAAAGTTGTCTTTCCATGTTATTCCTCCCTGCCAGGCGTGAATGCATAAACCTAAATGTCTCCTTAGCAAAGAACAGATTGGTGCATACGTGACATGGTCTCACTGTGTTCCTTCCTTCTAATGCAGGGAGCTCTTTGGAAAACAGTGTTGTGCGCTGGTGCTGCATTAGTGATGCTGAGCTGCGCAAATGTGAGGAGTGGGCGCTGAGCATCAAATCTGATCCGTTAGTCTGTGTCCAAGCAAATTCCATGACTAAATGCATTGAAATGATCAAGGTAGGAGACTCCCTCAGGTCAGAGTATATGATTAATGGCACAGGGTGTGTATGTCCTTGTCTGAGCAGAACAAGACGAAAAACAGCTTGTACACTAGAGGAACCAGTGGGAATGAGAGGGAATTTATACCAGGGAATTTCCAGCCAGCGGGGGAGTACAGCTTCTTGGTTACACAACTCATGCAAATCCCGTTTCTGTTATTTTCTATAATGCTGTTGGCAGAGTAGTGAGGCTGATGCCGTCACCCTGGACGCAACACATGTCTACATTGCAGGGAAGTGTGGATTGGTGCCTGTAGCTGCAGAATGTTATGGTAAGTGCTCATGTGACCTTAGCATAAGGGAGGGAATCAAAAAAATATCATTATAAATATTGTTAAATTTCCACAGTTTGTGATGTTTTGTGATGGACGCAGGAATCAATATATATTTCCAAATACACTTCCCAGCTCTTCCACTAACTGGCTCTACCATTTGGTTTGGCTGTTTATTATATCACTTCTGTAAAAGGGATAGAGATGTTGATATGGCTCAAGAGGATTGCAAGGTTTTTGATGGGGTGCTGCCATGTAATAGGAATGACAACAGTCACAAGATCCTTAATGGTAGTCTCTCCTCTCCAGGGGGAGATTGTGCCCCAGCTGCTAAGAGCACGGAGGAAACACGGAAACAAATTCATCTTAAGCACAAAGGTAACAGGACAGCTTTGAGTAGGCACAAGGTTTAGATTTTCCTAAGACTGCCTCTAGGATTTATGTAGGAATGTATTTGCATGTTGGTTTGGGAAAGAAATTGCTGTGCATGTTCTACTGTGAAGTCGGAGCTTCACAGATAATGCTGGGCAGCTAGGACAAGAGCTTTGTGGCTAAGCAAAGAATGCAGATCCTCTGCTGTAACTGAAGATATCCTGACGGGATGAGGGAGGGAAGAAGGGGGCTGTACCTGTCTGGAATATGTAATTGCCTTGGTATAACTGGTTGTTGTCATTGTTTTACAGCACTGCCACCAGTTTATGCTGTTGCCTTAGCTAAGAAAAATGCCAAACAGATTAACATTCGTAACCTTAGGGGAAGGAGATCCTGCCACAGTCACCTGTATAGTCCTGGAGGATGGTTACTTCCTTCCAGATACACAGTGGGAGCTCTGGAGAACGGTACTGGGAACTGTGACATTGGTTCTGGTAAGGACTGCTCTGGGTTGTCTGTTGACTAGACCATGGAAATTTGAAGCCCCAAAGTTGGGAGTAAAATGGAGATGGGGCCATGAGGATTTGGCCAGCAGGGGATGACTGGAGTCTCAGAAGGTGTTGAAGCAGCTCTTCCTCCTATCTGACTATGTGTGATTCTTCACACTATTTAGCCCTCTTCTTGCTAGCTATTAGGATCAAATTCCATTCCTGTCTTTTCCCATGCATGAAGAGGCTTTGGAAAACCTTTCCCTAATGTCACCTCAGTTTTCTCTACTCAGTTTATCAGAATTACTTTTGGAAGAGCTGCATGCCAGGAGCAGATGGAAGCCTGTGCAAGGTGTGCATTGGAGACAGTGAGGTGGAAGGGGCTCGAGTATCTAGCAGATGTGCTGCCAGTCACAACGAACGTTACTATGGCAATATGGGAGCACTCAGGTAAGCTTTTTGTCAGGGTCAGAAATGCAGAGCAATAGCCAGAATTGTCTTATTATTTTGCTGCTGGTTTTCTTTGGAGTTTGGTTTTTTGTTTTGGTTTTTTTGTTTGTTTGGTTGGTTTTTTTGTTAAATAACTGGCTGTATAAACTTTGGGTAGCATGTATTTTGTTTTGGTTGCAGTTGCTATGCGATACTCAGCTGATTGGTGATTTAAAACAGTCACGAAACCATTTCCAGAGCAAGAAAATGATTCCAAACATGTAAGGCTTAGAGCATCGGTACTGACTCATTAAAGAAGAAGGGACGAAAGATAGGTCAGAGAGCAGAGGTGATGCGGTAAGAAGCAGTGTAGGGTACAGGGGGCAATTAAACAGACTGATGATATTAAAAAAAACATAGTTGAAGCAGAGGCAAAGAGTATTAAAGGTGAAGGCACTCTTATAGAATATATATAATGCATTTAGTTGAATTACATTCTCTTTCCTGGCTAGGCACAGTTGAGGCTACATGGACATTGTGCCACAACTATGACTTGGGAGCTGCTTTAAGGGATGAAGGGGATTGTCTTATCAAATGTATAAACACTGTCCACCAAGATCTATGCTGACATCACTAACTTGTTCCATATTACAACCAAGTAATTACAGATGAGGGGGATACTTCCAGCTACTCCTGTTTTAGCTTCAGATGACTGTTGAAATGTCAGTCATTGTGTAGTGGCTGTCTCTGATAACGTCTTGGGTTTTTTTCTGCACCTAGGTGCCTAGTTGGCAATCCCAGTGGAAGAAGCTTCGGAGATGTAGCTTTCCTGGAACACTCTAACCTACTCCAGAACATACAGAGTGAGATGTGGATATTCTCTTTTCCTTTGAGAATATTCAATAGTGTCAGTTACTTCCCACACAGCAACTATCACTCATGAGGACAGCTTTTACAGGTTTAATCTAGGTCCATGAAGTTGTGTTTGTGACTGGAAAATTGCGGGAACCTTCCTGCATGTAGGTGTTCCAGTAAAGCTCAAAATTCAGATACTATTCAGTTTCAGAGAGGAAAGAGGAAGAATCACTGAGTGCAAAGATCAAGGTGTGTTTTGGAGTGGGTAATCATCCTTGGAGTCTGCACTAATTTTTTGAAGCTCAAAGCTTTAAAAAGCAAGTGACTTTCCCCACCAGACTTTCTCCCATAGGCAGCAGTAGTGCATGTGCCCGTTGTTTTTAATTGGAGTTTGAAGAATTAAAATGGCAGGTAAGGGCAATGCTGTGGGCTGTTTGTGCTGGGAGATGTTCTGTGGCTTCATTGTGACTTGGCAACTTCCTCATGTTGTTTCCACAGACACTTGTGGAATAAACAGTCCAAATAGGTTAATAGTCAAAAATACTGCAAATCCTTGTCTTTCACAGTTTCTGAAAACAACATTATTACTACACTGTGAAATGTTTAAATTTCTCTGGGAAATACTGATCTTTGTAACAGTCTAGCAATTGGATTTTGTTGATGACAATGGTTTTGGTTACAGTAGCTTAAATCCCCTCAATCTCTTAAATTATGCCTACTGCTCTAACAGCCAAAATATGCCGCCTTTTCATAGAGGTGAAGAGAAAGAGAACCCCCATTTTGTTAAGTGGTGCTGATAAAGCACACTGAAATCCTAATTTAGGCAATTTCACTAACAGAAGAGACTTTTCTAAGAGAGGATTCTTTCTAAAATCAAGTGAAGGTAAAAGGGCCTGGAAACCCACAGGAACTCATGCAGCAGTGAGCAGGTTGTTTGGGGAGGCAAAGGACATGCGGGCCGAATTGCTTTTTCAGAGAGCAGTCTGATTACAGATGAAGATGAGGCACGATAAGCTGTTTGTATGCCTTGATGTTACTCTAGTTCTTAGTTGATAGGTGCAGCTTAAGTTCACTGACATGTTTCCTCAGTGAAAACACTACCCTGTTCCTCATAAATGACCATGGAGCATGCTGCATTTGTTTTGAACATATTGACTAAACTTCTTCCTCTCAATTTTGTATCATTTTGCATGAGATTCACCCTGTCTTCTGATTTTATTTTTTAAAATGATTTGCTTTCATTTCATCTTCTTTTCAGATCTGGACAGCACTGGTTGGGCAAAAGGTTATACCGCTGTTGACTTTGAACTCTTGTGTCCAGATGGAACGCGCGCTGCAGTCACAGAATGGGCAGGCTGTAACCTTGGCCCCATTCCCCCCAGCACGGTTATGACTCGACCAGTCACTGTCACTAAAATCTATGACTTCCTAATGAAATCCCAGGTACGGCACACAACAGGGAAAAAGTTAGCATGTTATCACTTGTTATGTACAACTGCTGAAAACCCTTTCAAGATCAAAAGCTTTGTATACAAAATATATAAAATGCCTTCGGGTCCAATATGAAAGAAGAATGTGCATAGGAGATTGAGAAAATAATTATTTGGATTCTCTAAAGGGACATTTTGGCACCAGTTGCCATCCTGCAGTGGTCATACTTTTGCTGAGAAATAAGCCACTGCAAAACCGCATCTTTTTGTACAAATGACAGTGCTAGGTGAAACTGGAGCCTTTTTTCTGCTAGATCTTGCTATAAAACTGAGGGTCACCAGCTTAACCTTCCTCTTTATGATCCAAATTGTGGAATTTATTTCGTTTCTGTTTAGGAATCTCTGGGAAGCAAACCGGATTCTGAATTCCATCTCTTTCAGTCGTGGAAGTATGGTGAAAGCGATCTGCTTTTCAAAGATACTACTCAGTACCTCGTTCATGCAAGTCACATGAGCTATCGGGAAATTCTTGGAGTGTCTTTCTTTCAACTGGCAGAATCAGTGTTTAACTGTACACCTGCAGGTAAAGTCAAGTTCTTAATTTTGAGATAGAGAAAAATGCAAAGCAGGAAGGCTTCTGTGCATAGCTATTGGCCTTTTGTCTAGTCTGAATGGAGACGTATGGTCTACATAACCCTGTTAGTGACAATTTTCCAAGGAATACTGTGTTTGGGCTCCTTTAGAGCCTCTTACAACTCCTATCCAAAAGCAATGAAATTTGAGCTCTGTAAGAACAGAAAAACCAATACATTTTAAGGGCAAATACGAGGTTATTGAAATAGGCCTGGTTTACTCCCACTCTGAAATCTCTCCCTTCAATTCCAAAGATCAGTTCTGGGAAAAGGGAATATAATGTTCATTTGGATATGCCAAATTTGGGAAAAATATAAGAAATTTTATATTTAATTATTGATTTAACCTCCAAATAATGTAAATAATTTCTTTTTTAAAAAGAGCGCACTAAAGATCAAAACCTTTATAAATTTAAGGGATGGCTTTTTCATTAATCTCCACTGGAAGCTTATGAAGTATGTATTTACTAAAACTGAAACCGTCTATGAACTAGGGTCAAGCTCTTTTGGGATGTGAAAATTTGTACTGAAGTTAAATGAAGGTTACACAGTAAGTCAGACTTCTGTGAGTCTAAGTTGTTAAAGAACTGAAATTCAAAAGGGGAATTTTACCTCTATTCTGGTGTTTTAGTGAATAATATCTGAAGAATTTGTTATTTTTAAAGCTAATAGGATCTTTAAGTGTATGCTTTCTTACTGGTTTGTAGGCATCTTAAACTTCTGCAAACAGGATATCTGTGCATCCTCATCAAACTGATGGCTAATACAGAAGCCTTCCAAGGCTCATACATCACCATCAACATTGAAAACAAGGAAATATGCAAGTCCAACCTATCCAAAGCAATCAGCGAGAAAACAGTCATCTCTAGAAATGTATGCTGAATATTCTTGTGTCTTTTTCTTATTTTTTAAAACAGATTTTATGTTTTATGATAATGTAGTACTACTCATATGTCACCCCTTTCTTGTTTGGAGCATGACATCCTGTGGAACAGCACTGGCCAGTCTGCATAACCCACAGCACAGAACTAGGATCAGCAATTCTGTACAACCACTGTGGAGAAGTCATTTTTGTGGAAATAGCAGGGCTGATACCATGGACTAAAATATAGACTGTCAGGAGTGGCACAGGTTAGTCAGTAGCAGTTTGCCTTGCTTGTTTTATAAACTGTTTCCATGGGAAGAAAAAAAATAATCAACTGACATTTTTGTAGTTGCAGCACTGTCCTCCTAGGTAGTCCTTGCTGAATACACATGTAGGTTTTATATGTAATTGCTATCAGAATCAGTAGTCTTTTCTGCTTTTATCTGGGAAGAATGTACCTTCTGCTCCCATACAGATTTTTAATTAAAAAAAATAATTAAAAAAATCCTTCACCCAAAAATTTCCAGTCCTTCATACAGGATGCTCGTTGAGGTCTCGGAGGTGCTCCTTCCTTTCTTTACTGGAGCTTACATGCCACCTGCGGGACTCACGTAACACTGCACTTCAATCAGAGAGAAGTTATGAGAACAGAGGGAAGAAGTGCATCTGCCAGCTTAGTTTTGCCAAAAGCAGCATGCAGCTGAATAGCAATAAATTGAAATCTGTGTTATACACAAGATTTTATAGGTTGAAGGGAGGGGGAGTTGTTTTCTGGCATAGACATTACAGATGCACGTTAGGCCTTTTTGACATTCCTATGCTTCAGCTTCGGTTTAAAAGCCCAGTCTGATGCTTTGCACAGACTGCAGTACGTGAACCAGCGGCCTGCCGCAGCTTTGAATCTCCTCTGAACATAGCAGGACCTGTCTGTGCTGTCTGGCTCCTGCTACTCTACTACCTTACGAGACGGATGCTATCTCAACACTATGAATAGTAGCTAGGATCATGCTTAAAATCGCCCTGGTCTGTTTCTGTTAAAGTATGTCTACGGATGAATGAACACTAGAATTGGTGCGCCATGCCTCGCCAGCAGCCCACCCAGTTACTCAACAGTGTTAATCTCTTTGGAGATTTGACCTCTTCCCCTCATGTAGGCAAGACAGATAGATGATGCATATTTACTGATACAAGCCTAAAAAAGGCCCTAAAAAAACCCCAACAAACCAAACCTGAAAGGGTCTCAGAAAAATTTATTTCCATAAATTAAAAACACACACAAAAGAAACGGTAAAATTTTAGATTCACACAATATTAAACAGAAACAAAATGCCAAGAGCATGATGAAGGCTAATGGCACAAGTGTACAAATTCTCATTGAGCTTTTTGTTAACTTGATAGCATCATATAGACCTTTAATCCACAGTTACCATCCATATTCTAGAAGAGCACCTGGAACATAGTATACCAAAGGCCCACCTCAAATCAAATATAAGAAATGAGAACTGCTTGCAGAAAATCATATCCAGCAAGCATAAGAACTCAAATGTATGCAGCCACAAGGCCGGCCAGGCAAATGCTGTAACATACATTAAGTTAGCCTTAGCTGCTCCAGTCATAGCATGATGAAAATGATTTATTTATTTATTTATTTAAAGGGATCTTTCTACCTGCCATAACTAGCAAATTTAGCAAAGAGCTGCCTGGCTCTCCAAGACTTACTACTAAGACATGGTACATGGCAAAAGCTTTGCAATTCTTCTCAAGCTGCTCTAGTCATCATTCTGTGAGCGATAGGTACAATGTCTTTCTGTGATGATACAAAAATATCCTCACTGGAGGGGGTTTCACTTTACGAAAGGGCAAGTGTACATACCCTTCCACTAGGGAAGTATGTAGTGTAGGACCCCAAAAGATGCATCCTCTATACTTTTTTCTTTCAGTTATCTGGGACAGAAGCAGCTCAGAGTGGCAAATTAGCTTTTGCACAGTCACCGCTCCTAGTGTACAAGCAGCAGCCACAAGGAACAAGGCTGTTCCATGCGTGTGCTAAACAGGAACAGAGGTGGGAAAGGAAAAATGAGAAAGTGCACAAGCATGACCGACACCTGTATGCTGGAGGAGGGGGAAGAGATGCTTTATCTCAATTAACCTACATCTCTGTCATAGAAATACTAAACCAAAACAGAATAACGCTGTATATTTGGGTTTCCACAAACTAAGGTCTGGGACAAGCTAGGTAACTGCATCATCATGTTGTAACTCTTCCAATTATTGTAAACAAAAGAGAATGGAGTGTTTTCTTTGCTCTGCTATCTCTTCTGTAGCTGTTAAAAGGAAAGCTAAGAAATGTCATTTCGAAGCAATCAGAAACAAGACAGAGCAGGGAAGCAAACAAAAAAAAATCCCCTGAACCAAAAAACCCCCACAACTCAAAGGAAAACCACAACACATTCCACATTTTGAAGCACATTAGAGGTCTGAACTTTGCCTGGACCCAAGTTTCCTCACCCCCTTCTCACCTCCCATCCTTGTTTCCTTAAAAGCCCCAGGAATTCTGTCACAGCACTGGAAGCCTCCTGTATTAATAGAAGGTAAATGAATGCTGTGATACAATCCCATTCTATAGCATAAACCCATAAAAATATATCTCTCACTCTTGCTACAGCTTCCAACCAGTCAATAATTGGGCTGTTAAACCACTATAAACTTTCAAACATTTTAAAATGGCAGTCGACCTTTATTTTTTAGGGATTTCTTTTTATAAAAATAAAGAGGATAAATTAAAATGTTCTCTAGCAGCCCAAACAGGTTAACCAGACCTTGCTGCCGAAATAGTGTGTCAATATGTTCAAAGTTTGCCTGCCTTGTTATTTTACCCTCAAAACCCAAACACCACTACTCCTCTCTTCAGTCTTCCTGATTAAAGATAATTAGACTCCAAAACAAGAATATAAACTACTAGGAATCCTGGCATGTAAACTGGGAGCAGAACAAGCCCAGATTACATTTCTTTCAAGACTCAAACACACACAGTGTAATAATCCTCTTCCATTTCTCTATTTTCAAAGCTCTGGAATTCAAGAGATTGCTTGTTAATTTTCAGTTTTCTGTTCAGTCCATAACAGAAATGGCAGAGCAAGAGAAGATAATGGTGGTATTTTGAGTCCCGCATTTATTGGGACTTTAATAAAGTCCCAGTAGATATTTGCTCATTTAGAAACTCTTATTTGGGTAGGTAAATAAGAAAGTGCAAGTTTCAAGTGACAAGTGAAATAAAGAACAGACTAATCAACTTTGAGCATCCCAGCAATGACAGCTTTGCCTGAATAATTTCTATAGGCACTAAAGGACAGAAATTACCTGAACAGCAGCTAGAATTCATTTTGAATTATGCTTCAAGTAAGTTTAACAAAGTTATCCCGGAAGGGAGGTCTCTTCCCACAAAAGGTACAGCTGAGAAATTGCCCAGTGCTGCATCAGATAATTACAAATAACCTTACAAAATGAAAAGAAAAAAAAGGATTTCCACATGCTAGGAAGCTCTTTGTACAACACTGGCTATTATGAACAACAGTGCTGTACAGAGAATATCTAATTATGAGCTACATGAATTGTAAATCTAAAATGGTAAAAAAACCCTCCAGATGGAAAGTTAAAATCAAGTTGATATTTGTACTAGAATTAAAATAACTTAAAAATGAGTCTCAAAGATTTTGCTAGTGTTTTTTGCTAGTGTGATTTTTGCTGCATACAGCAGCTCAGCTCAGTTAACTAAAAACCTCTACTTATGTATCCTGCAGCTTAACATCCTCATGGGCTAATCACCTTTTCCTCTGGAGAAGAGGCTGACATCAGCCAAGTAGGTAAAACCTCTACTATTTGGGAAAATTAGTACTGGGCACATTTTTTTTCTTAAAATATTACCTTTTTTGAGCTCAGTCATGTTAAAATGTGTCCTCCTGCAGCAAATAAAGAAACATATACAAAGTGCAAGTTATTTAAAGTCTAGTTATGTGGGACTTCTGGTGCCTAAAGCCAGGGAGGGCACAGAAACTCAGAAGGAACCTTCTAAGTAAACAGAAGAAAGAAACAATTGAAAGCAAACCCAGACAGCTACTTTTAATTATTAAAAAGTTAGTGGTATATCACAAATGTGTTTGCTAGAATTCACCTTTATCAAAGACCATATCTCTTCTGTCCGGTTGTTCAAAATAGCCATTACAGTAACAGCAGCAGACTCAAATGTGCAAATGATCTGGAGTACAGAGTTCTACCATCACTGAAGGTGCACTACTTCCTCCTTTATACTCCTACTCTACCTCCAAAAGGTGTTTAAACATAATTAAACATTATCAGTAATTGCCAGATGTTGGGGAAGGAATGGTAAATTGTACGTGGCTATGTTACACTCAAACAGGGACCTAAAAGAATCCCTCCAATAGCATTTTAAAATAAAATAAAATAGCACCTTAAAGAGGGCCACAGCCAAAAACCGATCATCGGATATTAAAAGAGAGTGGTAGAGTAATGTAAGAAGAAGTCAGTAGATTTCTCCCAACGGGACTAAAATACTAAAGGAGCTGATTGGACCATCTTCAGCTGAATGGCTCCCTCAGATGCTAGAGGCCTGCTCCTGCTCAGCCTCTGTTGCAAAAAAAGCTTCAAGGTCCATTAGCTTCTGAATCAGAAGAGCATCTAACTCTGCGCTCTGCAATGCAGCTTTTTTTGCTCGGGTGAAACTACCCACTGCTTTGATTTTGCCTCGTGTCTTCCTTTTCCGGGGAAGAGTAAAGTCCTGAAACTCCAGAATCCGCTTTCTCTTCTGCTGGCTGACGGAGATCAAGCGTCCATTTTTCTCCTTAGGTTCTTCAAAGATTGTTTCCAAGCTCCTGGTAAAAGTAAAGGACAGAACTCATGAATACTCAAAGCAGCAGTTAAGGACAGGGAGACTGGTGGATTTCATAACCCAAGTAAACACACTTTTAACTTTTACATTTTTACAGTCCCTCCACACCTCTTGTAATGTATACTTATCTACAGCTTACACCTCTTACAACTGCACATCAGTTGTAGCTAAATAATTTGTTATTGGCACATAGACATTTGGGTTGCATCTCTTTCTTTCTGTATTTCAGTTCAAAAGTACAATTATAGAAGCTGGATTTTATAGAATAAATAGATTTGAACACTAAAAAAATGTAGCAGTCTTGATAATCATGCTATACTTGATGACAGGCAGTTATTCTTAGTATTTTAGAGAATATTTAGTTGCCTTTGAATTTTGAAAAAGTAAGTACTGTACTTGGATGGAGGCTGGAATGAATTAGTAGATTAAAAAAAATATACCAATCCATACTTAAACAACTGCAAATTCTTAGTTCATATTCTATTTCACTACTTTCCATCCAAATAGTAAAACATACTATTTTTGCATTAACTTCCTCTACCACTTTAAACTAGAGCAATTTTAAAGAATTATCTCCCTCTCAGCTTTCAGACACCTTAATCTTCTCACTCTCTCTGCTTAAGTAATTTACACTTTTCTTAGTTTTCTCATTAGGAAGCAGAACCAACCTGGCTGGAGGAGGAGACTTATAGTTCTTGTTTGTGTAAATTTCTTCTAAACTAAATTCTTTCTTCTTAAGTCTGAAAAAGTAATGAACAAACCAATCAGGAAAGAAGATTTTGGAAACTACCTCTCTTCACAACAAGCAGATTTACAAGAAACAAGTAGGGTTTGTGTTCTATGCCTAAATACTAACTAATTATGCTTTAACTTAAAACGTAGATTTAGATTCTAACTGGGGAGCGGGAGGCATGAAAAATGAGGTCGTTAAGTACCTAATTTCATACAGGTTTGTTTGGTTTTTTTTTTTTTTTTTTTTTTTTTTTTTGCAAGCTCTGGGTTAAGACTTGCCATTTCTGCAGACGCCAATGTCCCTTCTAGCATTCCATGATGTTTTGAAATAATAATGCTCAAAAGAAGAAAGGGAAATCCCTTCGCAGGTCACTTTTTTGTGAAAGCCAAGAAAAGACTTACAGTTTAGCACATTAACATTTCATCTCTTGAGACTGATTTTAAAAGTCAGTTATTGATACTTAATTAGCAAGCTGATCTCTGAAGAAATGCATTCCTTTGTCAAAGCTGGCACTTCTGTTTAAGACAGAAGTGAGCAAAATACCAGATGACTGATTGGAAAATCTTTATCAATATCTGGCACTGTGATTACCCACATTTACACTGAACTAATGTTTCCCTAAGATCATATACCACCATATTCCAACATAATTTGCATCAACAGAACTTCCTAATGGATCACTTCATCTCACTGCCTTGTAGAATGACTTATTTTCAATGTATGTTTATCAACGTGAACAACTTCTTTAGAAAATCATTCCATTGCAGCTTAGTTTTTCATGTTTTGCCTAAACCCCATTCAGTAGTTCATGCCCAATAGTCCTTTATTTACCCTTCCCCACTTGAAAAAAGTTATGCTTGAAGACCAATTTCTTTCTTCAGTCTTTTATACAGTTGATACAGCTGTGTCAATCTTTTCTTATGAAGGAAGCAAACATCAGACATCACTCAACTGGTACAAGCATTTATTGAAATGATTTTGCAGGAAATGTAAGCAACAGAAGCTAGTATGAGTCCATTTAAAAAATACTGCTCACCTTTTTGGTTTGGGAAGCCCCATTGGAGTAAGGTTAGGGTCCGGCCTAGGAACGGTTTTCCTGATTCGGATCTGTGAGACTTTCTTTGGCCTCTTTTCTGGCTCAATCTTAAGAAAGAAAAAAGAAAAAGAAAAAAAAAGTTAAAAGGAAAGAAATAATGACCACGCTAGTCAACAGAATTCCCTTTTATGTTGAGTATACATTATCTATAGAATAAACATTCCTCTTTGTTTTGCCACCTTCTTTCTGCTTGCACAAAAGAAAGCAGCAGCACAGACTAGGACTAACAGCCTGTCTTCTCTCCTCATCTTCAATAGTTCCTAGATAATATTCACCAGCAGCAGCTTCAAGTTTTGGGGAACCAAGAATCTGAGATATCTAAAATCTAAAATGAACTCACTTTTTTCAGTTCTGTGTCATCTTGGGATCTAAGACAGGCTGGAACGGAAGCATCAGCTTCATCAAGAGCATGGACATGGAGCTCCGATGCTGAAAGCCTGGGAGGAGATAGGAATGATTCTGGAAGTGCACAAGACTTTGGTAACGGAAGAGGAAATGACGTTTCCAGGCTGTAACAGAGGAAGAAGGGAACATATGTAGATTAGTACCCAATTTATGCTGCAACATGGTCCATAGTCTCAGGTGATGTTCCTAAATTGCAATATGGGCACAAAAAGCAATGCAGTTCACAGAAATTGCCCAAGTAAGTGAACACTCTCTGGTACACAAATACAGCCAAAACCTGCTGCAGCCCACATTGATACTGGAACAAACTAAACTGCCAGTGTATTTCAACATGAAATTTAAACCCATTCTTTTCCTTTTCAAATAGTTAAACAGGTTACAGCTCTGATAGAAAGTGATTAATCCTCCTTTTTTGCGAGCAAATGTCTTTGGCACCACTATTAATTTATTACTTTTTGTTTACAGATTAATTTAAAAGATGGCTTTTATATCTGCCATCCCAACACTGAAAAGAATAGAAGGAAATTTCAGCACCTAACATGCAGTTGCTCAGACAGAAAGAACATATATCCAAGTAAGGAAACAAACTTCTATAGTTTCACATATTCTTTTGATAATAAGTGGCATGACATAGTTGAAAGTAAGAGAGTTGTTCTGTTTATATTCTACATGGTGTTTGCATTAATGCCCCTCCAGACTTCTCCATTACATGATCCAGCCAGTTTACTTCACTAACATTTTAATCAGAAAGCTATTCTTCAAGTGAACTGCCAAAAGCTGAAAGCCAAAATGACATAAGCAATGCCTTTCTGAGAAAGCTTGTGATCCCACTACTCGGAATAAATGTCAAAATCCAAGAGACTCACCATATCTCATGACCTGCAGTCTGCAGCGCTTCCATGCTCTGTACAGGTAAGTGCGGTAACACGGCATAGCTGGTTCAAAAGAAGGAAAAAAAAAAAAAAAAGACAGACAGAAATTAGGTCAACATTATAAAAAACATGAGGGAAAAATTATTACTATAAACTGGACTGTAAGACAAAAAATGCTAATATCAGGAATGAAAATGAAAGACTAAAATGATACATGAACAAGCCACATCTCCCATTTAGTCTACTAAATTTCACCGTCAGCTTGTTCGGGAAATAGTCCTACTTTCCCTTAAAAATGGTAGAGATGAGAAAAGGAAATAAAAGTACAGAAAGAGAGGGAGAGAGTATTAGTCTGAAAGTTGTAGTTATTTCTATGAAAGTTATTTCTATTCCTCATGCAAAACCCCCAGGTTTTAAAATTAAAGCAACCAAAAACCTTGAAGGATTTGGCTACTAAATCAAAAAGTGTATAGTGGCAACAGTAACAACTGAAAGGAAAGATTTGCATAAAATTAACTCCCTGTTGTCTCTAACTCCCACAATCTTACTTGAATATTCTTAATCGATTGGAATAACCGAAGGCCTTTCCGTAAGGGTTGGCAATTACCATAATTCTATGGCACAAAAGTCAGCACAGCAGCTCTATGTCCTTTAATATTAAGCTTTATTTTTGTGCCCACACTATTAATAGCAGGAAAAAAAAAATCAGTTGGGACGGCTTTTATTACATTAAACTGCAAATCTTCTATTTGCTGTTCTCCCAAACTAACAGCTAAATGTACTTCACTGTTCTAAAGCAAAGAATTTACAGCCAGACTGGAATACTACAAAATGAATGAAAACCAACCATTCTGGCAGCACAGATAAGTCCAAATATAAGGAGGTCAGAAAGACACATTTCTTGTGTTTGTCATTTAATGTCACAACTATAATATTTCGTTTCCCTCAATATTCCACTCACTATCCCAACTCTACAGGAACCCGCACCGATAGTGCATCAGAGTTCTCTGTGCTAGAGGCAGACCTTACTGTTTTATGTAGTAATAATAATAATAAATTAAAGGGAGAGACAATAAACACTTTAGAAATTTTGAATCCAAATGAGAATTAATTAGAAAAAAGATTTCACTCAAAGAGTGCTTTATTGGTGGCAGTGGAAGTGACAGAAGAAGATTTTTAGACAGGAGACCTACTCTAGTTCCTTATTTTCCTGGTTATTAAAAACACTAACAATGAACGAAATGATTTAAAGAGGACAAATCCCAGAAGAAAATGGCCTGCAGAGAACTTGAGGCCAATTTTTCATTTTTCTGTTTTTTAACTATCTTACTTTAAACAGACAAAGATTTTTGTCATACTGGGAGCTGAAAATGCTTTTATACTGCACCAAACGTACTTCTTGTATTCTTTTTTTTTTTTGAGTACATGGAAATTTAAGAAAGATTTACTAAATTATCCTTTTGTCACTGTTAATACCTTTAAAAATAGCTGATGAGAACAGGCTATCAATCTTCAGCAAAATAAAATCTTAAACGGTGTTAAATATTTAAAATGTTAGGTTTTGTTCTTTAAGTTGTTTTATAGCCAAACCTTTAATATTAATTTTTGCTTAACTGTTTTAGGAATAGAATTTATTTGCTGCACGTTAAACTTCTGCAAATATTGCATGCTACAATCACTTTAAAGAAAATCCGAGTGGGGCAGAAGAATTAAGACTACCTTATACAGATATTTGTAAGATATTTGAGAGAAAAAACAAACTGAGTTTTAGACTATTTTAACTTTGGGTTATTTTTCACTTGAAGTGATAAGGTTTGATTTGGCTTCTCTCCCTTTGGGATAAAGATCATTCATAGCAAAACATTTGGTTTTCAAATTATCCTTTACGTCAAGGAATTAAATCCTCTTACACTTTAGCTAACTGGATATGCTGTAACAAGCTGTGTAGGAGTCTGCAGATTTATATATGAATTTATATATTAAAACTCGAGAGCATAAGTCAGCTCCGATCCCCCAGTCCAAGGATAACATGCCTCAACAATACAAAGTAATAAATTCACCTCATACACAGAACTAAGTTTTAAAAAGGTGTTTATTTTTTTAGGAGAATGGCAACAATGTCCTATTTTTTAAGTTTAGTGCTCAAACTGTAGTTTACTGGTATGATTACTTCCAGAGTACTGATTTGTACACTAGAAAATTCAGCCTGACATATTGACTCCTACGGAATGAAAAAGAACGCAGGTCCAATAGAATGTGCTGCAAAGCTGTCTCTATGCCGTTATTCAACTTCATTATTTTAGTGCAGACAACTCCCAGAATGAAGTAGTACTTTCATAAGCTCACTCACACCTTTTGTAGACATTAGAATTTATAGTAACAAATGATATACTTAAACTTTTAGATATGTTACCCATTTATACAAAGCAAAACACAGCATTAGTTATGTGGCAAGATTTTTGGCTATACATATTTCAAGCTATAACTTAAGATAAGCCAAATGTAATAGTTCTCTAGAGACTGACATGTTAAACTAAAGAATTAATCAAATCTTCTTTTCTACAGTGCTCATGAGTCTATACTCTGTCCAGGAATCTCAAGATAATAAAATCAGGGATTGAGCTGCCCCATGTAACTGAGGCATAAAGGAGAAAACCTTTGCTCAAGAGCATGCAAAAATCCTGTAACACAGTTAGGAACCTCTTCTCTTACTCTGTTTCTTACTAAAAAAATCTCAAATCCCTATAGCCAAGTTTAATTAAATATGCAGAGTAGATTTCAGTCCTCTTTCCACTCATTATGAGAATGACACACACACAAAAAATCATTACCAGCCTGAACTGGAGCTATACTTGCTTGTGCCAACAACATGTCGGGCACATACTATCAAAAGGCACAGGATACATAAAGAGGTTTCAATTAGCATACACCAGTCATGGAATACAGTTAAAAATTTAAGTGAATGCCACCCCCCACCCCTTAGGAATCTTCCTAATCTGATATTGCGCGTTTTACGGTGGTTCCAAGTGGCACTTGCGGCTCAGACCTCTGAAAAAAACTTTCCTACCTCAGAAATCCAGTTGTTCTGCAGTCACTCTGAATAGACCTAATGAAGTAGCTCACCTTTCTGCATTATATATTCTGATGCATGGTGTGTATATTTTGCAAGGGAGAAGAAAATAGAGTTAGCCATTCTGCCAAAACAGGATAGTATTAAAGAAGTGAAGGCATATATATTTAAATTCAGCTAACAGACTGTTCCGTAGGAAAGAATCTTCCACGTTGAGCCATTTTCGGAGCAGAATGTGTAGATTTGGAACAGGGGAAACTGACCCTCCAATGCAAGCTGCAATTACCCTCTCCCTCCCAAAAAGGAGCAAGTACATACCCTATACATATTTAATCTCAGAAATAAGTTGATGGGTTTTACCTGTTCTCGATGCCCACACTTGGCTGCCACTTGCAGTGACTGGAATGGAGAGGAGTGATTTCGGAGGGACGGGCAGAAGGACCATGCTGACTCCATATGGATAGTACCCTGCCCAATGAGTATGGCAACGAAGAGACGAGGTCATCTGATATAGAAGTTGGGCACCTTGCCCCTTTCAAACCCTGTGCGAATTGTGATATAAATAGTCTCTGGATGGTAGGAATATGACTGGTTAAGTTTCTTCTTCTTGTCCAAATCCTGTAACATCCAGGGGAGGAAAGTGCTAACACTGTGTGAAGGCCAAGCATGGAGCAACGTCCTCTTCCTTCAGGTACGGCATTTCTTCCACGGTCAGGATGAAGGGCAACAGACCTTGGGGTTCTTACAGACAGAGATGAACGCAGCTCGTTATCTAGACTGGAATCTTCCTTGAAAACTGTTGTATCTAAACGGCTCTGCGACAGGAGAAAAGAGAAAGTCCACTCTGAAGGAGGTGCTGGCATTTCTCCCAAAACTGGTCCGTGATGTACAGAGTGCTGGGACGTAAACTCTGTGAGGTCTGTCACAGGACTGGAGTCCAATTTTATGTGAAAAGAAATTGGGAAAACCGGGGTATCCAAGAAAGAGGTTGGAGGCTTGTGGCTCAAGTCTGAAAAAAGTATTTTGGTAGATTCTACAGGATAAAGTGCCAAAGGCTGAAAGCTGAACATCTTGGTGCACCAACTGTCAGCCCAGCGTGAGTGTAAGTTCCTGTTAATGCAAGAAAAGGCTTCCAATAGATTTTTAGATCTACGTTGGCTGTACCTCTCGGCCACCGGAAGAATTTCAGAAGAATATGGCCGAGGTTCTAAGTTATGGATGCTTTTGGCAGGCACCAGGAGTTTGCTGGCCATTGCAGACAGCTTGTTCAACAATGCTGGTTCTTTGGTACATTTTCTAAATTTCAAGCTGTTCAACAAACTGCACCTCTTGGCCCTCTGCCTTGGCATGCGCACAAATCGCACTGCTGTTTCTGTTTCCATTGTCGGTGGTTTACATGGAAAGTACAAAGATTTGAGAAGTGTGTTTTCCTGCTTAGGGAAGATTTCTGGGGGAATCTCAGAAAAAGGTGAACTTTTAATTTTCTTGCTTTTTCTTATGGTTTTTAGCTGATACGATGTGGGAACTTTTTTGCACGTCCTTCCAGGCTGTCTTTTTAATGGAAGAGGTCCTCTTAGTTTATTTGTAGTTCCAAAGGCACCGGGGATTCCATCATTCCCTAAATTAAGGTTCAGGTTTTTCATTTCTGAATCCTGAGTCTTTAAAAACTGCAAACTAATAATATCTGTGGTAATCTTTGGCCTTTTGACTTCTTCTAAAGTGCTACATAGTTTATTTTCACTGCTTCTGACAGCAAAAATCTCCTCTGAAGGACCATCAAACTTCATATTTCTTGATGTCACCAACTCATTTGAAGAGCTGCGTAAGAGTTCAGAACTGTGCGACATACTCGGTTGCAGTGTGATTTTTACTTTCTCTTGATATTCTGACTTCTGTTCTTCGTGTGCCTTGTCCGACAGATGTACTTCCATCTTCTCACACTTCTTTCGTTTAATTACCTGACATTTCTCTATTGGATCAAGTCTCTCTGAACTTAAAGCCTCCTTTTCCTTGCAAACTGAATGAGTTGGTATAGTGTCCTGGCCTTCTGTAACCTCCTTTACGTTATCTTTGCTTTGTGCATTTAATTTGTAAGGCACACATACTCCACTGCAAACCACACAGTTTGGGGAAGATTCTTTGCAACTGTTTGATAGTATACTCATACATGGATAAAATGCGGGTGTTGTATTATACTGCAATTTTGGTGAAGTTTCTGCATCAGACGCATCTTCAGTTTGACAATCACGCACAGCTTCTGAAAGTAGAATGGTACTTGCTGAGTTTGGGAGTTCTGTAGCGTTTTTCCTTTCTTTTGAAAGATTATTTAGGTTAGATCTTGGGATTTCTTCCAAAACCTTTTCAAAATTCTCAGTGCTGAGAGGAGCTATTTTGCTACCAGACTCTTTTGAGTCTTCTAACAAGGCCCATAGACAATCTTCTCCAGGAAGAAAAGAATTTATGGGCAACTTTTTTCTAGGGGCTACTCCTGTTCCCATCTTCTCTTCTATAGATGTATTCTTACACTTCTCTCCACAGTGAGCACTTTTTGGTGAGGTCACAACCATGTCTTTTACAGTTAGCATACTATCCCCCTCCTCTCTCAGACTTCCTTTGCTGCGTGCACAAACTCTTGAGCTTTTTGCACCTTTCAGAAAGCTAGTTTTTGTTTCATTCTCTGAAGACGGAACCTCAATATTGCTGCCTTTTCTTCTATCAGACATTGTTAACGGAAGTTTTGTCACTGAAGAATCTTTGCTAAAAACTTTGGCTGAAAACGAATCACAATTATCTATCTGTGTATTCTCAGATGACATACGCATCTCTTCCTTCTCAGGCAGAGAGATTCCCAACTCCAGAGCTGATGGTCTTTCTGAATCTGCCTGAGTCTCACTAAAAGATTCTTGGATGTCAAACTTTCCAAAACAGGATGTACCTATACACTTTTGAGCATCAGTTTCTTTACCAGAAATGTTACCAAATGTTAACTGTGGGCAAGAGTTATTTAAGATAGATTTTACTCTCAGACTTTTTTTGGTTTCTGTCTCTGAAAGCACACTCATATTTTCTGGCTTGTATGACAGACTCCCATGGACTGATGAGAAGGGCAAAAATCGGGTACTAACTGTATTTTCCTGGTCCTCCTCCAACAACTTCATCTTTGGCAAAGATTGCTGCATTCTGTTCCCTGCAAATAATAGCTCTGCTTTCTCTTTTGCACATTTGATAAAGCAAGCATGCTGTGAGCAATGTGATTTGCTATCAGAAAAGCTTTCTTGAAGAGTTCCTTTATCTTCTCTTTCACATCTGTTCCTGTGTTTCAATTGTTTGATTGTTTTCTCCTCTATTAGATCACTGATGAAGCTCAAGTATCCCGAACAGTCTTCATTTCTTTCACCATTTAAAAAGTCCAAGTCCACTACATTCTCTTTTAGAGCTCCTTGAAAATGGTCATCTCTTGCATATTTATGAACTAACAGAGGCAGGTCATCATCTGTTTTTATCAGTACCTCCTCACTTTGACTAGAGCTAATCGATATTTTGGTTTCCTCCACAGAAGTAGCCACACTTTGTAAGCCAGTGTTTGGTTGCTTGTTTACATTTTCTAAATGTTGCTTGCTGCCTGTAACTGGGCCATCAAACTCACTCTGACATGCAAGACACTGATTTTCCATTGAACGAAGGGTCTTTTCTCTTTGGCTAGCATGTCGTGTTTGAATATTCATGTTGTTGAGTAACGGACATGTATTGCAGCCTGAAGCACTATACTCAGAGGGATTAGCTGGGAGTGATGGCACTTCTTCCTTCTCATATGTGCCTAGTTCTCTCTTGTTTGGACCTAATGGAGAGTTGCAAAATCCAAAGTTACGAACGCAGGTTTCTTTCTTCATTAATAGCTGTTCACTACTCTTATTTCTCCAATTGCCTTCAGGAGCCTTTGGAGAATCCACAGTTCTCATTTTATCAAATTCATCTGCCTGGAGAGCACACATGCCCTTTTGTTCTTTTGCCTCATCACTGTCACAAACAATTTCACTGCCATCTGTTACTTTACAAAGATCAAATTGTTTCACAATCTCCATATTCTTATTTGAAATCTCCTCTCTTACCAAGGTAGCAGTAGACTTCTCTGCAGTATAAACTGAGCAAAACATGTTTTTTGCTGCGGAAATGTCACTTATCCCATGCAGATTCACACCTCTATTGCCCCAGGCACCTGCAGAAGGAAGATATCCACATGCCAAAGGGAAGTGTGCTTCTGGAAAGATGTTTGCCTTTTTACTATTATCTCCAGCTGAAGCTTCTCCTTCTAAATTATCGTTTTCTTCAATCTTCTTCTCAACCTCAACATTAAAAGAATGACTGTTTGGGAGAACATCATCTACACGTGGACTCTCTGATAAAATACAGGAAGCACTGGCAGCTGTACACTCGTCTTTTGTAGTCTGATTATTACAATTCCATGTGTCACTATGTTCATTCTCTAAACCAGTGACCACACTCTCTGTATTTCCTGCTGAAGACTTCATATTCTTTTGGGAAATTTTGCTTGTCATATTAGGGTTATCAAAAGTCCTGGAACTTATTGAAGACTTGAATTTGTCTTTATGAAGCACGATTTCAGTGACTTGTTCCTCTGTTGTTCCAGAAGCACCAATTGATTCTTTTCCAGATAGATTATCCCAAGCCTTGTCCCTGCTTGAAACTTCATTAGCAGTACAAGAAGGACACTCATTATGATGAGGTTCTCTTGATTTTTGTGCAACAGGAGGTAGAGGTACGTTTAGTGTATAAATCAAACTACTTTCTTTGCCACTGGACAAACCAGCATTACTGTTAGCTTCTGTAGCTTCAACTAAACTGCCAGCCAACTCTTCTGATGTTGTATTGCTCTCAGATTCCTTTCCAAGCAGTTGTGCTTCAGGTGAATCTTTTTCTAGCTCGGTACTAAGATCCAGACAGCTGTTGCTCATTTCCATCAACAGACTATTTTCTTTTATATCATCCTTGCACAGATCACTGACAGAGAAGTGCCACTGGTCCTTTTTCAACTTATCACCTTCTGACGGGACCATTTTTAATTTTTCTTTTGAGAACTCCTCAGGAGATGAAGCAACAGAACTAAAAACTGAAGAATGACAATGCTCAGAATTAGCACCCTCTTGAGCTTCAGGCCAGCTACCAACTTCAACGTTATTTCCCACGGCAATTTTTCTCTGGACTTCAGCAGCCTCTTCAAATTCAGAGCTGTATGATTTACCTATACTAGCACTTCCTTCCCTATGATCAATTTCAGCACTAGATAATTCTTTGCTCCTTACCACTGAGACCTGCTCTACTGGTACAGATTTGGAGGTTTGATTTTCTACAAACCCAGTTCCATGATCACAGTGAGTCTGACTTTCAGTGTTTTTGGGAAGACACTTTTTTGGGGTTTCATTGAGAAATCCATGGACTGCAGTACTGTTGTTTTCTAGTGGCATATTTCTAAAGTCCAGGTAACAGATGCTTTTCAGAACCGAACATAAAACTTCAGAACTTTTTGTGGAGAGCATTCTACAGCTTTCTACTGATGACAACCTATGAGGTTCGTTATGTTTAGGTACAGGACCAGTACAGAAGTCATGAGCATTGTTTTCTTCATCCTGCTGATAAGACTGGCAATTAGCAAGTGATGTACTGAATTCATTAACAGGATTTTGTCTGGGTAACTGTTCTTCTCTAGTCTCCAAAATAGATACAATATTACCCCCTGTTCTCAATGGCATGGCAGCATGGGCTTTCAACCCAGTATATTCGTTTGTTTCTTGTGGATGCTCTGTGGCTGATTCAATGTCCATGACTTTTAAAGGCTCTAAAAAATTTAATGTGCTGGTTTCTGAAACGCCAGCTCTGGCCATGACTGTGTCTATGTCTGGGCATTCTTTGCTCTCAGGTGGAAGACCTTTACTCACTCTGTCACTCCTGTATCCTGCTTTACTAAATATCCTAGTCCCATCAGCCTTCATACCTTGTACTTCTTCAGTGGGCTTTGGCAGAGTTTCAGCTGTCACCTGAACATTTGCTTGGTTTTCTTCTGCATAAGAAAAAATAAAGCAAATCAGAATCATATACTAAATTTAGAAGGCATTCAGTTTATGAAGTTTCTTTTAGTATCTTACACAATATTGTGTACAGTTTTGGTAACCAAAATGTTTTTAGAAGTGAGAATTGATGCTAGCAATTCTACTACAAGCCTTTAGAAGAAAAAACAAACTAACTAGCCCACCACAAACCTAATGTAACAAATGCAATCCTTTTCAATACAGACATTCCCCACGAGCAGCAGGCATCCAAAACCCTGTATTTTTCAGATTCCTCCAATACCGAGCTGAGTGCAATGCAGGCCCTATAACTCAATACATACAAAGTCACGGCCAACACCATAATGCTTATTTGTAACATCAAAGTTCAACATAGCTGGGTACTTTATCTGCTCTACCCTAGAAATATGGCTGTGCATTGAGCAGCCATTTCTATTTCTTCCTCCTTAAAGGCATTTTTATTAGTAAGTCACCCATACGAAGACAACACATATCTCATTCTGTCCAAGCAATGGTTATTAATAAAACTTTTTGTAAACTCATGAAGAAGCTGCTAATTCAAAAAAAATGCAGTTACTGTTAGAATATCTTCATATTCAAAACTTCAGAGGGAACACATTTGCACAGAATTCTGCAGATCTTTTTCATATTTTCTACTAAGGACCAAGACTAGATGACATTCTTCAACTAAGTACAAGTTTTGGTTGTGAGAGCATGGAGGGAGAAAGAAAATAATTACTAGACAAAGTGACCAAAGTATTTGGAGCTAGAAGCTTACAGATCATAATGAAATTAAAAATTAGGTTTTTGTCCTCTTCCTTTGGATTCTGCACTTTTATTTTTTAAAACATTAGAAAATGAATGAGTCGTACTTTTTCACATCTTTGCTATTACTGCTCTCATATAATCCATCTTTGAAACATACGGAAATGCAAAGTATCTGCTATTAACACCACCTTCTGCTTTGGGGTAAATAAGTATTTGAATTAAATAACTAAAAAACGTCTTTTACATAAAAGGTCTCCAGGAAAGTACACATGCTGTCAGGAAAAAGCAGAGGATTAAGTTTTCATATTGTTCTAGCTATGCAGGGTAACAGTTTCTACTGTAAAGCAAAATAAATGAGCTATCCTACAATTGTTCATCAGTTTTAAATCAACAAAAAGAGAAGCAAGAGCGTGATAGGGATGTACAACTGAAATATGCACCTGTGCTCTTCAGGGATCCCGCTATTTCAGTGCCATAGGGTCTCAAAGACTTCATCTCAAGCTGGTTTAAGCGAGGGTCCTCCTGAAATAAGACCAAAGTATCAGTGGAGATGGATCGATTTTCTGAAAGGTTTAGCGTGTTTCAGGGACTGCACCTGCTCAGCTGCCTTAGTTCTGAATACAAAAACCACCAAGAAACCTCAGAACACACCAGCCCTTGCAGAGGCAGCCTTGCACCGCATGCGGCTCACACAAGCACTTGTCATTCCTTTCTGTTCCTAGCAATCGCTATCATCTCACCAGCAAACAATGAGGCATCCAGAAAAGGTTTGTCTTTAGCAGCAATGAAGTCTTGCCACGCAAGCAGCTAAAATATAAGTGGCTTAAAATCCGAATTGTTGCAAATTTGAATTAGAAAAGTAATCCAGTCTCCAAGTTTACCTCACATGCCCAAACCATTAGTGTATACCTCTGGTAAGATACATGCTTTTTCTCATCTTTATTAGAACCTGCCTTTTACCACTCTTTCCCTTGGCTCTAAAACACAAACCCTGGAGCCGAGGACCCAGGTCTGCTCGCAAAAAAACCCTAAGCCAAACCAAACCCGCACAACCAAACTACCCGCATTTTGAAATATCTGAATATTCATGTTGGATAGATGAAGGACTATGGAAAATTTAGTGAATTTTATTTTCACAAACATTCAAGAAAATCAAACAAATATAAAAATCCATAGGTAAAACCACAAAGTATTTATTATGCAACATCCAGTAATTAATATAAAACAGGCACCTACGTACATTACCCAGATATTCCCTGGCTAGCATGTGTTTCAGTCACTATACTGTTTTTCTCCCCTATGTTTTTTTGTTGTGTGTGAAAACTATTTGCAAACTAAAGAAAACCATTCAAGAAAGTCACTAAACATCTCAATTTTTAAATAGAGAGTTTGTGACTCTTCATTTTTTAATAGAGTATTACTTGGCACATTTCTCAGCAAGCTTTTGCTTAGAAATAACATTTTTATCATCAGTATTTGCTAGAGGGGAGGAAAAAAAAAGCCATGACCACATGAGTCTCTTGTTTTGAAAGAGGAGACTAATAGTGATTTCCTCGCTAACTACAAACAATAATCATAAAAATGTAGAATAATCTTTGTTTTTAGATTAAGACTGAAATACTGAAGCAGAGCCCCTGTAGTGTTATAATACTATTATACCAGGCTGAAATGACTGTTATTTAGTGGTTTGTACCTTGACTGGGGATGACGGTACCAGCAGAACGTGCTGCACCCACAAAACAGACATACTGGGCAAGGAGATTTTTAAGTTGTTTTTCTTTTTTTTAGTCACCAGTCAGTTTTGGGGTTTGCTCTGTATCATATCCATCTCACACCATTCCAACAGTATTCAAGAAAGTGAAAAGCTTGATATTTTAAAATACTGTTGGTCTACTGCAGTATAATCTAATTTGTCACTGAACCCATGATAATCCCAATGACAACACACATGCCAGAAGACATGAATAAGAAACAGGAAACCAGAAGGACAAAGTTGTCTACCTAGTCAGTCTAACCCTATCCCAAAATATCACCTAAGGATGAATTTTTGTATTTGCTTACCTGTTTTGACGAACTTTCCCCCGGAGCTAAAGCGCAGCATTCAGCATGATGCTCCTCAGCATCTTCTGCCTCTTTCTCTTCTTCCTGGTATCCATCACTACAACAGTCTAGTTTCCTAAAGTTTCTCTTTTTCTTTTTTTTTTCATGCTCTTCAAGGCCTCCAGCCTCTACTAATTCTTCAAGAGGGGATTCTGCTGGCCCATGAGAAGTCACCGTGAGCACATCACCCAAAACCTCTGTCTCCTGGCAGAAGTTTTCTGCTCCCGCAGTGCCCGGAAGCTGGGCTGACAGCCCGTCGCTGCGCGTGAGTGCAGGCCTTGGCCTCTCAGGTTTTGCATCAAATTCCCCGCTGGGCTCTGCTGCAGCCATACGTCCGGCAGAGCTGCTGCCCAGCAGGTACGGCTCCTCCAGCACAGCCGCCTCAGAGGAACGGAGGAGAGGTTCCACCCCAGACGACAGCATCGGGGCAGCTGAGGATCCGTTGTCCCAGGCTTTTCACAGTTTACCCTAAAAATAAAAGCAATGATAAATCAACGTATGTCGGAGTGATGTCTAGATTAAAAGAAAAGCTTCATTCTTCAAGATTCAAGCATATATGCTTAAGAAAGATACTTCCAAATAACTTCTTAAGAAAGGAGCTGGGAAACATTCGCGTATCTAAGCAAAGGCTTTGTTAATAAGAGAAGAGAGCAGGGACAAACTGCCATTCCCAGGCCTCACTGCCACGTTTAACGTCCCCCTGCAGATACACCCTCGTCTGCTGCAAAACCTGAAGAGACCATAAAGCCAACTGCCGGGGCTTCTATTCGACATCCTGCTGCTTCGCTAAAACTAAAGCATCACTGGTTTTCCTGCTGGTTTTTTCAGTTTACAATCTCTAGGAGAAAAACCCTCAACTTTTCGTCATGTTTTCTGCCTGGAAGGGACGCTTTACCTAAGACATCATCCGTAACTCTGTACCTCGCAGGCCGTCGACCCGCTGTGCCTGCACCGCTTCCCTGCGGAGCTCGGGCACCGGCCTCGGGACCCTCCTCAGCCGCGGCCCTAAGGCGCTGGGCCCCGGCCCCCGGTATCGGAGCGGGAGAGGAGCTCCACCGATCCGGCACCGGCGCTGCCGGCGGAGTTAAACCCCTGTGCGCCCGTCTCCTGCGTCCCAGGCACAGACCCCCAGCCAGACCGAGACCCGCTACGGCCGAGGAGGCCACCGCTCTCGGTAATTATGCAACCGCCGCTGCCTCCCCCGGTGCCGGCTCGGCCCCGTCGCGCCGCCCCTGGGCCGGGCTATCCCATTCTCACCCCGGCAGCAGCTCGCTCCAGGGCGCCGCTGCCCATCCCCAACCGGTACGGAATAGTCGGGCCCGCACCGGAGAGACTCGACCCCGCTCCGCTCCCGTTACCTCAGCGGCGGCGGCGGCCGCCAGCCCCGCTCCTGCCCGCGCCGCCCGCCCCCTCCCCGCTCACATCATCACTTCCGCATCCGGCCCCGCTCGCGCCGCGCGCCGGGCCCGGCCGCCCGTTACTGTGGCCCCGCCCCGGTGGGGGGTGTCATGTGACGCGCGCGTGCTGGCTCGGTGGCCCCGGATGCGGAAGTGGCGGGCGCTGCCTGAGGGGCCTCGTCGGGACGGTGTCGCCGTAGCCGGCCGCCGGTGGGGGACACGGGACCGGGAGGTCAGGGCCCTGCGCTCGTCCCTTGCCCCGCTCTGTGGGAAGGGCTGGGGCTGCGCTCAGGCCCGCCGCAGGGAGGCCGGCTCCTCCCGCGGCGGCCGGGCTCCCCCGCTCCCCTTCTCCCGAGGTCGGGCCCCTTGAGGGTGTCGGGTTCCGCTGCTGCCGGGCCGCCTCTCGCAGCTGCTCCGGGTAGAAGCTCAGGCGTTGCGCTTTCCTCCTCGAACGCGGTTGTATAGGCCTGGCCTGAGGGACCGCCGGTGTCTCGGCGGCCGGGGGTGGCTGGCAGCGGTCGCGGCGGGTCGGTTCCCCCCGAGTCGGCCGTGCGGGGCCCGGCGCTGCCGGCCCGGCTCACCTCGGGTGTCATCGGGGCGAGTCCTGCCGCCACATGCTGCGGGACTGCCAGACCCGCACCGGCTCCGAGTTTGAAGACTCTGTAAGAGTTTATTTTAACGCATTTTGGACGTGCGAGTTTTCCCCAGTGTGTCTTTGTAGCTCGGGTTTGAAAGGCATACTTTAGAGTTCCTCTACGTTCTGATTTGCTGTAAGAATGCAGTTATAGCAAATGCATTATAACTAGAAGAGACTATATTTTAATTTAATAACGTGGTTGTAATTTTATGAAGAAAACCTTGTTCCTGCTGATATTTTCCAGTTTAAATGCACTTCTAAAAAGAGTAAACTTCAAAGGAGGACCTTTACTTTTACAATATGCTTTATTTTAAATGGAAGTGGCAGGAAGAAAAAAATGCGATAGCTAATGCAGTTGAAACAAAGTAATGCAATCCGATGCCACAAACTTAAGTGTTTGTGTCTGCAGCGCTGCCCTCTGCTGGGTACAGCTCTGCTGTTGGTGTGAAATCATGTATTTGTGGATTCCAGCATCTTTGAAAGATGTGGAAAAAGACGTGTGAAAGAGGAAAAAAACCAGAAGATACAACTGGCAGTGGGCATAAATCTGGGTATTCGTTTTAATATGTTTAACACAAGGTTCAGAATTTATCCTTGAAATATAAAGGAGGTGATTTTAGAGAGTGGTACTAGCTCTGACAGGAGTGCTAGTAGAAGAGGTTGTTACTAAACTTTTAGTCTGATGTTTATTAAACTTTGTAATGTGCCTGCCTTTCAGGTGTGGCATTCTTGGCTATCTGGTGGTACAACATCCTTTGTTCATGCACAGAGTATAAAGAATGGTTTTGTAATGATGGGGTCTGTGTTTGCGTTCATTTCCGTATTAGATATGCAAGATGTCTTCAACTGTTTGTACTCGAAGCAGCTGAGAAAAACTGGAATTCAAGATGAGAACCAACAAGGTGTACAAGCTCGTCATACATAAGAAGGGTTTTGGAGGCAGTGGTCAGTATCTCCTGTCTCATAACAATGAGGCCAGCACTTTGTTACTTAATTGAAAGCAATTAACTGATTTATTGGTCTTTTTAACAAAACAGTGAAGATGGAACTTTGATGAGAGAAGCAGTAGTCTCATAACAACGAGGCCAGCACTTTGTTACTTAATTGAAAGCAATTAACTGATTTATTGGTCTTTTTAACAAAACAGTGAAGATGGAACTTTGATGAGAGAAGCAGTAATACCAGCCAGAGTTTGGAAAGGTCGTCTTTAATAGCAAGATACAGCAGAATAAAGTTGCATTTCTCAGAGCAGAATGAGATTACACCTACAAAGTAACATTGCTTTATTCTCCCTCTTCCCTTTTGTTGTGTCAGTTTTGTTTTAACCTTGTATTTCAGTCACTCTTAATAAGTGACAGACAAGTCAATAACTTATGACTGTGTGTAGATGTCTTTCAGTGTACTAAGAAAAACATCCTTTATTTGATTGTTCTGTATTTCTAGACTTAAAATTGTAGCATGTTAATAAAGCTCGTTAAGATTTCTGTAGCTATCTGCTTTCCTACTGATGTTTGTTATAAGGAAAAATACAGAAGAAGATTCTGGTCGCTTAATTAAGGCACACTCTTTCACTGAACAAATCTTTTGTGAAAGTTCTGTGATTTGAAGGAAAAGGTTTTGCCCACAAGAGTGGCAAGATTGAAGTGGCTGGGTAGGAGCACTGTCACGTGCTGAATGTAACACACTGCTGACTTGTTAATCCTGGGCTACTGTATTAAGTAGAGTAAGCTGTTGTGCACAAACGTGCAAGCATCTGTGTTTGGTATATATCTGTTCATTGCGGTTTTCCTCATTCATTTGTGTCTTGTAGATGATGAACTGGTGGTGAATCCTAAAGTATTTCTTCAAATCAAGCTGGGAGATGTTGTCGAAATTGCACATCCCAATGATGAATACAGGTGAATTCTCTTTTTGCTGATACCAGTCAGGTGTGCTTAGAACACTGAAAGGGTGTGTTCATGTGCAGTAGCTTCTAGAGTGAGAGGCTCTTAGAGGTGGTATAGCTTTGTTTCAGGATGCTGCCATAGTTGTGGGTTGGTTTTTTTTCTACTGGAAGAAAAGTAAAGGATATAACTATAGCAGGAGCTGTTCCTTGAATTTTGTGGAATTCTTTGTGTTTGGTGTTAGTTTGCTGACCTTTCATTGGGCAAGTAGCACCTGAATATGGAGTCTACAATGTCTTATCCTCTTCATAGAGCTGCTGTTACGAAATGATTATTCTTCCATCCTATAGTACGTCCTAGGCAAAATTAAAAGTTCCTGGTCAGCTGTAAAAACATAAACCTTCTTATATGAAGCTGTTCATCCTGCGGCCCCTATCTGAAAAGGAGGAGTACACTTGTATAAGGTTCTGAGAAGTTCCTGTGTGACTTACTTTCCCATTTAGAATATCATCTTTACCTAAAGAGTACTTTATAATTATAATAGGTATAAAGAATAAGATGGTGATAGGCAGAGCGGGTGATGTATGAAGCTTTCTAGGAAACGTCAGTGATTCTCTTTAGCTTATCCCATGCTCCGTGTTACTATATAGTTTTGAGAGAGAGATTTACCAGAGTAGACTGTTGGTGTCTCAGCTTGTCTACCTTTTTTCTTTTTTGCATGCTAGTCCCCTGCTTCTACAAGTGAAGTCACTTAAGGAAGATTTGCAGAAAGGTAAAACCTTAGACTCCATAGTATACATGGTAAAATCATAGGCAAAGATTATGTGATTGGGCTGTACTTGTGATTGACTAATGTGTATATTTTAAGAAAATCAATGCTTAGTCTAGTTAAGAGTGGAAGAATTATAATTTTATCAGAAAATGAATAGCCCATTTTAAATCTGCTTATGCTTGAGTAAGGTGGGGTATGGTTTAAACAAAATTGGCTTTTTAGCCTTACATTTTTATTTCCACATTTTCTGACTAGCTTTATATCTTTTCATCTTGCGGGAATTAATTCAGACTAAACTTTGAGTTTATCTTGCCTGCTTTGATTTTATTGACTCTTAAATTGGGCCATAACTGAACATAACTCTTGCTGAGGCCCTGAGTGTTTCATGACTATCTCACTGTATTGCTTTTGTACTTGTAAAACACTTGAAGCCTTTTGGGGATGTTCATTTCTCAGTCGTCCTTTCTCATTTTTGTGGCAGAAACTATAAGCGTGGATCAGACAGTTGCACAAGTTTTCCGACTGCGGCCATACCAGGATGTCCATGTGAACGTTGTTGACCCAAAGGTGTGTGGCTTTGTGACTTTTTTACATCTGTTCCTTCACTTAGCTCACATTGGAGCCCTGTGAATTTTCATCTACAGTATACTGGAAAAAAAGGCATTTATTTTTTATTGAAAGGTATTTAGCCTTCTTTCCTAAGAAAATGAGACTTGGGCAATTGAACTGTTTGTTTGGTCGTTATGTGTCTCTCTCTTCTCTCCCTACCATCCCTGGTCTCTCTTTGAAGTCTATGGACCAGCTTCAACACAGCTTGATAGAAATTTAGAAATTTCAAACATTCCAGAAATTCTGGATAACCAGAGACCGTAGAGAGAGATAGTAAGTGGCCTAGTCAAAAGAAGAGCCATGGCATGGATTTGCAGCATTTGACACCAGAGAGCCTTGTAAGAGAGGCATCTCTTGTAAATGTCCCAACTATCAAACGAGCTTCAGTCAGAGCTTACATTCAGCACAAGACAAAAATCTGCAGGAAACGAGGCTTCTTTAATGTCATGAACAACGAAGTAATTTCTTTAACTTGCGCTTCCAATTTGCACTGAGACGTGCAGCACAGATTTAGTCCTTGGGTTTTTTCTGGTCACATTGTGCAGTGTCTTGCAGCTCGCAGTAGTTCCATGCCCAACTTTGGCAGTTAATCTGATGGGACTTCCCTCTTATCTTGCATCTGTTAGTGGTATTGACTTGATTTACAACAGCCTTCCTGGTAACATTTGGTTCTTAATGGAACAGATTGAAGGGCGCTACTTAGAAACAACAAGTAAAACCTAGGCACTGTTTTCTTCCGTTTCCCAGGAGGTGACCTTGGACTTGGTGGAGCTGACCTTTAAAGATCAGTATATTGGGCGCGGGGATATGTGGCGACTGAAGAAAAGTTTGGTAAGGCCTCTGCTGTCCTTATCTGTATGGTGGAGGTGATTACTTAGCTGTTTCTTTGCTTGCTATAAAAGAAAATAAGTGTTTTACAAAATACAGAAAACCAAGGACAAGACCAGCGTCAGCAGCGCCTGAGGAAGTTATGCTGTAAGTGGTACATCAGAGTTGGAGAAATGGATGTAAAAGTGTTGCAGAAAAAAATAATCCCATCATTTCCTGCTGTATTGCAATAACGTTTATTACTGCCTTGAGCACTGAAAATGCTGTTGAGAGTTTTCTTATGTTCTGAATTTTAATGATTCACTGCATTTGGAAGGAATTGAATCCAAATGTTTTTCAAATAGAAGTATGCTAACGTATCCCCTCTCCAATAGTACCGCTCAATAAGCAACTGTGAGAAGATTTTGTTTCTGCATCCCTGAAGTGCAGTTTTTGGCTCTCTGAAGCACAGTGGATTAGACAAATGAACCCAATAAAAGTTCATGTGTGTAACTGTTTTCTGTTGTCTGTTGCAGAGGTTCTGTAGGCTGAGGTATTAGTAGTAAATATGCTTAGTGGTGTTTGTGATTTTATGGCAGAAGTCAGGTACCTGAGCGTGAATGGGTTTTTTTGTAAATTGGTCTGCTCACTGTGAGCCTACTGTTCTTTAACACCTGTAACTATTCTTTCTTAGGTCAGCACATGTGCGTATGTCACCCAAAAGGTTGAATTTGCGGGCATCAGGTCAGTGCCTCTTCTGAGGGCTTACTGTTACTTATGACTTTAGATTAGTGAGTCTGATAAGTGTATCCGATCTTTGAAAAATCCTTGGCACTTGTAGAGATTCTGTCTGCACCATGGGGTAGGGTAAGGCTTCTATCTGATTTGGGGTGAAAGAAACTAATAGTAGGACAGCCAGCCGCACTTGTTGCCTCTGATGGATGCCGTATAATTTTCCTTTCACCTCTTATTTTTCTCCCCTTCCCAAGATGTTAATAGTTCAGATGGGGGTTACTTCAGTTGCTGTTGAGATGACAAAGGGGCAACAAAATGTCCATACGCAGAGGGAAACAGCTGTCTGACATCTTTTGGATTAAAATCGGGTTTTAACCAAATAAACTTCTACTCTGTCTTCAAGTCACCCTTGAATACAGATTTTAGTATACCCCTTTATTTGCTCAAATATTGACTCTCTCATCTTCACATTCACTGTGGTTAGCAAGTGTTCTGTGCTCCTTTTCTTCCAGGGCGCAGGCAGGTGAACTGTGGGTAAAGAGTGAGAAAGTCACCTGTGGATACATCAGTGAGGACACCCGGGTAAGAATTCAGGGAGCAGGGGAAAGGAAGTTTTTCTCTTTGTTTACTTGCCAGGTTTCTTGTAATTCTGTCTTGCTTGCAGATTTGTATGGATCATTTGAATTGGCTGTATTGTAACGTGAAGAATGGCAATAAATTCAGGAGAATGAGTGATTATTAAACTTCAACTCTTCTGCGCTGGCAGCACTAGGAATTACTCAGGCTGTTGAAATGCCAGCTCGTTAGAGGGGAAATTCCCTATGGTGCAGTGGGCACAGTCATATAATTTGCTCTGTAGTTAACTTCTGCATTTGGCCCTTCTAATGAATGTACCTTGTTTTAAATAAGGTATTTTATTCTTTTGCAGGTGGTCTTCCGCTCCACTTCTGCCATGGTTTATATTTTTATCCAGATGAGCTGTGAAATGTGGGATTTTGATATTTATGGTGAGTAGGTAACTGACCTGCCTAATCGTGAATGTGGATGGCAGCAGCTGTCCTTTCTGTCCCTACTAGAAAACTGCCACTAGTACTTGTATCTGCCACTACTAGAAAACTAAAATACCCTGGTTTTGGCCTAGGCAGTGCTCTGAGGTGTCTTCTTAGATCCTTACTTGCTGTGTCATGCTTTTGTGTCTCCTGGCTATTTGTAATTTTCCTTTCCCCACTGTTGGGCTTGGTGCCATTATCTCAATGGTGAAATCAAGCAGGCAACTGATTATGAACCTTGGAAAGTTTTTCTGTGGATATAAACGTGTTTGGTGATGAGGGCAGGTGCAAGCCTGTGTGAATCCTGAAACTAGAAATGTATGGAAGTTCTGTGCAAACAGAACCTTGATGTTTTAGATTTCTCTTAACTTTGGCTTAGCGAGGAAGCAAAACCCCCACCTTAGCCCAGGTAGAGTCAGCTAGAAGTGTTACAACTTCAGGCATTAAGAATGAGTCACTTGTCTGTGACTCATTGTCTCTGTCACTGTCCCAGTTTTTTTCTGGCTTAATTTTTTAGCGAACCTCTTACCACTTCCTTTGACCATGTGTTTAGGCATATGTAACTGGGCAACTATTCAAAACTGAGCAGGGGATCAGTTGTGCATACTATGCCTAAAAGATGGTACAGATGCTTTCCCAGCATGCTGCGAATGTGTTGGAAAAAATGAATTTAAAGGTCAGATCCTTTTGATGGTAAGAGTCTTGTTTACATCCTCTGAAACGTAGTCATGCTTTTCAGTCTTTTTATCGTCTATGCTTTAGTGGTATTAGCATTCATTATGCACACAGTTGCTCTGATTCTAATAAAAATAGTTGTCCTAGAATGTCAGGGTTAAATATACGCCATAGTTTAAGTGACTGCTGTTATTTCATGCTTTGGAGATGTTTACTTTGCAGGGGACCTATACTTTGAGAAAGCTGTGAATGGTTTCCTTGCTGACCTCTTCACAAAATGGAAGGTAAGTAGCTACTTGAGTTCATCCTGTTCTGAAAGAACAAGCCAATGCCATCTTAATGAGCCCATTGATGTGCCAGTTTGAGGAAGACCCAGGTTGTTCAGGCAGTGCTAAGATTTACAGGACTATGAGAGGTGGCTCCTGGGCATTAAGAGTGGTTACTGCAGGTCTGCATTAAGTCATATATGTGCCAAGTGATTGTCCTGAATGTTAAGGAGAGCAGGAGCATGCCCAACAGATTTGTCTCATTTTCATTGTGCTTTTTGTCTGTTGGAGAGTTATTAGGAGCCCTGTGTGACATGTCTGTAAAATGCCTGTTTTGCTTTTAGTACTGCAATACCATGTTGGGCCTGAGCAGCGCTGGGGCTTACAGGGCTTTTCCAAGTTTTTCCTTTTGAGGCGATAGCCAGTGTGCTCTTTACAGCTTAATTCCATTGCATGCATTAGCACCATAACTGTTTAGTGAAGTTTTAATTTTTTTGTTTTTCTGGAATTGTTAGAGGTATCTCTCTAAACAGTAACAAATAAGAATATCAAATTGCCATGAGTATGTATAAACAAATTGAGTCAACTGTCTTTATTTTTAAAACAAAAATCTTATATCTTGGCAAGTATAGAGAGGAGTTTCTCTAGAGACTGGTGGAAAGTGCTCCTGTTAAATGGGATATAGCCTAGAAGTACAGAGTCTACAGGACAGACCATTGTGTTATTTCATAGAGGCATATGCAGATATATTAATACAGCAGTCTACCTTTTTTTAGTTACCTTTGATCCTAGGTGTGAGCCGCAAGAGGGTGTTACTCTATGTGTATATACACAGTTTTCTACTGAATGTGACCCTTAAGGTTTTCTTTTTTCATCTCTTCTTCTTGGACAGGAGAAGAATTGCAGCCATGAAGTGACAGTGGTTCTATTTTCTAGAACATTTTACGAAGCAAAATCTATAGGTATGTAAATTCTGTATTTTCATGTTTATGTTTTTAAACCTATCTCCTTCTCTCTCGAAAGTTGGTTACAGGCTGCCAATGATTTTTTTCCCCCTATTTTTTATGTCCATGTCCAATGTATTCCCTACCAAGCATAGTGGATGCACACCCATTCTTATGAAAGTACTATAGTGAAACCCTTACATAGAAGAATGTGTCAAGCTTTCCTTATCATACTCAACCTGTCATATTGTTTTAAAAGCATTTTTAATATTGTGTAGGAGATCTGATATTTCTCAAAGTTGAGGGTTTTTTTCTAATGGAAGTAACAGCTCCTTAGTAGAAAAGGTGAGTCATTTCTATACAAGAGCATAGGATAATATGTGCTTTTGCTTCTGTTTCAGATGAGTTTCCTGAAACACATCGTGCATCAATTCGTCAGGATCATGAGGGAAGATTTTATGAAGATTTTTACAAGTATGTCTTTCTCCCAGTTCTTTCACCTCTTGTCCCACATATGTATGTGCAACTTGTGGAGAGTATCATGTTATGAACTATAAGACCTTGCAAGGAATTAAGATAGCGAAAACCAGCTATGAAACTGTCAGCAAATTGATGAGTAGTCCCCATGCCATCTGTGAGTGTGCACCCGTATTTGGTATGTCAGTCTTCCACCTGCATGTGAATAATGTATTGTCTGTGCTGTATCCGAATTGACAATAAACTTAGAAGTTTTGTAGTGTTGGGAGTAGTTTTTGCATAAGGCTTGACTGTTCTCCAGATCTTTACGTTCTTGAGTAGGTGAAGAAGAGATGCTGCCATTGCTGAAACCACAGGTGACCCCAGTTAGGTACTGGAGCTGTTTGGCTGATGGTCACAACAGATGCAACTCTCAAAGCTTTTATTTGATTGTAAACTTGGACTTGTTAATGACCTTACTGCTTTGCAGAACAGTATGATATTTGACATACAATGTTGATCACCCATTAAGAAGTGAAAGATTATTCTGGCTGGGGATGTGCCCAGCTTTGTGTGTGCATCTACACCTTAGTGATTGCTACGTGTATGCAGTAGTTCTAACGTGCTGCCTAACAGAAGGAAGAAAGACTCACCTTTTTGTGCATTCCTTTTTTTATAGTTTGTTCACCCCTTCTCACTTCCTCTTCATAGCTTGCTTTCATGATCCTCATTGAGTTGTACTCTTTCTAGAGTTGTAGTTCAGAATGAGAGACGAGAAGAGTGGACTTCGTTGCTTGTGACCATTAAAAAGCTTTTCATCCAGTATCCTGTGTTGGTACGACTAGAGCAAGCAGGTATGAGAATCCTCCTTACTCATGCTTTTACCCTTCTCTTTCCCCCCCCTGCTCCCCCCCCAATTTTTTTAAGTTGTCTCTAAACTCTCTAGTTTCAGTTGGAGTCTGGTATTGTACTTAGTGCTCCCCTGGCTAGGTTATTTTGCTTGGATCTTTTTGTGAGATATACCAATACCAATTTTGCCTGTAATTTGTTGGAGTGATAGGATTTACTCCAAATGTAGTTTTATTTTGTTGTCGGTTTTGTGTTGGTTTTTTGTGCTTTCTTTTTTAAAAAAGCTAGTCTATACAGAGGTGATTTTTTTCTTTTTTTTTTTCCTTCTGCACACTTGTCCAGAGGGCTTTCCTCCAGGTTGCAATTCTACCTCAGCACAAGGGAACTACCTGGAGGCCATAAATCTTTCATTCAATGGTAAGTTGTGAACAATGGATAAAAATATCTGGGAGGAATCATTAAAGCAGCTGCCAATAAATGGGTATGGACTTCTGTTGCCTGTTTTTAACAGGTTCCCGTCTTCTCTTCTGTCCTAACTCTTCTATCTCCTGTAGTTTTATTAACATTTATTGGTTGGACAAGGCTGTATATAGGCCCTCCCATGCTTGCATGTGCTTTGTGGAAACTTGTTTAATACTGTTGTTAATAGAAAGTCATCTCCCTTGCTTTGAAAAAAAACCACCCCAAAAGGTCTAGCATCTTTTTTTTTTTAATGTATTCCCTAATTCTTTCTCTTAGTGTTTGACAAGCATTACATAAACCGGAACTTTGATCGGACTGGCCAGATGTCTGTGGTTATCACACCCGGTGTGGGTGTATTTGAAGTTGATCGACTCCTTATGATTCTAACCAAACAGCGGATGATAGACAATGGTAAGTAACTAATGATACTGTGCAGTCCTTATGAGGCAAACAGATATATTTGGAAAAGCTGTAGCCTTTTCTTGCTATGAAAAGTAGCTATAGTAACTTGTGTACTCTGGGGTACAGCTGGAAGACTTGTGTCTGCACTTCATGTTGAAATGGGCAGATTTTCGGAGAACTTACAGGCATTTAATTTCTTTTGTTTGTGATAGAGAACTTTCCTCAAAGAGGGAGAGTTCCTCTGTAGAGGCCTTTCCCTTAAAGGATAATCTTCCATGACTTGAATTAGTTTAGAAGAAACATTTCTTTTTATCCCCAGTGGCACTGTTGGTTTGTAACCATACCACAGGACTGTTAATTACCATTTTCAGTATAATTACATCTTAAAATCTGATATAAATACAAATTGGGCCTTCAGCTCAAATTGATGATCTGTTTTGGCTTAGCATATCAGTTCTGCTTGGGATAGCAGAACTCTGCTGTTCTTTGTTTACAGGGATAGGTGTGGACTTGGTATGCATGGGAGAGCAACCATTGCATGCTGTACCGCTCTTCAAGGTAATGCACGCTTCTGTTCCCTTCTTTCTGCTCCTGCTGGCAATGTTACATAGCAAGACACAAGTGGTTGCTATGCTTCTAAATTACTCTTACAGCTCCATAATCGCTGTGGACCTGGCGACTCCAGATTGGGTGATGACTACAATATTCCACACTGGATAAACCATAGGTAGGTGAACTCTGTCAGCCTTTGCTGAACGCTTCTGTTTTGCTTTCCTCTTTATAATCCGTTGAATTCTCTTTCTTCTTTCATTGCAATGAAAGAAGATGCCTGTCTGTCAGAGATGATAGGCAATTTGCAGACGAAAAGGTCTTGATCTTAAGCTCTCTTTCCAGCTAACTTAGTTCTAGCCTTTAGTTATGCTTGAAGAAAGTCACGAAGCTAAACAAAAAATACAATCACTTCAACTAGATTGGTTATTAGTGAAAACAAATACATCCCAAATGAACAGTTACGACTAGAGAAAATGTGGATAACATGGGTAAATGTTGGGACAGTTGCAGGAAACACTGAGGCTCCGTGTTAACATTGCTTTATTCCAAGACATGGTAGGTTTCCTTTCTGCTTTCTGTTAAGCATTCTGTGCCATAGTACTCTCTTTTCTTTCCCAACACATAGAGATCAGGGCTCAGAATGAAAACTACCTCTTCAGTCTTTGTTCTGCTGTACAGTTTATTTTTTTTTGGTCTCTTTTAATACCTCATTTTATCTATATGTGTTAATCGACTGTCCTGAACATTTACCATTTGTGGATTGCTTATACCCAGTATTTTTGAGCGGCTGGGAGGGATCTGGATCCGATATTTGCCATAGAGGAAAAAGGTGTTTAAAGGCTTATTATAAGCCAAAGGCAGGATTTAAAATACTCAGATGACAATAAGCATATCTTAATGAATAAATTATTTAAAATGGGAGGAGGTCTGTAGTTTTCAAGCAGCTGATGTGAATCATTGCTGTCATATAAATTAGGGAGAGAATTGTCTAAACTGCACAATACGGTATAGACAGTGAAAGTGATACTTTTCTGTAGAAAGAGGAAGTGAACTGGGGAATGCACATGTAAGCATATTGTATTACGCAGAGAAAGGTATCCTCTTTTCTCCCTCTAATACCTAGCTCAAATTCGTGGGCTGTTTGCTGTGTAGCTAACCGACTATGTTCAAGTCTTACAAGACAGCTGAGCCACTCTGATTTTCCTTTCAGTTTCTACACGTCCAAGAGCCAGCTCCTGTGTAACAGCTTCACTCCACGGATCAAGCTGGCAGGAAGGAAAGTAGGTATCTTTCTGATTTATCTTTTTTTCTTATTAGCTTGTCAAGTACCTTTTCTTAGCCAAGCATCAGAATCTTTCTAATAAGTATTCCAACAGTTGTAACTAAGTTTCTGTGTTAAAAGACAGTGAAAGCAAAGCTGTAATGATTGTTGTAGGGATTGGAAATGAGGGACTAGTTTATAGGTCTTTCCTTTCTAGGATGAAACTAGGTGAGAAATGTTTTAGCCACCATAAAAATTATTTTCATTCTGTAACAAAGAACTCTGTGGAGAGGAAGAAAGGTGTTGACAAAGATGTGTTTTTTACACAGGTTTGTGACCGAGTATCAGTATTTAGTACTTCTGGAGTGGTCTGGCTGCTTTGCGGAGTCAGCAGGATAAACTTTAGGTCTGATGCTTGACCACACTGGGGGATATTTCCTTAGAACATGCTAACTGTCTCCCTTTTCTCTGTCTTTTCTCTTGCTATCTCTCTCTCTTTTTTTTGGTGGTTTTTTTTTTTGGTCACGTCATACTTCCTTTGTTGGACCCTCCAGCCACTGACTGAGAAAGCAAAAAATAACCGAGACGCCTGTGAGTAATTCTGTTCTGGAATAATCTATCCCACTGACTCCCAAACTAACAAACAGCGGTAGGAAGATAATGGCACTTCAGCAAAAATGCTACTGATGAGATACGGGAAGGGACAATTGTTGCAGAAAACTGTCAAAACCACATAGTCGTTATCCAGGATGTTAATGTGCCTTCTCGGCAAATAACTAATGTGGAGGGGTGGGTTTCTGTCCTGCCTGCTTGTCACCTGGCGAGAGGAATAGATGGTATCAGGCTGGTGTGCTAGTGGAAGTGTTTGTGGTAGTAGGTCAGGAGGCATTCACTGGCTTGGGATGTTGTCAGCGCTATGACCACAGAAGAGGGAGAAGCCTGCATTTGTTTAATACCACCTTGTTTCAGGTAGATGTACGTTCTAAAAGTGAGGCTGTCCATTCTTTCAAAGATGCTTTAAAGTGTGCTGTTCCCTTATGAGGGAACTTGAGGCATCTGTTCGTATAAGGATTGATTTGTTGATTATTAATTTAATGTCTTGGATATATGGGGGAAAGGTAGTAGGGCCTCAGCAACCTTGATTCAGAGGCACCAATCTTGATAATGGAGCTGCTCCAGCTGTTCTGCTTATGAGACTTTTGTATGTGATTTCTTTTGGAATATATACTTCTGTTAGTGGTGAGAGTTGGATACTTGTAACTTGCAGATTTTGAACATTCTTGAGTGAGGTTCCAGTGCTATATGATTTTTATTTCAGCATTAGGGGCTCCAAAAGATGCCGAGAATGCCCTGCCTATCCAGGTGGATTACGATGGCTATGATGCCCAGGTGTTCAGACTGCCAGGCCCATCCAGAGCCCAGCGCTGTACCACTTTCAGGTAAGAAGCTTGTGAGTGTACTAGTTCTAGAGCAGCCGTGTTACGGTGTATTTCTTGTTGTGTAAAATGCTTTGAGAAATATAAGGAGAATTAAGCTCCACATGCTTACAATTGAACAAAAAGCTTTATCTGTAGCTAGTATTTATGGCCGGTTGTCTGGTATTTTACTGCTAAGATAGTGTGTGGGATCTAGGAAAAGGCATAAGTATACTTTTTCCCTACATCATTAATTTTGTCTGAAGTAGTTCCTAGCAGATTTTGCAAGCTGGGTGAGAAAGTACTTGCACAATAGACCTACAGTTGTAGAAATGACACTAGTTTGATGCACTGCTTAGTAACTGGTACTGGACCAGAGTGGCGGGGAACATTCCCTGAAAATGATGGTTTTCTGAACGAGAGAAGAAACAGAGAAGCTGAGTGCAGGTTCTCAAATATTCCGTGGCCTTTCCTGTGAGAAGAAAGACTAATTATCCTCAGGTCCTGGCCAGATTCATTGAACGACCCATAAATTTTAGTGCTTTTTAAAGAACATGGGTTTGATGAACTTCAAGTATTTTTTACTTTCCTCCTTTCAGTAGTATTGCCTAAATCTGAGGAAACTGTGCACGTGCGCTCACTTGTTAATAGGAGACGCTTGTAGAAATCCATGCTGGAAGATGCCAATGCAGTTTAGTAGTTAATAATTCCAAGTACGTTCCCTGTAGCTATGTGTTCCTAGCACTGTAGGCTCGAGTCTAGTATCTTGTAGACCATATCTGTATTACCAGCTTGGTGTGGTGTCTGTACAATTGCAGAAGGAGTCGAGCATGCTCTTTTCACAGACGTTGTGCTGGAAGCTTTTTGAAGTTCTGTTCTTCTGTTGTATGATGCACAAAAACTATGTAGTACCCACATAGTCAAAAAAAACTGGTAACTTCCTTGTAGTCCTCTTCTTGAGCTCACCTGTTGAGTATTGACTCTCTTACATGACTTGGGCCTGCTCAAGTCCCTTGATAACTGAGGAATGAATCTGTTTTACATATCACTGGACATAATTCTTTGTTTTCAGCAGGTCTGTGAGGGAGAGAGAAAGTCGTACCAGAAAGAGCTCTAGTTCCTATGACGTCTCATGCAGCCCTTCTCTGCAGAGCCGCACGCTGCCCCCAGAGGAGGTGAGGAGCCAGGCTTCTGATGACAGCTCGCTGGGCAAGATCTCCAACATCCTGATGATCCCACGGCCTCATCTGCACCAGTGTGAAGTCAGCAGCTCTTTGGGCTATACCAGCACCAGAGGTCAGCCTGGGGCAGATGGGGAAAGTGCATTGGGTGGTGACAGGGGAGGGAGTAGGTGGAAGTTTGTGTTGGCCACTGCCAGGCCAGCACAGAGGAGATGGTGCTTATGTTAGCGTTCATTGTACACCTTTTCTGCAGCTCCAGCTATGGCTTGGCTGTGCATTCTCCCTTTGTTATCCTTGTCCAATTCCATTGCTTTTTTTATTGGCTTGTCCTAAATAGAAGTGTCCTGACACTGATTTGCTCTTTTCCCTTGTCTATTGCCTTCTCTAATATTTGACTATTCTCCTGTGCCTGCCTGCAAATGTGGACGTATACAAGTAACTTTTTATTATCCAGGTCACCTATAATCTGTCAAATGAGAATTGGTCTTAGTAGTGAGCCCTGGGGGACCCTGCTTATAACTTCTCTCTATGGGGATTTGTTGTCATTAAGAGTCACTTTCCGGATCCTTCCTTTTGACACCGTACTGCTGAGCTGTCTTGGTATGTTAGCAGTACTCACAGTTTCCTTTTTTTCCTTCCAATTTAATTTTGTTCTCGGACAGTATGCAGTATCTTCCATGAACCCAGCTCGTTTCTAGGTAAATTGCGTTCCTCCTGCAATTGCTTGATCTTCTGTAAAAATCTGTCCCTGAAGGCTCTTTATGTGTGGTTTGTGTTTTTGGTTTTTTTTCCATTCATGCTGTATGACACCTGATACCATATTTATCCTGTTACAAGAATTAGATTTACTGGTGCGGAACTGCTACGTAGAGTACTTCGCATTACATTTACCTTTCATGTTTTCCCCTGTTGTCAGTTAATATACACTTTTTTGTATTTCTGTAACTCCTTTAGTTGTGACCCAGCTGAAGGTGTGCAACTGTGTGGGGATGTGTGTGGAATAGGACTGGTGGGGAGGGAAGAGTCAGAGTAATTGAGGTTTTTCACAGGTTCTAGTTGGCAGTATAGAGTGGTAAATGAGACCCGTCCTTCTCTTTGGGATTTCCATTTGTTGAACAGAGTAATTTCTGCTTAGTCATCTGCTTTATTTCTCTCTTCTATTTCTAAATACCCACATTTCTGTCCTACATTGAAGACTAATGACTAACTGCTAGCTGAGATCGTGCCCCACGTCTCCTCGAAGTAATCCCTTATTTCAGTGGTTAAATCTGAATGTTACAAAAAAGGCATATGTTGCTCAGTGGTAGCTTCTGCTGTGCCTTTGGTACTCATCCTGATGTTTCTGGTGTGACAGTCTTTTGATTTCTCAGGAATTCTCAAAGCTCTGACTAATTCTTCATAGTTGACTGAAGTGGTTTCTTTATGGCTTCATTAGTATAAAGTGACAGAGCGTACAGCAGTGCTGTAATGGCAGATGAAATAATATTCTTTCTTGTCTGGGTTCTTGGTTATGTCGTAACTTGTAGACTGTATTGAAATTCCTTTCAGCTTCTCTCCCTGTCTACTCCCCCGCTCTCCTATTCCCACTTACCCTGGGGAATCCTTATATCCTGAAGCAATTCATTCTCTTCTGCTTGGCTTCTCGTGGTCTCACGCTGACTTTAAGTTGTGTTTTCTAGATGTCCTTGAGAACATGCTGGAGTCTCAGCAACGTGACTCCAGTGCCCCTGGGAGGTTCCACGTTGGCAGTGCAGAATCCATGCTGCACATCCGGCCTGGGGGATACACGCCCCAGCGGGCACTGATAAACCCCTTTGCCCCATCCCGCATGCCCATGAAACTCACATCTAACCGGAGGCGCTGGATGCACACTTTTCCTGTGGGTGAGTCTGTTTCATAGCGTATGAGATTGCTCTTGCTTTTTCCTTGTCCAAGCACTAACAACAAGAGAACCAATGTAAACTCTGGTGTCTTAACGTCTCTGTGCTGTAACAGGCTGAACTAAGTGTATAGGCTTGATAAATCAGAGATCCTCTTCTTGAAAATGTTACTGTCCGGTGGCAAACTTGAAGCACATCAGGTACTGTGGAACAGTCTTACAGTAGATGGAGGCTGTTGAAGTGAATCGTAACTATAATTTGGGTTGACTTTCAGATGCTGAATTGTTCTCATATTTGTTTAGCGCCTTGTAAGTAGACCCTCCAAAATTGTTTAAAAGAATATTCTGCTTCTCTGCCTTCAGAGAAGATGCCAGAGGTTGAAGTCTTTGAAGATTTCGTAAACATGCTTTCTTAATTTCCATTAGTTAGCATTGCCTGTGTTGTTGACAAAAAGAGGGTACAAGCAACTGAGGAATGAATGCAGATGTGGTGATTAATGATCAAACTGTAACTGTGCAGGTCCCTCGGGAGAAGCTATCCAGATCCATCATCAAACCCGTCAGAATATGGCAGAAATGCAGGGCAGTGGGCAGCAGGATTTGACACATTCCTCTGCTGAGCTGCTGGAGCTGGCTTACCATGAGGCAACTGGCAGGTGAGGTCCTTAGGATGAATCTGTGTAGACTTTGCATGAACGTCCCTTTTCCTTAAGATTTTATATAAGTTACAGTTAAAAAGTTATTAAGGATCACAACCACATATGCAGTATATACTTTTATTATGAGATAGGAAGACCTCTTGGCAAGGCTGGAGGTGGTTTACCTCCCCTTATTTGGGGAAGGTGGTAGTTCATCACAGAGAGTTTGCAGTGCACAAGCAATACAATGCATCTTTCATGGAATTGTTCAAAATTGCCTTCTAAAAGCCTGTGTCTTTAATTCTTGACTTCTTATCCCAATAGCCGTGATCTTCATCCCAGAATAGAACACTTTTTATCACAAAGCGTAGCTTTGCCTCACAGTAACTGTTGAACGGTTTCAGTGCTATCTGTTCAGTACAGCCACCAAAAACATCAGGGATGGATTACAAATGAAAGTACCTATGTTTGTAAAATAGTTTTCATTTAAAAGAAAAAAAAAAAAACACAACCAAGTTTCAGTCAGCATTGGAAGCTTATATTAATTGCTGTCTCTGAGAAGCAAAAAAGATCCCTGTGTTACTGGATGTGGCGTAGTTGTGGGGAGGCTGTTTTTACAGTGAGAGAAATCAGATTGTTCACCTAGGCCATTTTTCAAGCTGCACAGTTGTTCTGCACTCTCCAGATACTGTCTTACCCATTTTTTATCTGATTATTCTTTCATTGACAACACTTTGTCCATGTTTTTCACTCATTATTAAATGTTGTCTGCCAAAACCATTTTGGTAGCTTAGGCACTTTAGAATTGCCAGTAAGTGTTTTTGTTTGTTTGTTTGTTTTCTTTCATCATTAACTTCTGTATCTTTCCTGCTATGTGTTCCTTTCCTCTTGCATGCTTATAGAAATTCGTGTTACCTGTTGTTTCTGGATGTCCAGGGTGAGTGGGGGCACACTGCTGGTATCCTCTGCCTTTTTCATTTTCAGAGTTGTTTTTTTCTTGCTACCTTCAAGCAGTCCTTCAGGAAATGGCACGGCTTAATTATTCTTTCTTTTTTTTTTTTTTCTTTTGTAAGGAAATTGTTGACGTATGTTGTACTTTGTATTGTCCTTTAGAATACTCCAATCTCTTTGTGTTGCATAGTTTTAATATGACATCATCTTCACCAACTTTGTTCTCTAGTCCTACTTTTAAAAAATGTATCGCCTTTTTATGACTTCATAAGTACATCCTAGTGTGTTCAAGTATCTTGTCATTAACGTCAATCTCTTGTGTCATATTCTTGATAATTCTTTTTCTTGATGTCTTTGTGGTCTCTCTGGATGACGTACCCATCCAAAGCAATTTATTCGGTCTGGAATGTTGGTTTTATAGGCCATGAAATGAGATCTGTAAATAACTAGCTAAGTTTTATTTCTCTCCGGGGAGGTATACGAGTAGCTGGTTCTCCACTGTCCTGCAGAGATATTAAGTCGGTTATTGCTAGAGGCAAAGAACAAACAGTATGGGTGGATACGGAATGTTGTTACAGCCTTCTGTGCTGCTTTTGTGCCTGTTACCATCTCTGCAAACATCATTGAGCACATGGTTTCGCCACTGGCTCAGCTGAGACAGCAGGCTGATTACTTGGTGTTTGTTACATCAACTCTTGTTAAAAGCAAGGAATGGCATGAGTGAGGAAAACTTGTATAATACAGGCTATTTTGTTTTTCTCCAGACATGTCAGCTCTCGGCATCCAGGTGACAGTGCCTCTTTCCTGAGCTTCAGCGGAACAGAAGAGTATTCTAATGGTCTGGCTGGCAGCAACGGTGCAGGTAACAAAGTAGTGGTAGAGCAAGAAGCTGGGAGAGAAGGCCCTTCCTTATTAGCAGTGACAAGTTAATAGAGCCAGAAGTCACGGAAGGTGGATGGATCGGGCGTTACAAAGGAGAAAGAATCAATAATGGAAAAACAGTTTTTAACTTTGAGTGACCTGTTAATGCTCTTACTTGGGCTTTTTGGTATGCGGTAGTTTATTGCGTTGATTTGTTGGTTTTGGTTGGATTTTTTTTATTTAACTTCTCTAGGTGTGTCTTACAAACTTTAGTAGAGAAAGATGCTAATTGTTTACATATGATAAGCTCTTGGGCAGTTGCTTAGTTCCATAATAAAGCACTGATGTTCAGACACAAAAAGTAACTAAATATGCACTGGTGGTGTTCAGAACTCTTTTTTTTTTTTTTTTTTTTTTTCTCTTCTGGGGGGGTTTGCCTTAGCGTGTCACACTTTGGTTTAAGAAGCTTCTTTGAATATATATATTTTACATATGCAAACTGTTGGAAAGAATGAGGTTTGGTCGTATCTAGGTTTTGAGAGAAGCTGTAAAAAAGCAGGTTTATTTTGCATGCTAAGTTCTGGGATTCAGGGTGTTCTAGCATTTCTTGTCACTATCTACAAATGCACTTTCTCCAGGTTTTAAGCACTTCGAACACGGCACTGCTTATACTAAATGTTACTCATATAGCCCCAAATATTTCATTGCATTTTTGAGAGAAGACACATGTCTGTATTTTCAGTTGAACATTAGCACTGTCTTTCTTACCTTACCCAGACACCTGAATTAGTGGAAATTCTCAACATTTCTTTTGAATTCTGTAAGTGGAACAACACGCCACACTAAGCGTTCTGTTGCGTTGTCTGTTTTTTTGCAGCCTACCTTCTGATTTTATGGTCATGCTTTTAGATAGGCACATGGAGGAAAAAAATTGATCTTTTGGACTCTAGCATTCAAGACTCCTGTTCTTATTTCAAAACCAATTTAAAGATTATTTTTTTAAAACAAATTCACCCTTCTGAATTACATTTGAATGAAAACAAATAGGTTTTCCCCTATGCTCATACCTTGAAGAGCCATAAAGAAGTCAGCAGACTTAATTTTCTTGTCTCTCTTGTCTTGTGTTCACGTAGTTGCATTACAGTGATTTTATTGTTTCCTTCCGTGGATTTCATCTGAATACATTTAATTTTCTTTCTTTCTTTTTTTTCTGCTTTCCATATAGACTTTTTTTATTCTCGCAATTGCTAAACTGCATTTCAGCTGCTGGATACAATTTGCGCAATGTAGGTGCAAAGCATATCCTGGCAATAAACACGCTTGCATTTTATAGAAGTTTTTTGTGTCTGTAGATTGGGTATAAATCACGTATGTGGTGGAAATTAATCTGTGTCTGTCTTTGAAAGTTGTTATGAGCACCTTCCCTGACTAAACGCCCTCAGCCATCTGTAGCTGACACACTGTGACTCAGTGATTTGACTTATGTTTCTCCCTTATGGTTTGAGTCACCTGTGAAATGAAACAGTTCTCTTTTCTCTTTTTATTTTATTTCCAAAAATATGATTTCTCAGTGAGTCTGGTTCTCCCCTGCTGCCCACAGCATGTTTTGCTGCAACATGGGCTTCACAGTGAACAATTACCCCGTCTATTTACATTGACATTCAGTATGTTGTCTCTATTGTCCAGCAGATGGTAGATGATCGTTCAGAGCAAATAAATCTTGTTGCAATTCCCTCAGTAGATGGCAGATGGCATCAGCGCAGTTGGTGAGAGATGAATGTCAATTTGAGCCAGCTTCTCTGCTGTTTTACTGGCATCATCATGGAAGCAGATAACCATCCTTTCTGCTAGTAAATGCTGTTTAGAGTAACAGCTACGATGTTGATATCAGTTTCCTGGATAAATCTACATAAGGTAGTTTTATAAAAATGGCTCCTTTTAAATATATGGAGCCTTCCTGAAATTTGTGTTTTGATAAATGCCTTTTAAGCCAACAATTTTTCTTGTCTCCTTAGCTGCTCATTTCCTCTCATGTGCCACATCAGCTGTTTATACAGCTACATGATGAACCAGCTCAGGGATCTGATCCAAATGAAGAGTAACTGGAGTTTCTCTTTGCTGTGTGGATTGTTTCACTGTAACTACACAAATATTGATGCAAACACAGCAAACGTGTGAAATGGGGACTAGGAAGAACTGGTCAAGGGGTACCATAGCATCGTGTTGGCTTAGTGTTTGTTGAGCTGTAGTTTTAGTTTCCAGGCTGATAGGCTGCTTAGAACGAATCTATTTGACAATGAAAAAAAATCATACTGTCTTAAGTCCTATGTCAAAACTTAAATATAAATTTTCATTGGTCTTAAGTCCCTCATTAGTCTTTATTTACATTACTATAAACCAAATAAACTGAATTTTGATCAAAACTGAGCATCTCTTCAATAGCTGTCATTTTATCTCCTTTCACAATGAATAAAAACTTCATTAATATTCTCTCTTAGTGAAGTATGCACCGAGGTATATCTTACAAGTTGAAACATAATGGAAGTTGCTGCCTTTTCACAACATGGTAGTTTTAAACAGTCTGTAATTAATACATTGGACCTATTTAGGGGCACCAAATTAATAGGGGCTTAATTAACACTTTTCAAATTTTTGTATTTGCTGAATCAGGAAGAGTGACTGTTTGCTTTGTTTTCTCCCAGCCCCCTGGCAGAGAGGTGAAATGTGTACTGGTAGTTTGTGCTTAAAAATGTTGGAATTGGAGTAAATCTGTATCATGATTTTTATATATTACTTAGACTTTTTAGAGTCTTAGTTAATTAGGATCTTATATATGGGTTCTCTTCTCCCACCAGGTGAAAGTCTGTTTTGATTTCCTTTCTTGCTGCTTCTATGTTCTATGAAATTCTTTCTCTTAACTTATTCCTTGTTCATAAAATAAGAAAACCAAGTAAAAAGACCTTGCTTTTGGGTACTGAATGTATTTAAAAGTACTTAGGTGCTGAGACCTTGAGATTAGCCAGCTAAGTGATTTCAGATGACTCTTCTTTTTTTTGTTATTTGCTTTTTTATGGCATCTACTTTTCAAGATGCATTTCACTATTTTGGGGAGTTTGTTTTTGCTTGTTTTTTAGCTGCTGAACACATCTAATGAGATGTTTGAATTTTATCCAAGATGTCTTTTTTTTTTTTTTCTCATTAGTTGGCTTTGTGTATTTTTCTGCAGTGCAGAACCCCGAGTTCTTTCCAAGGAGAGAAATGCCATATTCTTAAAACATTTGCATGCTTTTGATTTATTTTTATTTGAAATGAAAGTGAAGTGCATAGTTGCTTAAAGTAAAATACATATTTCTTTCTGTAGGGATGAACCTCAAAACTCAGAACAGGGATTCCTTGGAAGATGCTGTCTCTAACTCTCCGGATCCAAGTAAGCAGGAGAAAGGTTTGGAAGAGAGTTCGCATAGGTGGGAAGATAGGGAGGGAAAGGACGTTACATATGTAGAGGCATCAGGAGGTGGTAGGCAAGAAACTGAGGAGCCTTCTTGGCTCTTGGCAGTGGTTTATTTTGCCCTGCAGTAATTTGCAGGATCTCCCTGTACTGTGTCGCCCTGTGATGGCAGTTCTATATCTCTTAAGAATATGTGAAACTGGTTGTCATATTACATTTGAAATTCTTCCCTTACCAGACAGTATTAGGCAAAAAGTTTAAGCTGCTGAACTCTTATCTGCCTCTCAATATGAAAAGTTTGCTTGGCATCAAGTAATTGAAGCAGAAGTAATACAGTCAGTTTCTGAATTTGATACTGTTTACTGAGAAATATCTGTCTTCATCTAATATAGAAGCAAGCGTGTGACTGGTTAAGAAAACATTTTCTTTATAGTGGTCCATCCTGTATTGCTTTCTTGTGCAGTGTTCCTGCCATTAATGATAATGTTTTTATAGTAAAACAACTTTCTGTCTGTAAGAGCTCGATGACAGGAAGTTCAGAATTAGTAGTTGGCCAAGTGCCTTGCTATAGATCGTTTGAGGCAAGTTAGAATGTAGTGCAGTAGTGAACTGATGATTCGATATAATTTAGTTAGCTTTTGCTTCTCAATGTCTAGTTTTAGATCTCTGTAATCTCAAAACTGCAACATAACTCTAGGAAAGGGTGTGGGGAAGGATTGCTTTCCAAGTTACTATTTTTCTGGTCTTCCCACCCCTCTGGATCTGTCTTCTGTTTTTAAACTGTAGAAATGCTCTCTTTTCTGCTGTTGTACTGTTCCAGAAAGAGGCTGGTCTGTCGTTCTTTCTCTCCTCGTCCCCAGCTCCTCCTGCAGTTGTCTAGGATGCAAAGCTGGTCTGATTTTCTTGTTCAGACTTGGAATGTTGATCTGTTTTATTAATAACGAGTAACTGCACCTGACTTGCCGTAGTTTTGAAAGAACGGTGGCTGTGTCAGCTCTAGCTTTCAATCAACAGAAAATTAAATGTATTAACTTTGAATGCCATTTGCATGATGGGATTGAATTAGCATGTGCACTGCATTGTTTAACAAACTCTGTCTCTTTCTCTCCCTCCCTTCTTCCCGTCCTATTTTCCTTTTCTGTTCCCATTCCACCTCCTTTTTGTCCCTGTTGACTTTACACCAACTCTGTTTTTGTCCCTCGTTCTTTCTAACTTTCCTCTTCATGCATTTCTTTCATCTTCCTCTGCACCCTGTTTTTTCATGGGTGACCATATATGCCCCCATTGTCTGCCCCCCAATGATACAACGAGGCAGTTCTGACGCTGTCTGCTCCCCCCGTAGTGCCAGGCTTCTGTTGTACAGTTGGAGTGGACTGGAAATCTCTCACTACTCCGGCGTGTCTCCCTCTTACCACGGACTACTTCCCCGACCGTCAGAGTCTGCAAAATGATTACACTGAGGGTTGCTATGATCTCCTCCCAGAAGCTGACATTGACAGGTTTGGCCAGCTACCTTCTCTGTAAAGTAACTTGCATTCAGTCGATTAAGGTGCAGTTGATGAAGAGGAACGCTTTGGAGACTGTACAAGAGAGAGATTAATTGCCAACATGGTTAGCAGCAGAATACTTAAGATTTGATTTTTCTCTTTTCAGTGGTAACTTTGCACCTTTTTGATGTTACCATCCAACAGTATTGTGTTCTGTAAACTTTATATTAGAAATTGTTTGCATACAAAATTTTACATCTCTTTTCTTGTTCTTTTTTGTTACAATCCAAAAATCAACCTCAGACTGTCATCTTTGTTAATGTATTTCCTAGGAAGTATTTTGGAAACACTACATGAGCAAATGCCTGTGTATGCCCAGTGTTTAAGCTGCTTATCCTCGCTTTCAGGGATATTTAGTTTAAAGAATATAGTGTTGGCAGGATAAATAGAACTTCTCAGCTTATCTTGGAGGTCTCTGGTAACTATTCTTTAATAGGGTTGGTTTGTTTTTTTTTCTGAAGCTGTCTTATCTTCTTAAACATTTTTCAAACTTTGCACAACTTGTAAGACATCCGAAAAACCTGTTCATGTTGCTGCTTTATGGGAACAAGCCAAAAATATTAGTCAGGGTGATCGAAATACATAGGAAATAACAGGATTAATGAAGAAACACCTAAAAGAAATGTCAAATGTCCCTTTATAGCAGGAAGGCGAAGTTCAGAGCAAAAGTAGTTGTAATAAGATGCCGTAGTGATGTGTGTTTTAATCTCTCTCTGCTCTAGACTTCCTGCTGTGGGAGCGGGTGGAGCATTGCCTGCACATTGCAGTCCTGAGCTCTGCTGAACATTTACAAACTGCACTGAGATTCTCTGCAAAATGCTGTAAAAGCGTTCATTGGTGAATTTATTGGAAGTTTAACAACTGTTGTAAGCAAATTTGTTACTAGTTGCAAAAGTGCTTTCAAAAGCATTAATAAGTATTACCAGACAGCTAATCATCACCTGTTTAAAACAGAAAGGTACCCATTTTTCTATGCTGTTCCTGCAGGTTGGTTTTCCCAGGCAGAGGGCTCCACTTGCATGGAGCCCAGTGCAGGCATAAATCCTCAATTAGGAAACACAGAGCTAAGAATAGGTGTGTGGTCAGCTTCCTTATTCTAGTCTCCTTAACCTTTGTGTTCAGGAGAGATGAGGAAGGAGTGCAGATGACAGCCCAACAGGTGTTTGAGGAGTTTATTTGTCAGCGTCTCATGCAAGGCTATCAAATTATTGTGCAATCCAAACCACAGAAACCAGCCACAACTGTGCCACCCCCGCTCAGCAGCAGTCCCCTTTACAGTCGAGGTGAGTGACTTCGTATTGACAATTCAGTCTTTTGTCTTTCTCTCCTTCTGCCAGTCCCAATAACCTCTGTGAATTGGGCATAGGTGCTCATTGAAGTCCCCTTGTTTTTTTTTTTGTTTTGTTTTTTTTTTTTTTTTTTGGTTACATGAAAATCTTTGCTGGGAGAGAGCCTGATCTGGGGCAGCACAAACAACTCAGCTGCACCGTGAAGGGACAGGTGCAGGATTTTTGAACTGTAATAAGAAACTGTCCTCATAATCATGATGATGAACCCAAATGAAATATGGCTTGTGTGCTGTTGGGGTGAATACATCTTAAACACAATTCATGTGGTGACTGCAGGGCTGGCACATCTCTAGGAGAAGACAGACCCAAAGCTCCCAAATGTACGTATCTAGAAGCAGTTTCCTAACTCTAAAATAGCTATGAAGGCCCCAGGTGGACAGGTAAAGCTTCACTGTTCTGAAACTATGAGTCAGCTAAACCTAGTTAAACCCCAGAGGGCTGGAGTGGTTTAAGAGGGTATCATATTCCTTTGAGAGGATCTGACTTACTGTTTGACTTCTGACTTTTTTTTTTTTTTTCTTCTGGATATTCTCCAGACAAGTCAGCGCAGTACAGTGTTCATAGAGCAGGGAATACACGTGAATAGGATATGGTGGTTGTTCACTGGTTTGGGAATGAGCAGCAAGGCTCCTTTGGTAAAGTGCTGAGCTTAAGTGGTTAGTTCCAGGCATGAATCAGAGGGGAAACAGAAGCGGAGCCCAGCTTTACCATCACACCCACCAGTTTCTCAGCACTTCATATTGTCTGTTCTCTAGTTGTCCTGACCAGAGAAGGTGTATGTTGGGGGTATATGGATTGTGAATGCCCTTCTTCGGATGTGATAATAGTAGCAAATCTGAACTGTAAAAACAATAGGCCCATTGTACAGAAGTTCCTTAAAAAGGTGGCCTGAAAGGTGGCTTGTAGTTTGTCTTGAGTTCAGATGCCCAGTTCTGGAGTCTCTTTCTATAGGTACAGTTTGTTGGCAAAGTTCTGACTATTGCAGTAAGCTGAAAGGGGGTGTGTGTTGCTTTTTACAATTAGGTCTTGTATCAAGAAATCGACCTGAGGAAGAAGATCAGTATTGGCTGAGTATGGGCCGTACTTTCCACAAAGTAACATTAAAAGACAAAATAATTACTGTGACTCGATACCTGCCAAAGTGAGTATCTCTCTGGGTCAGCAGTTTGCTATTAATGTTCAGATGAACATGCTTTTCCAGCTGCCTGTACTTGCTGGAAAGAACATATTGTAGAACATTCTTTCTCTTCAGGAAAAGAGAAGCACTGCTATTGATGGTGCTGAGATTAATGTTTGCATTTTCTCTTATAGGTATCCATACGAATCTGCTCAGATAAACTACACTTACAGCTTGTGCCCCTCACACTCTGACTCTGAATTTGTCTCTTGCTGGGTAGAATTTTCCCATGAGAGACTAGAAGAGTACAAGTGGAATTACTTGGATCAGTATATCTGCTCTGCTGGCTCTGAGGATTTCAGGTGAGATCTCCTTTTCCATCCAGACTGTTCTGTCCTAATTGCCTCTTTTCCTTTTTGACCTGAAATTTCTTCAACAAGTTCAACCCACAGATCCTCAGTGCTCCAGGGAGAGTAACTGGCCTGCTTTCACTTGTATGGTGCTAGCAGCTGTTGCCTTGTAGGAATCTTACTCTGCATTGCTCTTGCATTATCTGATCTTTGATACAAAGTCTTGATCGCAAAATTCAGCGTGAACTTTTTTTTTCCTCTGCTATAAATGCAAAGAAACATGATGGCATTTTGTACCACACAGATGCTTTTCTTGGCTTCTTACTCATTCTGGATCTGACTCAAAAATTCCATTTAGTTTGAATCTGTTGGAGGCTTGCATGAGTCTTAGGCTTAGCTTGACTGTAGCCCTACTCCTAAGCTATGCAAAGCAGGGCTTCTTATTAGCAATGTGGAATATCTCCACTTCTATCAATAGCCTTTTAGATATCTGCTCTCAACAAAACCAGTTTTTCGTTATCTTTGTTTCTTTTCAGGTCTCAATCAAAATGCCTCCTACTCTAAAGTGTACCTTTAAAATTGCTTTTTCTTAACTCATTTTTAGAGAAAAAGCCTTTGTAGCCTATCTTTTACGGAAAAGAAAATGTATCTCTATGATACAATTACTCTGAAGATAGCCTTGTTTACTCTTCTCCATATCAGTGTTCTAATACTTCCCAGTGACATTCCTATTGCTGCCCATTCCTTTGCATATCTGCTCTTTCTCGCTCAGGGATAGCAGAATGAGATTGCCACTATACCATAAATTTACAGCAGATAGATATGTACTTTACTTACTGTAAAATCTCTGGTAGGAATCTGTGCTGAACTGTCCTTCATGTTCCTTCAGCCTTATTGAGTCACTGAAGTTTTGGAGGACCCGCTTTCTGCTTCTGCCTGCCTGCATCAGTGCCACAAAGCGCATTATGGAAGGAGAAGTGCACTGTGATGTGTACGGTGACAAGCCCCGGTCTGATGAGGAGGAGTGGCAGCTCCTGGATGGATTCATTCGCTTTGTGGAGGGTTTGAACCGCATTCGTCGACGCCATCGATCTGATCGAATGATTCGAGTGAGTCAGCTTTTAGTTGGGTGAGAAGCTGAGTTTATCTGAACCATTTAATGAAACATTCGCAGAGAGACCCTGAGAGACCGCAAGCTGGGGGGTTGTACGTGTGTGTATGTGTGGGTGATCCACACATAGGGCGTAGTGCTGACTGAGGTACTATTTCACGTTTCAAATGGTATGGCTTTGTTAACACCTTGCTATTCTTGAACTAATTAAACTTACCTAGAATATGTATCCCATGCTGCTGTGGCTGGAACCAGAATCAGAACAGTTAGCTCACTCGGTGAGAAGCCAAGCTCTTCTGCATCACGTAGCCGTGCTTTAGCCTGCTGGCACTCTGTTTTTTCCTCAGCTGGTTTTCTCTTACCACAAGCCTGATGCCACCTGTTTGAAAACGTGCATTGCTTTGTGCCCTGGACATGGTTGGCCTGGACACATTATTGCACCTCGTGATGCAGATAATTGATAAAAAGAGATCTCTGAGGTAGTTAAGCTGATAACTTCTAGCTGGGTTGACTGTGTGCTGTGGACTTAAGAAAAGGACTGTGAAAAGAGAATCATACGGGTGAATTCCTGGTGAACAGTTTCAAGAGGGTTATGAGAAACTGGTTAGTGTGTGTCAAATTCTCTTGCAGTTCACACACAGAATGGGGTGAGCAAACCCACCTTTTCCAAAATAACATCCATCTCATTTTAAGAATGGCACCCGCACGAGGCGGTAGGCTGTTCTGTTTCATGCATACCCAGGGTGTGACTCCCTTTTGAAAGGGTGCCTAATAAAGCCCTGCTGACGTGCTGTGTTGTGTTCTTGCTTACTAGTTAAGCTTAGCTTGACTAAGTCTGTGCTTTCATTTTTTCTTTGTTAGAAAGGGTCTGCCATGAAAGGCTTGCAGATTGCTGGTCCAATTCCCACCCACTCTCTGGAGCAGCCCGGGCCTCCCATTGGGAAGAAGGGAACCTCGGCACTCTCAGCTCTGCTGCAGATGGAAGCCAGTCAGAAGTGAGTCTCTACAGCTTGGCTGTGTGAAGAGCACTAGAACATCCTTCCTCCATATTCCACCTGAGCTGGCTAACGCAGATTTGGGGAACTTTGTCTAGAAAAAAGGGATGTAGGATTCTGCTTCTTTAGCATCCTTGTGGAAATACTGGGTTTTTCCAGTGACTTCCTTGTATTATGTTCTCATTAACAGAATGAATACCAAAGACTAGAAAGGAATATGGAGACTAGAGAAGTAAATGACTGGTTATTTAGAAGGAGCATCATTTTAAGTAGCCTCTCAGTCCATTACACATCAGATTTGGCATCTATTTGTGATTTCCCAGTACAGTTGTATCCACATAAGAAGAGCTTAGCTGGGACATAAATGTACAGAAGTACACCACCAGTTGTGTGGTCTCAGTATAAACATTGGGTAACAAATACAGCCTAAAGAAAACAGCTTGTTTGCCCTGAGAACACCTATTAAAATACCTGTGAAACTTCTGGGGTTCTTTTTCAGTATTGATCTAGAATTGTTCAAAGAAACTCAGAGTACTAATACCTGATACGCTGTAAACACAATTCAAAACGTTGTCGTTAAATACATATTTTTTAATGATAAGGTAGTATTACACCGTGCATAATGAAACTGAGTAAGCTCAAGGGTCTGTGTGGTTTATGTGGTGTAAAAAGTACTTACAGAACATTGGATTGACTCTCTGCTTCAGAGTGTGGGGAAAGTAAATGTCTGAAAATACAGTAGTACTCCTCTGCAACAGTTGCTTCCAGGTGGAAGCTGACACAGAGTATGTTTGAACAAACTCTGGATTCCTTCCTTTTGTTTTAGGACACTGGGGGAGCAACAAGCAGCAATGCTTTCTGGGAAGAGCACTGGGCAGCCTTCGGAGAGTGGGAGCATTGCTATCACACCCACCTTTATGGACAGCCCTCGTAAGGTAAAGGCTTTCTGGTCGGTCTTTAGCTACTATTTTTACATAACAATTTGTCAAATAATAGAAGATTCTTTCTCTCTGCACATGGCTACGTCATACCACATCTTACTCTCTAATCTAGCAAGGACTGGTCCGGTACTGGGAATGCCCTTAAGCCTTTGCGTGCAAGGGCATAAGAAGAGGTTGGGGCACAACCATCCTTCGGTTCTCTAATACTATGTCAGTGAGATGGAATCCCTGGGATGCTCTCTCAATGTGTTTTGCTAATTTAAGTGGTATTTGTTGATTAGTCCATTTCCTTTTCCAGTAGCACATTTCATTTCAGTCAGGGTTTGATTTTTAGATTTAGTATTACAGTGCTGTCTGCATCTATATGAAGGCTGTCTTTAAGAGCAAAATCAAGCTCTAGACCATAACTGTGTGAAGCTTCAGTGGAATTTTAACAGCAGGAACTCCAGTCACTTGCATCTATGTAGTGGGGAGGATGTGTTCCTGAGTAGTGATTTAGATGCCATTCCCTCACTGGCTGGGCTCCAGGCTGGAGAAAACTGTCTTCCTGGAGCTTCTTCAGACGCTTAAAGAAAAGACTGTGCCATCCCTCAGCCTTGCTGTCAACTGTGCTGAGTGCCAGGAGAGCAGAAACTCCATCTCCAAATCCAACCAGAAATACTTGATTATTTTTCTGTATTCTGGCATGAAGGTCTTTCAGCAGGAGTAACAAGGAACCGAATGGACATACAGCACTTAAGTGTGACCTGTCTTTGGGTTCAACAATTGATGTATTGCAAAGAAAAGGTTCTCAAATTCCCCACTACCAACTTAACCATTTATTTCAGTATTTTTCTCTTAGCAGCTAGTGTTTCTACATCCACCCTTTTCTGCCACCACCAGGAAAAAGCACCGTGTTATTCTGGCGACCTGGGTATTGCTAGTTGAAGTGATCGTGTAACTGTAGTCATCTTAGTAATAGACACCTATTTGTAGAATGAGCGTGTTTCCAAAACACAGGTGAGATTGTGGAGCAGGTCCTCCTAGGCTTGGAAAAAGCAGGTGCAGAAACTGACTTGAGGCGTGTTTGCAAATTTCAGGCTTTGTGTTCTCCGCTTCTACTGTTTTGGAAAATCAACTTCATCAGACTTCCCTCTTTTAAATACAGAAGTTTTAGATATCTCTTTCTACCAGTAAAAGCAGTAAAAATTCCACGTAGGACCCAGGACAGAAGGATGTTGTGTCCCGTTGTGCTGCAGGGCAGAGGAGAAAAGTAAAACTGGGCTTCCTGAGCAATGGCACCCCAATGTGCGGGAAACAAAGTAGCAGACCTTGTGCTGCGGCACATGCTAATGAGCAAACGCGATCTTGTGTCATTTTAACAGTAACTGTATTCAAAAGCCTCTCTGGAGGGCTAACTGGAGAATCTGGAAGAGTGGGTCATCCACTGAAAGCCTTTCACACTTGAGTAGTAGACACTCCATAAATATTTACGCGTGGGGTCTGTGAGAGAAGCAGTTGGGGTCTCTAAACTGATGCCTCACGCATGTTGGAAAGGTGGTGGTGGTGGACGGGTGGCCTTGTCAGGCAACTTTGTGCTCACTTGGAAACATCAGCAAGTGTGTGCCTCATGTTTCCAGGACAACACAATCCCTTTAGGGGCTCACCAGCATGGGTTTGTCTATTGGCTGTCCAGAGACTTGCAGCCAAAGTACTGACAAATTGTCACAGCTGTGTGCTCTGTCAGCAGCCAAGGGAGCAAGCGCTTTCTCTAGGATGCTATTCAGTGCTGGAGTTACTCCAAAACAAAACTGAGCCACTGGCTCCACCTTTACTCTGTTTCAAAAGTAGAACTGACAAGTCCCTTCAGCCAGTTCCTGGGCAATACGGTGTGATTTTAACACAGTGGCTTAGCTTGATGTGTGATCTGTTTGGGACGTCTTTGCCCTTATGGATACAGGGCGCTTGGCTGTGCTTCTGCACTGTGCAGATTGCCAGCCATGTAACCCTGGCACTGGTTCTTTCCAGAAAATGCTTTATAAGTACATACCAAGGTAAGCATCATCCTAACTGCAGGCTAGACAAAATATTTTGCCTAGGGAACAGAATAAAGAATTGCAAATAGGGAATGAAAATCTAGTTGAGTTCCACTGCATTGTCTTATGTGATAAGAGAATCTTGACACATCTTTGAATAGCAGCTGGGGATAAATTCATCCAGGATTTGCAAGCAGGCAGGGAATATAGCACAGGCAGTGTCTGTTTAATTTTGCATGAAGCGTTCAGCACAGTGTTGGAAAGATCTTTGTGATTAATTTTTCTTCCCTTTCCTTTGCACCATACCAGACCTGCATTTAAGAGGAAGAGTGTGCTTCCTGAAAAGAGCTTCTGTGCCTCTCCCCCTTTATTATTTGAATGACTGACAGACTAGGAAAAAAAGCTGTTCTTCGGATATTTGTCATTACACATGCAATTCTACAGGTTTCTGTATCACTGTTCAGCTTGGCATTTGGAATGGAAACCAGCGTGCTTTAGTCTTTCTCCTATGAAGTGTGGAGGGAAAGCTGTAGTTTCAATTGGTTTCTGATCAATGTGTTTTTTCAAAACTTTGGAAAAGCATCTGTGCTAAGGAAGAGCAATGTCTTGTTACAGAGAGAGAAAGTAAGGGGGTGTGTGTGAGTAGGTCCTGCATTCTGCTGCACCTGACGTTCTGGGTCTGTTTGAGATTTGCATTCTCCTCATACTTTCTCTCTGCGGTCATTTCATACTTGCACAACTTTGTATTTGCTTTTCTTCAACCCCTTGTTGCTGTTGCCATTAATGGGCCTACTTCCTCTGATGCCTTCAGGATGGGGCCTTCTTTATGGATTTTGTTCGCAGCCCACGCACAGCTTCAACCTTCTACTCGCAGGTTAGTTTTGAATGGGGTCTTGTCATCTCTGGCTTTCGGACTGAGGTAATAGAGAGCATTTATTGTCCTGAGCTTGCCACGTGGGGAACCTGTGTTAGTTTCCAGATCTGCTCGTTGAGAGGGAGATGCCAGCATTGCCAGGACAAAGTGGCCAGCGGTGGTGGATGCGAGTATTTCCTCCCACCGTTCAATACTTGTGATGTGCTTTGGCTGTTCGTGTGACCTGTCTTACTGTCCTTTGCAGCGCTGTCTTGTCAACTACTGAAGCTTCTCTTTTTGTGTTTCAATAAGTACTCGTTTTCCATCTTCCCTTGCTAAACAAAATGGCAACAGCTTACTCATCCCGTTCTTGGCTAAATTTCTTATGTGGTATTTGACTGACAGGTGGCTCTAGGGAGATCCAAGTCAAATTGTGTCCTTGGATTCCTAAATAACTGAGGGCTGAAAATATTGGTGTCATCTTGATTTAAAAGAATCATCATGACAGAAGTTGTTTGTACCCCTAACACCAGTTAGGAGTTAGCAATAGCGCAGTGTGTCCATAGAAAATCCTGCTGGTTGAAGTGAGCTCTGAGGAGGGAGAGTGGATTTAGCTGGCTGTGGGGACTGTAGATTCCACATTGGAGCATCTGCTGCTTTTGGCTGCCCAAAAAGGGACATCTGCCATTGCAGAGTGAGAGATCTTTGGGATGTAAGAAAAAGCATAAATAAAGGACTCTGGTCTGGCTATCAGACCCAAGTCAAAGTACCAGCTTTGGGATTTTTAGCAGTGCATGTGCTGTGTGTTCATCATGGCAGATCAGCCCTCATGTTTACACCAGCTTGAGTTACCGAGTTACTCTGCTGTTCGTGTTCCTCTCCCCCACCTCTCTAGCTTTTATATAATATGCCTTTCCTAAACCATACGTGTTAATGACAGATGGCAATTACAGCCTGTACTTTGCTGAATCTTTCAGCATTCATGTTCTTTCTGAAATGATTTTATGTTAATTTTTGTGAACTATTCAGTCTACCGTTGGAATAGTGCAAGTGTTTCTGCAGGAGGAGAGTGTTCATGTTGTCTTGGCAACATAGGTGTGGGTGGGTGCCAACCAGCCTCCTGGTACTACCCTAAGAAAGGAAGGAAGATGAGTTGATTTTGTGCATTATGAAACTCAAATTCCGTGTGATACGTCTGCATATTTTTGTCTGAGAGTTAGAGTTGAAACTATTTTTTCAAACTGCTTACTACTTTCCCGTAGTGATTAAACTTCCCGTTGTGTCCGTTGCATGTTTATAATCAGTTATTCACTCAAGTTGAAAATGGCAGGTTGGGACTGGTGTTGCGGGTTTGCCAGTAGTTCTCTCAGTGCAGTTGTTACTGGGTGGGTGATCCTCATCTTTACTGGGGTCTGAATTTCGTGTTTGTCAGTAGCTCTGTAGTGATGACAAAACCAAGATGCTATTTATCCTTTCTGCGTGTGCTTGTGCTTGACTTACAATATTGCTTGTTGTTAACTAACTTGAGCTGAGGTACAGATAACGCGGGGAGGGGAGAAAATGGGGAATGGATTAGATCATGCATTTCATAAAGATGTTGCTGTGTTTACTCCTCGCAGGTCTCTATAGATCAATCAGTTCCTGCAACCTCAGATGGCAGCGCACTGATAAATACGGGGCAGTTACCTGATAGGGGCAGCACACAGCCCTTGGGAAGCTCCCAGAATGTCACAGACCAAGGATATACCACAGCTGGTGCTGCAGAGGGCGGGTGAGCAAAGCACAGCAGTGCTGTACTGCGGTTCTCTTCGGTTACGTTCCCCTTTCTGGTGTCAAGGAATGGGCACTTTAACAGGAACCTGAGAACAAGATGCGCTGTGTCTGTCAGCACTAGAAGGCACTTGTCACAAGACCTTAATGCAGCGTTGCCACGTGCGGAAAGAGTGGTAGTAAAATAAGCCTTGCAACCCAGTTTTCCAGAATTAAATGAACACAAGGCCTGATTTCCCCACCCACAAAAAGAGCTTCATTCTTCAAGAAAAGAAAAGTGAAGAAATTCCATTTCTGAAATCCGTTAGCAGAAAACCAGGCTTTCAGTTGGCATCTGTCTCCTGTCTGTTTGAGCAAAGGGGTCCCTGCAGGTCTAATTGGATTGAGTGGGCTGATGAAAGCCAAGAGGTTCTAACCTGGAGGCAAGACGCTGGGGAGGAAGCAACATTAAAATAAACTATATTAGCACCTGTTTCCTGCAGTTGTATATTACAGTGCGTAAAAAAAAAAAAAAAAAAAAAAAAAAAAGCCAACCTCAAAATGTTTGCCCTTAATTGTTTCTGGGTACAGCTGTATGTAATACAGTGTGCATTGGGTCAATATAGCAATGACCTGATGGCCTCAGGGGGAAAGTACAGTTCTGATGCTTTTGGTTGTCCATCTTGAGATGAAAAAGGAAATAAATGTGGCAAAATCATTGTTGGGAAGAGAAAAGAGAGCATTTTTCTTAAATGTACATATTTGAAGAAATCTGGCAGCTTCCTTGATTTTTTGAACATGCTTCTGTTTACTTCCTAGCTCTCAGCAGTGTTCAGCAAGCACTCTGACTTCCTCCTCCACCTTGATAGAGATTCTTGAAGCCATGAAACACCCCACGTAAGTTTTTAATATAAATATGCTTAGCATCTGTCTAGATGTTTTGTAAGAGGACATGAGGCATGGAGTCACTCAAAGGAGAGCCCCATGTCGGCTATGGAGGAGTTTTAAGCTTCCTTTTCTTATTCAGTTCCAATCCCCAACGAGGAATTTTATAGAAGTTGCGGTAAGAGTATTGCTGCAGAGACTTCAATTATTAGCGTTCCAGAATCTTGTCAAAGCAAGAATTTTCAGTAAGACATTAAAGTGCTCTCAGTGTCAGCTCTTCATCTTGTTATCAGAAGCTAGTGATATGTCACTCTGGGGGCATTGTGTGTTTCTTGTGTCTTTATTCCCTCTTTTTTTTTTTTTTTTTCCCCCCAGCAGTGACTTTTGTCTTTGTAACTTAAGAGAGCTCTCAGTCAGTCCATGTTAACATGTGTGACTTGCTGTGATTCAGCACAGGGATCCAGCTTCTCTCTGAACAGAAGGGCCTCTCTCCGTACTGTTTCATCAGCGCGGAAGTTGTCCACTGGCTGGTGAATAACGTGGAAGGTGTGCAGACGCAAGCCATGGCCATTGACATAATGCAGGTAAGACAACTATCACGGGGTACATCAAGGGCCAGAATGACCTCATTCTGTGAAGACAGTAGAATTGTAGAGGAAGTCCTCTTATCGATAGGTATTGAAAACAGTGTTCAACAGAGTATGAGGTAATGATGACATTTTTTGGATTCCCTAACACAAAACAGCAACATACTCTTCAGTAGTAATACATATTGTTTTTCCACTTATATATGATGACAGTTCTGTGTATAACCTCTAATTAGCTAGTAATTACCAAGAACTCTCCATTATGTTAGAATTATGACACTACGGCGTGATTTGTTTTGGTTTTTCTTCTGATAATTAGTTAATGAAATTGTAATAAAACCAGTGTATGACCTCTCTTTCATGGATGCTGAAATATACACTTTATGCAAGATACACTGCTTGTGTTCATGAATTTTTTTCTTCCCTGTCAAACTGTGTCAGGGACACAAGGTTGGAAATCTTTTGGAGTTCATTCCTCTGCTGAGATCCCATATCAATTAACAGAGAACACAGACTGTTTTCAAATTCTTACCTTCCTATAAATCCATCTGTAAAACCAGAGCAGGGTAAGGGAGGAAGGCAGACGTCTGCAGAAAGGTCAAACGCAATTTCTCGGGGAGATAAGGACTTGCTACATTCACTGAATATCAAGAAATAACATTGCTGATATTCTTGTTAGGCACATATCTGGACAAAAAAATGTCAAGAAAAAGAAAATTATTTCCTTATGTTCTCTAGCAACCCTTTTGTGTAACTGGAAGAGTGACTTCTTTTTTTATCGTGTTTGCTCTGTTCTCTTTTTTTGTTCAGAAAATGCTAGAAGAGCAGCTTATTGTCCATGCATCTGGAGAAGCTTTACGAACCTTTATTTATGGCTTTTATTTTTACAAGATTGTTGTGGACAAAGAACCAGACCGAGGTCAGCATTGTGTTATTACAAGACTTTCCTCATTATCCCTTTGCATAATCACTAGCTGTACTTGATTCTTACGGGCGCTACAGCAGAAACGCGCTGTGGGAGCAACCAAAACCACTGCTCTAAAGAGAGCCAAAGAAATTGCAGACAACATAACCTATCCTTTTTTCCTTCCCCTTTTTCAGAAAGAACTACGTCTCTCTCTTGGTCTTGAACACTTGTTTCTAACTGCGATCTGTCCTTCCCCTTGTTTTTCGCTCAGTGGGCATGCAGCAGCCTGCTATGTGGCACACAGCTGCTATGGATGACTTCTCCGCCTTCCAGAGGAAATGGTTTGAGGTGGCGTTTGTGGCAGAAGAGCTACTGCACTCGGAAATCCCAGCGTTTTTCCTGCCCTGGCTGCCCAGCCGCCCAGCCTCCTATGCAAGTAGGCACAGTTCCTTTAGCCGCAGTTTCGGAGGACGGAGCCAGGCAGCTGCACTATTAGGTAGATGCACAGCACAGGTGACAGCTGGGGAAGTTCAAGGGGGATAGTTTGAAAGGGGAAGAGCAGCCAGCCAAGGGCATGATCTCACGTGGACCAGCAATAAAGCTGCAAATTTCATGCTGGCCTTACATCTGTCTTGCACGTGGACTTGTTGGCATATGCTGGAGGTGTGTTTCACTGGCTGAGCAGGCAATTTTTGCTTCTGAGTACTGGAATACAGTAAAAAGTATTTTTAAAATATGCGTTACTCCTGAATGTGTTTCCCCCACGCCCCACCTCGTGTCATCCTCTAGAATTCCAGGAGGAAAATAATGACCTTGTCTCCTTGTGGATCCAGAGAGACTCTTCACAACCTGTGATGAGCGTGGAGGGATTAAGTTATGAGAACAGCAGAGTAACCAAATTGTACCTAAAGTGACATGCCATGCCTAATGCTTCTCAATGGCAAAAGCCACAGTGAGATCCAGATGTGTTAGAGAAGTACTGGAGGCTTCTCAGCTAATCTGAATCATGACTCCTGATATAAACTCTGGGAAGCCTGGCTACAAATGATCCCTGCAGTGTGGAAGCAGCAGGGCTTGCATATGGAAGATCTTGCTGACAGGCAAGATACCATTATAATATCTGAAGTTTTGTAATGTGTGAAGTATAACACTGACTACCACTAACAGCCGGTGAAACATGCTAGCTGCGTGATTGACTGTGTTGCTTCGTCAGCTTTTTGTTGCATTTCCAGGCCAGCCTGAGTCACTTGCTTTTGTTCCTCTTTCCCTGTTTAAAATTACAAGAAAAATCATTGCTGTGGAACTGCAACTTCAGATTTTAGATGCATCTTTTAAAACCTATCAAAGATAAAAAGAAGATTCTGCTGCTCTCCTGTTTCATATATTTGACATTCTGAAGAGAAATGACTTGCTGCTGGTGTAGTATCTCTTAAATCTGAAGTTATGGTAATCCTTGTGTATTTCTGAAAGCCTTGTTTGAAGAGGAGCAGCATCAGAAATGGGAAAGCGTTAGGGACAGGAGGTCTGAACTAATGGTTAATTCCCTGAAGCCAACATATGCAGGGTATTTTTCCCTGTCGCACAGTAAATCTGTTGCCTTGGCTCATATACAACCTCGTTAGCTCAACGACTGGCCAGAGCTGAAGCCTGAACATAGGCTGGGGTGAAAGTATTGTGAAGGCTGGAGGCGCCTGGGCCAGATCTCTTGGGCTTTGATCTCTTGCTCACTATTTAGCCCAAGAAAACCACTTTTCTCATCTCACAAAAGAGGACAGACATAGAAGGCTGATATTCAGTCTTCTTGCACCCGGGGAAACGGGCAATTTGCTAATTTGCAGTCTTTAGATGAATGAAAAATGCCCCCAGATTGCTCACATGCAGTCTGGTTAGTTATTCCAGGAAGAATAGTTTCTTGGGGAAAGATCCAGTGTGGAACTTTTTTTCTTACAAAGGAACTGGTTTAATTGATGTTTCTGTGCTGTCCCTCTTCTAAACAATATTAAAAAAAAAAAAAAAAACAAACCAAAAACTTTACCAGTTCATCTGAGGCAAGGAGCTTTACTAAATCCAGATGACCTCTGGTCCACGTGACTTCATTTGTTCCTCTCTTGGCTTTGATTTGGTTGTGGTTTTTATTTCTTCCCCTCCCCACCTTCCCTAAATGTCAGGCTGTGACATAAAATTGCATGCAAGCATTGGGAGCTCTGGAACAAGCTCCATGTATCTCTAAAATCTTTACCCCTCCCAATTCCCCTATCAGTTGCCCAGTGATTGTCCCCTTTCCCTTCCCAGTGGAAGTCTGACCTGTGACATACCTAATCTTGTCCCTTTTGATTTATAGCAATGCATGCACTAGCAATTGTAGCCGTGTACATAGTGTAGTCTGTGACTGGAGAATAACCTGCCTGCTCCTCTCCGATTTCCTCAATAAATCATTAGTTAAATACTCAATGGTACAAGACAATTGGGAAGCAGGTGAGTCCTCTTAATAAAATCAGATCTACAGAAGCCAGAGTTTATTCTATTCAAATTAAGGTATTTCTAATCTGAAGCTTCTAAATTCAGACGTATGGATATTTCTCATCAGTTTTTAAGGTACTTTTGATTAGCTCATCCGGTTGGACTGTGTTCCTGTTGCTTTGCCTGTGAATTACAGCTGCAGGCGAGGCGAGAGAGAAGCTCCAGCCCTAATGGGGAGTCTCCATTATCTGGAAAAAGGAACAGTGTAAGGGAGCAGGGAGCTCATTCTTCACAGAGTGCTAGTTCGGGCACACACTGGACTGTGGTGTTATCACTGACCTCTTGGCTAATGACCGACATCTACCTGACTGAGCTGCTTTTGCTTTACAGCTTTTGGGATATTGTTTTCCAACATACTTCATTACAAAACCGGCACCAGGGTTCATACTTTGTTACGAAACTGGAACCGTAACCTTCTAACCACAAGCATTGCACTCACAGTGATCCTCCACTGAAAAGGAGCAGGAACATCACAGGATGTTGGTCTGTCTAATACCAGACCAACTCAGAAATTGCACAGGATACATTTTTCCAAAATGGGATCTTAGTTACAAAACAAAACTGTGTGATGTTCTTCCATTTTTATTGGTTTGGGGTTTTTTTTCTATTCCTAAGGTGCAGTAGTAGCAATATAAAGGATTTTTGTATAACCTTGAAAACTGTCTCCAGCTAACTTGATGTAGAAGTGAAGGTGGAAACTTTTCATCTACCTTGAGGAAGAACTTCAACCACTGTTTTTTTTGTAAACGCCATTAAGCCATTAAATTATAAGGTCATTTAAAAGCTGACTATATAGATGGGTGTACATCTTCCTCTACTTAAGCGAGAAATAACAATATCCATCTCTCATGCATGCGATAAATAATAAGGCAAAGGTTTTTCAGTAGTAGTAATGCAGCCCTTTGTTTTGTGTCAATTTTTAACATTATAGAAATGTTAAATTATGTATTTGCCTAAGGAAAAGTTGAAAGTGACAACGTGGTTCATAGCAGAACTTTTGTCTCAAAGTCAGGAGACCTGGGTTCTGTCCCTGGCCTTGCTGTAGGACACCAGCCAGGTCACCTCCGCTTTCTGTGCTTCTCTTCCTCTCTTGCCTGAAACCTGAGATTTTCTTTCACTGGGGTGCTGGGCACAGAGGGAGCTGGGTCTTGGGCACTATCCCAGCACTTATTGCAAAGCAGTCGAAGGTATTGCAGTGATCCTAATGCTGCTGCATGAGCCTTGGCTGACTTCGCGTGCTTTTACACAAAGTGTTGGGTGTGCCGTTTTAGCAGTGCAGTAATGTGGGATATTGATATGGGGTTAAAGAAAGAAGAAGTTTAACTTCTGATCTCCTTTAGCTGTGGAAAGTCCTGGAATGCTCCTGCGCTGTGTGAGAGTGATTTCTGGTGAGGGCATACAGAAATACTGAAACCAATTTGGAATGTCTTGGTATGAAGGAGCTGATGTTGTCTAGCCATATTTAATTATGGCACCAGTCGCTTATTGATTAGCTGCTTGACTCTTGGTTCTGTCTCATTATTGCGGCTGACATGTCTTTTGACTGCTTGGGGAGGTAATTCTGTGACACCGACCCCTGATATGGATAATACTTAAGTTTTTTGTCTTTTGTGATCTGGATGAGCAGCATTCTGGGACTATTCCGCTAGCCCAAAAAATATTTGGGGAGGAGAGGGAGGACGAATTCATTTCAAATAGCTTGTCTTGTTCCTTCTGTTCTCTTCATCCTGTCTCTCACCCTCTCTTTAACGCATCTTTTAAATATACCCCTATTCCTTGGCTGCGTAGCTGCCACAGTGCCTGAGCAGCGGACAGTGACGCTGGATGTGGATGTGAATAACCGCACTGACCGTTTGGAGTGGTGCAGTTGTTATTACCACGGCAATTTCTCCCTCAATGCTGCCTTTGAAATCAAGTTACACTGGATGGCAGTGACTGCAGCTGTTCTTTTTGAGATGGTAAGAGTCCCCATGTTCCGGGTGGCCGCAGTGATGTCCGTCTGACCTCTCCATCCCTTAGACTACTGGGGACATTGGCATGTGAAGCATTAGGGGAGAGACAGTGGGTTGGATCTGCCCTTATTTCCATAAGTAATTTGTACTGATGGTCGTTAGCATTGCTGCATCTGGTCATCCTTTATCATGCTATCTGTAGTCATTCTGTGCGCAGGATAGTGTTCTGCTTTTAGTGGGTTTCATGCAGAGTGTGCAGAGATCAGAACAGGTCGAGGTGACATTTAAGTCTCCCTTAGCTGGACCTGAGCTGGTCTTTGGAAAGGAATCTAGTTCACATTGCATTCCTTCTCTCCCCAAGCCTGAAAACTTTAAATCTCAGTGGAATTGCTTGCATGACAGGGCTCTTCCAGGCAATGTGTTCTTCCTGTTCAGCAATGCTTTTTAGCTTTTATTAAAAAAAAGCGAAAAAACAAAACCAATCTTGCTGAAAACATCTCGAATTGAAAATGCAAGCGGTTTGTGTCATTTTTTTAAATTAATTTTTATATTTTTTGTGTGCTTTATTTTCCCTTTTGTAGCTTCTGTAGGTTTTACCACACCCAACCAAATAGCACTAGGTGATTGTTTTTTGCTTTTATTTAAAATCTATTGCACTGTTCCAGTAAAGCAGCAGTGCTTAGCCACTGATGATAAGTAGGCTGAATCAGTTCCTGAAAAATGTCCTATTTTAAAGTGCTTTCTGATTGATGTGGCACTTAAAAAAGGAAAGCCTGGTGTCTTGTGCTTGTACTGCTTTGCTTACAAGGAGGCTTATGTGCTTGCCATGCAAAGCAAGCTGAGCCCGTGGAGAACTGAGCGTCTGATCTATTCTCGGGGAATGAGTTGCTCCTATGCACATAAGTGCCCTTCTTCAGCGTGACATATGTGGTATGATTCATTGTCTGAATCTTTTCTCAGGTTCAGGGTTGGCATCGGAAAGCCACGTCCTGTGGTTTCTTGCTAGTTCCAGTCTTGGAAGGCCCGTTTGCGTTGCCCAGTTACTTATACGGAGACCCACTTCGAGCTCAGTTGTTCATCCCACTCAATGTTAGCTGCTTGTTGAAGGAGGGTAGTGAGCATTTGTTTGATGGTAAGAAATGTTCTTTGTTTTACCCCTTGGTATGCTTTTTTGCAAATGGGTCCCTTCTGGTATGAAGAACCTCATTTACCAGACATGCATTAGCTGGATGAAGGGTCTTTTTTTACATTTCAGCAGCTGCCTTCAGGAAGGTGGTGCTGGGAGGAAGCCGTGCTGGCGGCTAATCAGCAGGCAACAGTGTATGAAGTTGGCAGCAAGAAGTGCCAAGGCAGGGGAAAGGTTGTCTCCCAAGTGATCTTTTTTTGCCATAATGTTGCATACCGTTACAGACCCCATATCAAGCGGTTACTGTGAGGTGATGCTCTACTGTGAGAGTCTGTTGTGCTGGTGGACCCTGCCCATAGCTGCTCTGCATTTGTATCCTGCATTTGTTTATTCTCCTTGGTGAGATTAGGCTTTCACGACTGCCATCCTCTTTTTTTTGTTGCCATGGTTACATTCACGGTAAGAGTGTTTGCGCATGAGATTAAGAGCTAGAAACTGCAATCTCGTCTTCTGTGAAGTGACCTCGCCCTTTTGAGAGATACTGTTGTGGAAGCTGAAAGATCAGAGAACTCTGTCCCCTTGCAGAGAGAGGCAAGATTGCGTTGTGAGAAGGGACAAGTAGCAAAAGGCTCTGTTTCAAAATAGCAAAGATGATAATTTTCTTTATTTTCATTAACCCTTGACCCAGTGTCCAGGTATAAATGTAAAATGATTAGTGACAAATCCATATGCTGTGAGGTCACTGTAGCCCCGCTGACTTTGAACTAAGTATTTTCAGAGCGCTCTGTGGTGGTACACAGCAGCCCACTCTTCTTCCTTGCCCCCTCCCACACTCCCCATTACGTTCGTCTCCATCTCGAGAGACACAAAAGCTAAATTCAGGAATGAATCTGCTACTGGAGTGTACAAGACATATCTCTAATAAGATGGCATTCAAGGGACAGTTGACAGAAAAAAGTGTGACTGAAAGAAATGACTAGGAAAAACAAAGTGCACAGAGGTCTTCTGAGGAAAACTGAAGTCTTGAAAAAGAAGGAAATTAAGGGGCTTTACTAGGTAATTGTTACCTTTTTGTTTGTTTCAGGCTTTGAACCAGAAACATACTGGGACCGTATGCATCTCCTCCAGGAAGCAATAGCATACAGGTACGTACAGATTGGAATGGCTGGAAGGTTCATGTCTTCCTGCATAGTGTGGGATGAAGACCTGTGCTGAGCAGTCACTCCTGAGTCGTGTGGGTTCTGTCCCGCCTGCCTCCTTGAAGTCTGCTTGTGGATTATTAAACTAAAATACAACTAGAATGTCTGGAGGTGGTTCGGTGGGCGCAAGGGGCAGGTAGATGGTTTGCTAATGAGTGACAGACTATACTCCTAGCAAGGGCATTGCCTTTGGAAGGCGCCCTGTTATTCCAAGTTAGAAGCGGATAGACCGTGAATGGATTTCTTTCTGAGAAGGGACAGTTCACGTGTACTTAACGCAGTCTTGAACTGGATGACGACCAATGGTTGACAGTAGGCAGGGGACTGGGTTGTGCGCTGTACGTAGGAGGTTGGGCCCAGTTTAAGAAGGAATTGTTGGAAACTTTGAATACTATCTAGCCTTACCCATTTGTCTGCTTGAGCTGCCAGTTTGTTTCATGGTGTTGCTGCCAAAGTCTTTTTCATGATAGAGAGACTGCTTTTTGTAATGGACTTTAGCATGGAAATAAGCTTTCATTAGCTTAGAAAGCAGAAGAGGCACAAGTATTCTCCAAACAGCAAAGAACTGTCAGGTGAGCTGCTTAAGTTCTGTGTGGAATATTGCCCAGCATGGAAAGGAAAAAAAAAAAGGTGTTATAGCTTGAGACATTCCCAAGGAATGTCTGTCTTGACTATTGCTCTTCCCTTGTTCATGTGCAGCTGCCCCGTTTTAGCAGAGACTGCCCAGTGCCCTCCCAAACTGAGCTGCTGGCGCTCTTGTTTCCGGTATGAGTTAGGACAGAGCAGTGTGGAGTTACGAGCTTTCACACTCTGCCTGGCAGGGGCGGAGGATATTTGGAGAAGCTCGGCTCTCTTCATCCCTTTCCCCCTTGCCTTCAGGCCGTAAGAAAAGGGAGCCTTTGTGTTATGCAGGGTTTTCCCTGGTGCCCCTGCCTTGGGCTGAAGAAGTCCTGGCTGGAGTGGCTCTTCTGTTTTTTGGTTGGTTCTGGTTTTTTGTTTTGTTTTTTTTTTTTTTTTTTTTTTAATTCCCCTGGTGTTTGTTTCTCCAGATTTGGATTTGTGCAAGATAAATACTCAGCCTCTGCATTCAACTTCCCAGCTGAGAACAAGCCCCAGTATATCCATGTCACAGGTGAGCAGTATTTGGCAGGCACTGGGGCAAGGAGGTGGCTCTTATAAAAAAAAAAAAAAAAAAGAACTGTTTTACATGCAGTGTGTGTTTTGTGTCAGTGATGTCGGTCCTCATTGTCCCTTAATCAGATGACAAGTAGCTGTATCAGCCAACACAAAGCAGAAAACCGTAGAGGCAGTAGGAAAAGCAGAAGGCATTGCTGCTAATCAATGGCATTGGTTTGAAATCTTGCTTTATTGTGTCTCTGAAACTTTTCTTTCCAGGAGATGGAGAAATAAAGTAAAATAAGGCAGAGCTTATTCCAAATGCAGTGTAAATAAATGTGTATCTAGAAGCTAGAAGGAAGGAAAAGTGTTGGGACAAGTCAGTGCTTCATTCTCTTGCTTGAGGTCAGTTGTAGATGCATCTCTACCCATACACGCTGTGTGGGAGATAAAGCATTTAAGATACGCTTGCTCTCATTATTATTTTTCATAAATGTTTGTGATCTGTCAGCACTTCTAAGCTCCATGCATGGCATATTACAGTTCAGAGGGATTGCTGAGATGTGAAGACAGTGACAGGAAGAAAGCATTTGGAAAATTGCAGAAGCGAATGGAAACTGATGTAAAGTTAGAAAGATGGCTCAGAGCCTATGTCGTTGCTTTATTCCCTTCTACCAAGAGAAAGGCGAGACAGAGTGTGCTCTCTCCCAGTGTTGTTATTTGCTTGTAAAAGCGAAGGAGGAAAAGTGTATCCCATTTTATCTTGCTAAAAGGCAATTAAATGCAACTCAGTCCAGTTTCCTTTTCAGAATTTAATGAGTGAGCTGCCAGTCGTAGGGACTTAGGTCTGCCTAAGGCTAAAGTCCTGTCTGTTTCCTCCAGGGACAGTGTTTTTGCAGCTACCATATTCCAAACGGAAATTTTCTTGTGGGCAGCAGCGACGCCGGCGCAACTCCACCAGCTCCACCAACCAGAACATGTTTTGTGAAGAGCGCATTGGGTACAACTGGGCCTACAACACCATGCTGACGAAAACGTGGCGGTCCAGCGCCACTGGGGATGAGAAGTTTGCTGATCGGTTGCTGAAAGACTTTACAGACTTCTGTTGGAACAAAGATAGCCGGCTTGTCTTGTTCTGGAGTGACTGTCTAGATAAGATGCATGCTAGTGCTCCGTGAGATAGGGTTGTGTCTCTGAGGGAGACAGCTAGAAGTTTTACCCTGGGGCAAGAAACTAGAGGTGAAGGATGACTGGAAAAGAGCCTCTGTTGGATTCATCTTGAGGCTCCAGGGGGACCTGACCAATGTTGCTGTTGATATTCAACAAAATTTGATTAAGCCCTTGGAAAAAGAATCTGAGCTCTTTGGCTTGCCAATATCTGTCACCTGACCTCAGCATGGTTTCTAGTATCTGCAGTCCTTGATTGCCAAAACTTCAGTTAGAGCAGAGGTAAAGGAGGGAGTGCGCAAATAGTTTTCAAGGGCGGTTAGATGCAGCACAGTGCGATGGCAGCAGCTTACTGTCACTGGAAATGACCAGTGCCATTTGCATCTGATGTGCCTGACGGCAGCCTGCCTCTTTCCTTTTGAGGTGTACCTGGTTGTGTGAATATGTAAGATAAAATGTGAGACACTTGTTAAATTTCATACATGTAAATAAGTAAAAATGCAGCAAATTAAGAGACCTGATGTTTTGTTGTAACTCCAGACAGCAATACAGAATTGGGGAGTAAAGGAGAGTAATTGCCAAAAGGAAATACCGCTTCTTATGTCTAGCATGATAATGAAATGCTCAAAGTTCAGTGGTGGAGCTTTGTCCTTTAAGCATCCAGGACTTTCTGTCTCCAGCTCTGGTTCTAGAACAGTGTCATACAGTAGGAGCAAGAAGCCAGTTACCATCCTGCGAGGCCAGCATCCAAGCTGAAGGAGAAATCAAGGGCAACCGAACACAAGATGCCGCTGGGTGGAGGAACAAGGGGGATTATGAGCAGATTTTTAGGCTATGTCTGCATGCAGCAAAGCGAAAATGCCTGCACTCAAGTATTTACTCTTTGTCTTTGCAGAGAAAGTTTGCGTATGGCACGTGGACTTGGTGTGAGCTGGGTATTTAAGGGTGGGTTCGGGGTGGGTTGAGGCCCTGCATGTGGCGGGGCTGTGCATGGGAGGGCGGGCGGCTGACTCCTGCTGCGAGACTGTAACTGTTGCTATCTGTCCTTGCTAAATTGAAGTCAGTGGAGGGCTGACGCATTTGCCGTGGTGTTCAGACCCGATTCAAGGAAAATCACAGCAGCTTGAGTTTTACACCCTACGCTGAGTGTGGACGGCTTGGCTGTTGTTAGCCAGGGCCCACCTAGGGGGGCTGGGTTTGAGCTGCGTCGCCTAAGTGTGTCAGGATTATCGGTGCGTATCTCCACTAACATCTTTAAAAAAAATACTCTCTACTACGAAAGCAAGTTGCTGCCGTCTGTTCCCTGCGACTTTGCTCTGCAAGCAGCAGTGGCTCTGTGGAAGCCGTGTCAGCGGGGCGGGGGCGGAGAGCAGGGACAGCCCCTCACCTGGGGGCCGCTGGCGGCTCCGCACCTGCCGACCCGCATCGCTTCTAGAGCCGCGAACCTCCTCCCCCCCCTCGTTCCCCCTTCCCCCGCGGGAGGCTGCGGACACGGGTGAGGTTTCGGCCGCTGCGGGACTGGGCCTGCGGCCGTGCGGGGCAGAGCCGCCCCCGCGCAGCCCTACGCGCGTTCTCCCTGCGCGGCGGAGGGAGGGGGAAGGCCCTGCCGCCCTCCCCCGGGGGACAAGTACCGGGGGGCGGCCGGTGCCGGGGCGGGCTCAGGCGCCCCGTCCTGCGTTTCACGCTGCCTCGGGCAGGGGACGGGGCTGCCGGGGTGTCCCTGTCGCTGCTCCTCCACCTCGCAGGTATTTTACAGCTTTTCCACCCTTTTGTCCCGGCCAGGGGGTGGGGTGTCCCCGAGGGGACCCGCCGGGTACGGGGCGGGAGGGGGGTGGATCGCGGCGGACCCCTTTGCCCAGGAGAACGGTCGAAAAAGAGCCCCGAGGGTCATTTGAGTTACACTTTGCTGTAGCTGCTGGCAGCCCCTGGTCTGTCCCACGCCGTTTTAGAGAACAAAACCTCATTAATTTCACCTGGGCTTAATGTTCTGGTTGTTGTAACCTGTAAGCCGTGGCCGTAAAGCTCCATGTTGTGATCTGGGGGCGGGGGGCCCGGGGGCGCACGCGTGTGCGGTGGCCGCAGCCGCAGCCAGGACGGGACTAGCGCGGTGCGCTGCTCCCCGCGGCGGCCCCCCCGCTTTTGGGGCAAGCCTTAATGCGTGGTTCTGAGCTCTGTTTTCTCAATTGCAAGCCTGGGGTGGTTTTAGCCTTTCAGGACTGCTTTAGGGCTAGTTTTATTGTGTTTTGAGGTTCTCAAGCTGCTTTTAACAGCGCAGTGAATTTTTTTTAAAAAAAAAAAAAAAAAGCTTACCGGGGAAGCTAAAAATAGGAGATAACAGTTTTTATCTAACCACAACTTTGTGCATTGCATAGAAAAGGCTTCCAACAGGAGATGAGGATGAAGCGGTTCATGGCCATGTTAAACAGGAACAAAAACAAGGATCCCCCGCCAACCAAGCTGCTGGAGCTGGCGGGACAGCTTTGCCAGGACCTCCAGGGCTCTTCTAGTCTGGAGAAGCTTGTTGGGGCCGTGATGGGATGCAAACACAAGATGTATTTTCTCACTAACGTCCACATTGTCCGAGCTTGCGTGTTCGTTCACATCCATAATGGGCAGCACGACGCAGCCTGCAGACTCCTGGAGGTAGGGATGTGTTCTTTGTTTCTTCAGTATTAGGAAAAACAGTAGAGCCGTTAGTGCAGAGGTACCCAAACTGCAGCACATGGAGCATTTCCAGCTGGCGTACGGCAGCAGAAGGTGATCTGTGTGCATCGGTTGACCCTGAAACACAGGACAAAGCCTCTGCTACAGGCAGTTACTATTAATCAGCCAAGGGGAAGAAGGTAACTGGGTGATTATGGGGTTGGTTGTAGTTTGTGAAAGCAGGATTTTTGTTCTCTAGTGTGGTGGTTCTCAGAGTTTTTCCACAAACTTACAACTCAGGACATAAAGGCCTTGGGGAGGCCAGGTCTAGAGGTCTTGGCAGGATGGGAAGATATGAGGAAGGCTGGATGGCACCACTCAGGGTGAGGGATTTTGTCCTCTGGATCTGGTAACATCGCCCTTTTCAGCAGGGGAAAAGGAGGAATTAGGCAGGCAGCTCCCGGTGTGCGTTAGAGAAGGCACGGTGAGCCATATGCTTGGTAATGCTACCGGCTTTGTCAAACCATAGGAATCTCTGAGTAAGTTTCTAGTTGTTGAGGGTTTTCCCCTTTATAAGAAGCCTGACTACCTGGGAAGGGTTTGCTTACATACTATTTTGTTTTAGTGTTGCAAGGCAGAAGAGAAGGAGGAGCTGGTGCAACTTTGGCATGAGATTCACTACCGGAGGGTTATGGAGAAACACCACACGGATTTTCTGACACCACTGCAGAAATTCCGTTGCAGGAAGAGGTACGGCAGCATGGGGGAACCAAAATTTTTTTTCTCTGCTGTAGTTAGCAGCTGCAGGGGATAGAGATGCAGAGGCTTGTTTTGCATCTCAAGATGGCTGCTTCTCAGAGATTAAGTCTTTCTTGGTGTTTTGACCACTGGTGGCACTGTGAGAAAATTCCCATGAATGGGAATGACTCTTCTTTGAGTCCTTTTTAATCCTGTTTTCTCCTGCGTACAGGAATCCTCCACCTATTTCCCTTTGTCCTGAAGGTCTGAAGAATCGAAACTATTCAGAGGAAGTACGCCAGCAACTGCACAGGTTTGCTGCAGAGGTGACAACAAATCCAAACAAGAAACAGCGGGTAGGGATTACACTACTTCTAATCAAATCTCCTTGTCACGTAAAAGTAGAACTCTGTGATCAGGGGTCTATAACTGGTTTCATTCTAAATTCTTGTTTTCAGAAGCCACAGTGGGTGTAGGATTCCCAATATTTGATCTTTCCCTAAAGGTTTCTTTAAAAAAAACATCAAGTTCATGTTAAGAAATTTCACTTGCTTTGGACAAATAGATCAGGGGAAATAATTTCCTCACTGGGTTTTTAACAGTTCTAATTTTGTAGTGATTGAGCATAGGCAGTGAAACAACCCTCACTCGGAAGAGCTATATTACACTGATAAATAGTTCTGACTTGACTGCATTATAGCCTATATAAAATTGCACTTTGCTTACCAAAATATACTTTGTACTGATTTATCACATTAAATTCACAGAATTTTAAAACATGATAGCCTGTCTTGATGTACGCATGTATCTACCTTATTGGGACAGGCACACATTTGTAATGAAAGTGATGTGAATTAATTCAGTAATCCTTGTTGCAAGGCGAAGGCTTCAGATTTTAAAGTCTGCCTCGCTGGTGCTCAATTTTTCCAACACCCGTCCCATATGAGGCAGGATGGGCTGGTGATTAGCTCTGCGATGTGAAGATGGGTTATTTCCTATCCTTTTCACAAAGCAGCAACAACTTGCAAATTTTTGTTTAAAAAAACCAACAGTCTGAATTGGGAGCATAATGAAGTTGCATGATTAAGCCCTAAAAGGTCAGGATATGATCACTTACACATTAATTTTCCAGTACGTTCTTCACTTACGTGATGTCATTATTTAACAGTTTAATACAACAGAATTTTTTCTCTGAATGTGATACAGATGTTTATACTGCTCACAGTTTGTGAAAACTATTTAATGCGGTAAATACATTAGTGTTTATCCTATTAGTGTCACGTTAGTGATGTGGAGCTGTCGTTCTGGGGGAAGAGCGTGTTTTGGTGAGGTTTTACGTTTAAATACGGCAATCTAAAATAGTAGTATATGGCTTCCCTTAGCAAACAAGTTGACTAGGGGAGCAGGGTGGGATGTGTGTCTTCCAGCAACTCTTTTAAGTTTACGAATCGGTCTCCTCAATGGGATCCACATAAATTTATCGGAGACCTAGTGAATAAATGTCTCTGGGTTTGAAAGCTCTTCTGCTGGGCTGCTTTTGGAATTGAAGGGGAAAGCCTGATTATTTGGATGCGGTTTATTTTTTTTCCCCTTGATCTCTCCCTACACCTGGGTTTGCAGGAGGGATTGGCTCGGGATATGAACCTGCAGCCAACTCAGGTCTATAATTGGTTTGCAAATTATCGACGACGACAAAAATCCTGCCTCCCTCGTAAGGAAAAGCTCAACAACTTGTGTCCTGAGAGGGCTTTGACATGCCACGCAAAGGAGCAGCAGGATAAAGGATCCTACACTCCACAAACTGCAGGTTCGTCTCTTCCTAATGGACTTAGAATGTGGTCCAGAAAGCTGAAAAACAATTTTAAATTCGCTCAGGAAGGGAAGGATATTCCTTCACCACAACAGCATCTATATGCTGATGGATCAAATGGACATTGGAGGACTCTACTTCGGTGGAGCACCTCATTGTTTGGCTAGAGGCTGTCACTCTGTAAAAGGAGCAGACATTAAGGCCTGTGTAAGGACAGGTGAAAAGAGATGCCCATCTGGGAAGGGGTACCAAGTGAAAGCAAATACATGGGAGGCAGCAGGTTTTTAGCTCTCAGATTCTGGGATCAGGGCAGTACTCCAGTAAAACCCAGTATTTCCATACCCCTTCACAGAATCTTGACCAAACTTCAGTCACAGGGAATAAGAGGGTCTTGCTGCATTTGGCAAATTAGACTTGTTTCATTGCTTTTTGGAGTAACTGTTAGTGTTCCTTCACCTGCCCGGCCTGCACCTTTCAGATGGATCTTGTGTAGGCACCGTCTCTGAGCAAATGGAGATAACCCTCATGCCCTGTGACCCAGGGTGGGAGCAGTCAGCTGCAGATCTGGATAAGCCTCCTCAAGGAACATATTTAAAGATGCTGGAATCCAGGTGATGTATGAAAAAGCCTTTACAGGGACAGTTCAGAGGTGAAGCAACCTTTAAACTTGTTAATGGAACTGACTTTCATGTCAGTAGTTCCCAGGGAACATCACTTAGGAGTCTTGAGTCTGTCGATGGGAATGGTCCATGCCCAGCATCAGGCAGGCAGAGCACCCAGCAGTTAATCTCCCAGCTGTCAAGGGCAGGATTCAAAGGTTTAGCTGGGGGGTTCACCCTCTTTGCAAAACAGTATGTCTGGCTGATTCATTTTCTCCATCATTACAGCTTTACGCAGAGCAGTGCGCTGTATGAAGCGAGGACAAGCAAGCCTTTCACCACTCACAACATGGAACAACCCGTAGCTTTTTGCACTGAGGCTGTGCTGGAACCAGGAACCTGCTTCAACGCCGCTGTCCTGCAGCCCAGAGGAGCAGCAGGCAGTACTGATGCCAGCTCCCAGCTGGATAACTTTGTCCTGTGCTCTTGCGGGTGCTTTACCTTCCCAGATGAACGGCTGCCCACGTGGCAGCCCCCTTGCAGCACCAGAGGAGTCTCTGGCTCCGTGTGGACCTCAAGCATAGAAGGTTAGTAAAACTGCACCTAGATTGTTGACCTTAAGAGTTTTCAAGCTTCTCTTCTCTTTGGTGTAAACACTTGCTCACTTACACAGCTTTACGATGTCATGACAAATGGGAGCAGGGCTTATCTTGAGCTCTGGAGTTCTGTTCCCATAGTAGCTCGGTGAGAAAACCTGTTAGTTTAAGGTGTTAAAACAGACATTCTTACCTACTCTTTTGTTTAAACTGTAACTGTTTCCATAAGATAGTACTTTTCCGGCAAGGTGGATTCCTTTTGGCATTTCCATTGGAAGAATCCCTTCTGGCATTTCCATTGGAAGAATCCCTTCAGGTGTTGTCTTCTCACCCTGTCAGTTTGCAAACTTCTGGGTTTTTAAATGATGGTCCTTCTTAAGAGATTGCCTGAGCAGAGGTTGAGAACTTCTTAACTGTGATGTGGTGGTCATCTTTGGCAACACATTCTCCTTTTCCTTTCTGATATTCTTTCTCTCTCCCTCTCTTCTTTCCTTCCTGTCCAGTCTCCAGTCTTGTTTGACATTCCTGCCATCTCCCTGTTCTTCAGAACAGCCTTGATAGGATACGTAAGTGATGTCCACCTGCTTCTGCTGTAGGTCTACGGAACAGAAAGTGCTGTGACTGCCATTCACCCAGCCTCTGGGGAACGTGGAGCAAGGAGCGGAGGAATAGCTGGGTCAGAGGTTGGGGTCATGTTATCTGTAATTGTCTTTAATACAAGCATTTATTTCAGCAGGTATCAGAGCTCCCTTGAGCAGAGTCCCTCAAGGTGGCTGTGTTGAGGCCAGTTCAGGAAGACTCATTCAGCAGTCAGATTTAGAGGTTGAAAGCTTCATCCTTAGAGAAGGACAGCTAGGGACCCTGGAATCTATCCTTCCCCACAGGTAAAGGGAGCAGAAAGCACAGGGCTTCTTAAAGGCAGGGGTAACAATGATGCTGTGGGTCTAGCCTTGTCCTGATCCCCCTGTTGAAAGGGGTTGCAGAAAGAATGTGGTGATGCATCTCGTTCCAGGGGCCTTGACTCTCTCCTTGCGTCCATCATATTTTGCAGATGTTTTCATCTGTGCACTGGCAATGGGAAATGCTGTATAAGTGTATATGTGTTTTACAGTTAGTGTAGCACAAAGGAGATCCAGGACCAGCCTCATCAGGAAAGATATGAACCCCTCTTGTTAAAGCAGGTTTAGCTTCTAAGCTGTTTGCCTGTTTTTTCTTTTTGGCAGAAAATCATAACCTATACCGATGCAGTGAGGGCTGGTTCCGTGGGCTGCGTTGGTAGGGCCCATGCTTAATCCTAAAATAGTTTTTGTAGCTTCATAACCTCATGACAAGATTATTCCATAGTGCAAGCTTTCCAAATTGGAAGACAGAAAGACAGGCACTGTTCTGTCTTTCTGTTTTCCACCTGTAACAAATGTTTCAGACTGCAGGTTTTCTCTGGGACTTGAGATAAATTCACAGAACGCAAAACAACAAAAATCTGTGCCATCTTCCGTATGTTATACAACTTCCATAATGTTACATAAAAATGAACACTGCCAAACAGACATGATGAGGTTCCTTTAATTTATTGATCTGCAAGACAGAACAGGAGCCGTACCCCCATTTCATAACCCTTCTGCTTGACACTGTCCAGCATTTGTGGAGGCATGACCCTGTCAATAACGTGTCAAAGAGGTGGGTAGAAGCTGTTTTATTCCCGCTTCATAGAAGAGGAAGCAGAGGCACAGAGAGGCTTTGTGGCTTGTCAAACAACAAGGGAAGGCAGTGATTCACTGGAGATAAAGATAGGTGGTTTTTTTGCCACCCGGTTCCCTACTAAAAACACTTCTGCCTTTTACCCCTGTTTTCCAGTTGGCTTGGTGCCTGCAGTTCATATTCATGTCAGACTCCTCGCTCTGAATTGCTGGGGGGAGCCCAGGTCTGGGACTTGTAAACCCCCCTCAGTCTGTGTGTTGGGATTCGCAGCTTTAAACAGTGGCTGAAGATCATGAAAGATCAGTGAGGCTGGCAATATTTTGGCTGGATTTAAAATTGCATGTTCTGCCTCCAGAATGAGCTCATGTTTATTTTTAAAATATGTTCCACCAGTAGAAGAAATCTATGGTGAATGTCTCCTTGTTGGGTATGTCTGCTGTGCCAGGAATCCACGCACCCTTTATCATATTCCTGGCAGGGACAGGACTTGAGGCTTCGTTGACACCTTCTGGTGAGGATATAGTTATTTGAACCCTGTTTAGTGGCCTGGTCCAGCTGCCCCCAAAACCTTGAACTCCCCAAAGTGCCATGAATGCTATGGAACAGCAGTCTCTTTAGAAATGAGCGATGCTTAGGCTGCCGTTTCATCTTGGCCTGTTTGCAGTTTCTCTCTAGGGAGCCAGGAGACCTTGCGTGGATAGTCTTGGTCACTGCTCAGTGAACGGCAGTGAATGAGGATCACCTTTGTTATCGGGCAGAGCCCTCTAACAGAGTTACTGGATTAGAGAGAAGTATTGTGTCACCAGGGTCATATTTAGCGATAATGTTGCAATGGGCATCACTCATCCGAGGACTCATGAAGGAGTCAACAGCTTAAGCTGTGAGGCAAGTGAGTGTTGCTATCCTGGAAAGACAGGGCAGCGAAGTTATCCCTGCTTTACAGATAAGAGTAGAGCACGGAGAAGGAAATTGTTTATCCAAGGTCACCCACCTGGAGCGGACTCAGTGTTATGCTCTCACTGCCTTGCCAGCACCTGTAAGTGCAGGAGTAGAGCTACAAGTCAGCCAAAGGACCCTTAATCTGCTTGTCTCATTTTTAAAGGTGCTCACCTAGAAAGGACTTGGCCTGAAAGCTTATTAGAACAATTCCTGTTGATTTCTTTCATGGGCTTTTTACAGTCAGTCCTACGCACCTGGGCTGTATCCAAACCTCTGATGATCTACAGGGCTGTGAGGTGGGAGTGTGAGGGGGAGCCAGGCTGGGAGCTGACTGTCTCCATCTGCTCCTGCTGCCTGACAGGAGAGTTTGATCCAGCTAGCGAACGGGAAGTCCCTGCGGGACACCAACCAGATGCTCGCCTTTACAGATAGTGGTGTCATATCCTCTTCACTCCTTGAGCTGGGACAGGTGGAAGGTAGCCCAGCTAATGGTTCATGCACAATATAACTCTCTTGTGCCTCACATTTCAAACAGAAAAGCACGCTGAACTCTCTGGAGCAAGACAGACTGCATTTATGAGCCAGCATATTGATTTAGAAAACATCAATGCTGAGATGTTCGTTGCAGCTTACCGCTTCTGCCTGCATTTTTAGGATTCCAGCTCAGAGTGCTAGGAATCATCCTGCTTCCAGGCTTTCCCCTCTGGATAACCCAGCACCCTGACACTGTCAGGCAGCAAGTCCAAAACGTGCTAAAGGAGGCCACCGTTTGGCGTGTTGTCTAATTAAATCCCAGAATTTGTTGCGAAGGGCATTGTCCATGTGGTGTAAGTGGGCTATGAAAAAGCATGAGACACATCCGTGGGGGAGCAGGGGGTCGAGTCTATTCGTCATTAGTGCATGTAATTGCCTGGATGCAGCCTCCAGCAGAGGAGCTTCAAGACTGATTGCTGGAACCTGGGGGCATTCCAAGGAAGGGCAACTAGACACTTGTCCTGTTTCTACTTTCTTCCTACGCTCTATTAGTTGGCACCTTTGGTCTGGGCCTGTGTGGCCATTCATACCACGGGAGTGGTATGGGCAGTGGTGTTGGAGTATAGATACTTTTGAGTTGGTGAGGAAGGGAGAGAACATCCCATCGTCAAGTACCCAGTGTCTCCTCCCTGACCCAGTGCCTGCAGACTGTGACCTCTTTCTAGAGGTTGGCGGAGCCCCCGAGGGAGGTGTGGATGGGGAGCCATGGCCCCAGACGCTCTACTGGCGGCCTTGAAAAGCTGTAGCAGAATCTTAGCCAATGTTGTGGCTATGTCTAAAGCCACACGTTTGTATGTTTTGACTCTTAAGATCTGTTTTGTTTTTTTTTAAATATGTTCCAGGAAAGACACATTTTGGTAGACATCTCTTTCTTTCTGGCAAATGTTCTTGGGGCATAAAGGAAAGCTGCAAATCGAGATGTCATTCCTGTATACTGCTCCTGGTCAGGCTAGTCCCCCCAGGGCAGAATCTGTATTTTCAGGCCATAACAATTTGGAGAAATGGGGCAGGTTTGTAGACAACTCAACAGAACTCTATTGAATTAATAGTCCTGCCAGCAGCCCCTCTTGACCTGCTGCAAAACATTACAGTAAGTGGTGAGTAGAGCATAAATACAAATGCATTTGTGTATCGTATTTTCTCCAGTTCCTGTCAGAGTGTGTTTGGCAAGCCTCAGTGCCCACCTGTTCCTGCACCCTGCATGGAAGAAAGCCAGGCCTTGGGACAAAGCCAGGTAAGAGAACGCACCTGATGTTCAGAGACAGGAGCTTAGCGCTGCACACGCTGTCCAGCTGTGGCTCTCACACAAGAGGTGTGAATTCTCACATCGTATCTAGTGTGGAACATATCTGATCGAAGCATACCTTTGGAATCTGGTTCAGAGCAAGCTGGGCATTCCCTGGGTGGCATCCAGCAGATGCTAGGAGGAGAGGTGGTTTTGTTGTTTTTTCCACTTGGACTGCTTATCAGACCCTGATTTTACTAAATGTGTCATTGAAATGATGTCCACAGCAACCTGTGCAGGTCCACAGTGTCATTTACATTTTGAGCAACGGAGGGCTCCCCTGGCCCTGTGGAAAGCAGCTGGCAGAAGATGGCTGCTCCAGCATCCTCTCTTCTGAGGGGTTCTGCGGAATTTGACTGCTCTCTCAGACCTCTTAAAATCTTTCATTTCCAAGTCTGTGTTATTGCTGAGGGAAAGGGATTTTGCGCTGTTCCGAGATGGCTGATAGCAGTGTATGGTAAATAGGAAACGATAAAAGAAGTTACTTCTGTGATCTGGATGCAGTCTGCATGCCTTCTTATGGTGATTTTAAGGCAGTGGAAAATATATGTTAGAAATCTGGTGCTTTCAAGGGGATGGGAACACTTCTGTGAATTAAATGTTACTTAAAAATAGGACCCAAGAAAGCCCTATCTAAACTGTACCTTGAGCTATTTCTTGGCTTCATGCGTGTTGGTCTGCCAATCAGTTAGCATCCATTTCTGTTTCTCTTGCAGCGTAAGCTGATGGAGAAAAGCTTTTTAAAAGAGATTTTGAAAAGCAGGAGACCGTATCTGCTGGCCTCGTTATAGGAAGTGGCTGCAACTCTGAGGGCAGTAACAGAACCTCTTTTGAGCCTTTGAAAGCATCAATATAAAGATCTGTATCTTGGAAAGTGGCCTTTTTACCAGCTATAATGTGAGCCAGACGAGTAGGAAAGCTTTGGGCATTAATAATGAATGAGCCTTTTATAAGATTTCCAGAGCATGCAGTCTGTAGCTGGAGTTTTCATCCTGCTATTTTGCATTCTTGCACTGATTTTGCAATGGTGTAGAAACATGACGCTCGGTGCAAATGTGGGCTGGGGAGCAGGGTGCTGTGTGATGCCTGCAGATGTCAAAAGGGGACATCTTCAGATCTTTGTAACAATTACTCAGTTCTGGAACTGAGAAAAGCAATTTTTGCGTATTTTAATGTGTGCTGTAGGAAAAGGAAGAGCTTGAATGGGTAAATGATTTTATAGTGTTCTACAGACTTCCTGGGCACTCTGTTTCTTGCTGAATCAACTTGCCCTGGGCTTGTTGCAGGAATATGCAGATGTTTGGTTCCCATGTCTGAACCACAGGGGTGCAGAAATACATCTCCTTTTGTCCACACATCACTTCCAATTTGCTTTTCATAGATCATGCATCCTATCAGAGCCAAAATGAGAGTAAAACAAAACAAGCAAGCAAACAAAAAAAGTTAATTTTTGAGATATTTCTTTCCCTCCTGGAACAGAGCTTCCTTGTTCAGGTGATCACTCCCTTCTTAATTATTTCGGCCTGGTCTTACCTTCTGTCATTTACTTGCTTTTATAGGAGCCAGTGCCTTGGGCAAAGGGAAGGGAATCGCTCTTCTCTGAATTACAAAGAGTTGAATCGTGCACTGATTGTGCTTGTCATTCTTACACCCACGTGCTGTACAGATGGACTACTGTACCTGAGCTTAGAGGGGAACAAGGACTCTGTCCCTTTGTGCCCACAGCCCTCACCGTTGGCATTCCCTCCCACTGTAGGGCCTTGTGCTCCTCTGTGTCTGCCCAAAAGAGCTCTTCCACCGCGAGCAGCCGCATCAGTACAGATGGGATGTGGTGAAACTGATTCCTTCCCATGTCTTTCAGGTTCCGGAGGATCCGGTTGGTGACCCAGTAACCAATGACACGTTCTGGGCAGCATGGCTGCTCTTTGAATTCTCCGCTGGGGGACGGATGTGACCTGCCTGCAGAGATGCTCCGTGTGGTCTGCACTTCCCCAGGAAACACCACATCCTTTCCTGGTTTTTTTTTTTTTTTTTCAGATGAATGAGGTGTTTAACATGAAGATGAATAGTGAGGTAGAAGGATGAAGACTCTTTCTAATAGTTACAAAGTTTGTTTTAGTTACAGTTCTATTAAGGATTTTGCAAAGGATAGAAGAAATCAAAGGTGCATTGTGAATTGTAGGCTTTTACTGGAACAGTCTGAAGCTTCACTGTTAGATGCTAAAAATATCGAGTCACTAGTTCTGTGGCAGTTATGTATTTCTACCCATAGCACCGGTCAGGTCCGAGTCCTTCATTACATCATGAAGGTAAATGAAGCTCCTTTACTCAAAAAGAGTAAAATTTAGTTACATTGCTTAGCAGTGGATATTGGATAACTTTTTCTCAGGCCTGGAAAAGAAGGTCTCAGCTAAGTGCTGGTAAAATACTGCTATTTCTTATCCCTGCATTTTTGTTGTACTGCTAGGTGTAACTTCTGGAGCGTTCCATGCTCTGCACTGCCACTGATGACAAACTGCAGCACGGCAGAAGTTTCAGTGCTCAAGTCAAAGGAGCAGGAGCCATTGTGTGAGAGCGTATGGACGCCAGCCAGACCCTTGATGCAGGTTTAAAACTAACGCTGCAGGTCGTTGGGCAGTCTTTTGGGTATTTTCCCTAAATATTACTGCTATTTTTTAAAAATCTGTATTAAAAAAGGGGTAATACTTGCCAAAACTCCAGCCCCTGGATACATGAAGTAGATGCCTCCAGTACCTTTTGTAATGAAGTTAGCAAATAAAGGTTATGAATGACTCTTTCTCCAGGGTTTGTTTTTCAAGGTAAGGCTGTGAAGTGATTACTCACACAAGGTATTTAATTCTAGATTAAAACCCTGTCACCAGCTGCCCTGGGTGCACCTGTGCGTGTCGAGACCCTGATCCTTCTGTTCTTTTGGTGGATTTCACTCAGAGGGCCATTTTCTTGTTGTGGGAGGTGTGTTAAGAACAGCGGTGTTTGGGACGGGTTACACGCTTGTTCCCTTCAGCAATGGGCCCTTGGGGGAGCCCCAGAACCCCCTGCGGGAGGCGCTGGCCCGGTCCCGGCTGACCCGCTCCCGCCGGAGCGCGCGGCTCAGCCGCCGCTTCTGACGGACTCGGGCCACGCGCCCTTCCCGCCGCTCTGCCGGCCGCGCGCCGCCTTCCTGCTTCATCCCCATTGGTCGGCCGCTCCGCCGCGCCGGTAGCAACAGCGACAAATATATCCTGCCGCTTTCTGATTGGCTGTCGCCTCCCGCCGAGCCATAGCAACAGGGAGCGGGGCGCGCGGCGGCCGTTGGCGAGGTGAGGGGAGGCGGGGAGCGCGCGCGGCCGGGCTGAGGGAGCCTCGGGGCTCCGCCGGAGACGGGCGAAAAATAACGCCCCAGGCGCAGGAGGCAGCTACACCCGGCGCTGCTGCTGCTGCCAACGCCAGGCGAAAGGTATCGCCATCCCCACCACGCCGCGTTAAATCCGTTTACGAGGCGTTTGCGCTGCGGTGGACAAGAGCTGCGTCTCCTCTGCGGCCTGTGGTGGAAAGAAAACACGACCCTGTCATGCGCCAGCTTGCCAAACGGCTTTCAGGCAGAAGCTGCAGCCCCGTAGCAAAATTCACACTGGATCCCGATAGATTTTTGTATGAGACCCCAAATCAGGTACTTTATTTCTCACCCCTAATGATGTGACATGTCACTATGATTACTATGATTTAGCTCGTCAATAGTATGTAATACATGTGGCTGAAAGCTAGGGCGGTTACATTTCCCTGCTGTTGAATGTTGAGGTAAAGAGGAATGATGCCTCTCTTACAATGAGACATATTTTCAGTTCCTTTCAAATATTTAGTGGTGTTCCCTGCCAGGGAAGATGATAAAGATTAGATTAATGCTACTCCACCTGTATAGAAATTTTAGGTACCTGTCATTCAAAATGAAATAGATTATATTCTAAGAAAACAACCCATGCTAGGGAATGCAGGTATTTTGGTTTTGGAGGTGACTGACCTTTGCCCTACTGTGTTAACAATACCAGTGTCCTAAGGCCTTGTAAGTTTGTTTGTTTGTTTGTTTTTAATAGTTCAAGAACACAGTTGTTTTGACTTTTTAATTAAAAAAAAGAGGTTCAATCTACTAGAATTCCTAAGGAGTACTAGAGCAACACGTCTCTTCCAAACTTAAATCTGAAAAAGGCTTTGCAGCTAAAGCAGAATTAAAGCTTTTTCTCTTACACTTCACTTAATGAATTTCATTTCCAAATTTGTCACAGTTGTTCTCTGGAGGACAATTAAATTTTCTAGGTCATTTCCCAGATGAAATAACTTATTACTCTTATAGAAATTTATGTTAGATGATTCAAAGCTTGGTATGTAAAATCCAGCAAATTAAAAGTATCTCTCTTTAAGAGATGTGAGATGGTTGAAGTATATTCTGGCCCACTAGCATCTTTGCCCTGTGCCACCTGGATATCGAATCTGTAAAAAACACTTTTGAGGAGCTAATTGCATTTGGACAAGAATTTGTAAGCTGTGCCTACAGATGATCTCACAGGACTTGACCATGCTGAGTTCCAGGTAGCTGAGCAGCATTCGGAGGTGGGCTGCTACTTCCCCATCTGTGAGCTAGAGCAGGTGGGATGCGTAGCCACGCAGTAGAGTATGAGATCAAGTGACTCTGATGAACACCAGTGATGTTTCGCTTTTGGCCTTCTCTGCCTGTGCTGCAGGATGGAGGTAGTCTTTGAAGGACGGCGTAGTGGAGTTTTTTATATTGTATTAGCATAGGGCTAGCATTTGAATTGTTCCGTTTGTGTCTTACCTCATTCTTGTTTCCTAGGTGTGATTTGCATCCCCGTCATGTTCTGGTTTCCCTATCCTACCATATGTAGGAAGCTCTGGATGTGTTTATGTTGTTCTTCCTTGGAGCTGTAATTAGAAGCACTGTGGCTGACCTGCCCTGAGCTGAACGTAGTGTACCTGCTGTTGTTATTCCTCCTCCTCAACACAGCATGGCCTATCAAATGAAGGAGCTTGCCCTAGATAGAAAAAACAAAGCCGTTTTGATCTTAAAATGCATATAAGGGCCCAAAGAACAGTATGTGTATGTGTTAATGGATCACAGAAAGGGGATGGGAATCTAGGAGCACTTTGAGAAGTTCTGTTACTTAGCTGTCACTGAGGTGAGGAGGACACTTTCCCAATAGGCAGGCATCCATATTTTCCAGTGCTGCTGCTGGAGTCTCTTGTTCTAGATGCCTCTGTTCTGGAGGCTCAGCTTGCTTGGGGCCTCGTTTTCAGATGAAGTGAGCATTTATGTAGCGGCTCAAGTAGGGCACCCAGAATAAGAGGCCACTTTTTAAAATGTTGGCAAAGGCATTTTGTTTTATCTCTGCACTTCATTAGTCTTATGCCCAAAGTCTTTCATGTTGTGTTCTACAGTGGAAGGTCATTGTTTCAGATCAATCATTTTCAGTGGGATTTAGTTCTAAATCAAACTAATCCACTTTGGTAAAGTTTGAAGAGCAGTAAAAATTCATTTGTTAAGACAGATCTGACCTTATTTTTTAAATGTGGCTGCTGATGCTGAGTTGTTAATTGTGTATGCCCAGCATGAGGTGTCCAGAAATGCTGGACATCTAAATTCTGATCTTATCTGTAGGCCGCAAATGCTCAGCACCTCTGAAAAAAAACAAACCTGGGATTTAGTAGGATTGGTTGGTTTTTTTTGTTTTTTTTTTTTTTTTTTTTTTACTTTCAGTATTTATTTAACATAGGTTGGGATCTTTCCATTTTACATGTAGAGCCTTTTTTCATTATGGTGCTCTGGTGACAGCTTCTGATAAGCAGGCTTTTTCATGTTTTCCTGTTTATGTTTGTGATTTCTGTTTACTTTCCTTTGATTACCTAAAGAATAAACCACATTCTTCTATCTGGACAGGACTAGCGACCGCTGTGGTCTGAAGCAGCTCATGAAGAGTTAAAGCTGCTTCCAATTAGCTACTGTGCTCTCCACACTTAAAGAAACCCCCACAACTGAGCATGCTTCACAGCCTCCTGTGCATAGCCCTGAATCATTCTGGCAAGTAAAAACACTGCCATAATCTTTTATTCAGACATAACGCTTATTCTTCACTGGACTCTGAAATGAGCAAGTGCTTGAAAATAGCACATTTTGCCAGAGAGTTCTGAGGATTTATCAGCTCATGTCTGCACAGGACTTTGAACGTGCAACTGTGTGTGAATGCTGAGTGGTATTAAATATGCTGCAGTGATCCCAAATAGGTTTCGGTATACAGCCCTAACCTTTCCCATGCAGGAGCAAGAGCTTCACAAGTTTTGTAAATCACTGCCCTTTGTTTTAAGGATCTTCCCATGTTGGTGAATAGATATACAATGTACTTTACTACAATTCACGGCATGAACCCCATTGCTGCTGAGCAGCACTTGTGCAGTGTAATCTTTCTCCCTTCGTTCTAGGCTTTACCTTTGAGTTATGAGGGAGGTTCTGTAAGAATGATTCAAGATTAATATGAAATTGAAGTATGACAAATAGTAGAATATTTTCACACACACGGTGACAGCCTAGAGGCTTCTGTTGCTCGTTAAACTGTGGTGTATCATTGAAATTATAGTCCTTTGTGGTTCGGGGAAGAATCATCACACTTCAGCTACACCCACTCCTATCTCGTGCTCTGATCTTATCCTTGGTTACAACACCTTTCCTCCCTGATGCACACTGATCTCACTTTACTAGGGGGCTGTGCTGACAGGATTCTAACAATAACAATTATAGATAGTCTAAGCCTGTGAAACAATCTGTCCTTACAGCACTATCTGAACATCATGCCCCATGTAAGTGCCAGTCACAGTGTTTCCAAGATCAGATGCCCACAAACTCTCCATCTCTCTTTCTCTGCTATGTGTATCTCTACTTCCTTTGCCGTGATGGGGGTTAACCTCCCCCATCAATTGCTAGTTGCTGCTGTTCTCTCTGTTTTTCAGTGTGTCGTCCCCAGGACTTTTATCATTTATCAGTTCCCTAAATAAAACTTTTCCTTGCTGTAGAGAGGGAAGATTGTTTGCTCCAGGGATGAGGAGGATGTTAGTGGCAGGGACTTTGTAGTACCACTGCTTTAGTTCCACGAGTCTGAGGAAGAGTGCATGCTTCCTCACTGCTACCAGGGCAACCAGAGGGGGAGCCTTTCCACCATGGGGAAAGGCATGGGCTACTTTCCTTATCGTGTTTCCTCTTTGCCTTGTAGCTCTGTTCCTCAGCTAAACACCAGCACTGGGGAGACTGCCTCTGGGTCTGCTTTGGTGTCCCCAGTGCCCCTGTGCAGAGCTGAGCAGTGAACTAGAATGGCATTTCAGCAGGGAGCTATTTGTGGAACATCGGTGCTGTCCAATAATCAGATACGCCTGTGGAGCAGAGCCACTGCCTTAGGTCATGGTGCAATTTTCAGTACCATGAGTTTCTCCATCTACAGATTCTTGCTGGGTGTGGTCATGGTGCCAACAGCTCTCAATCCTGCCTCACGAGAGCAGCATTTCTGAGCTTTGCTGGGAATCGCGGAGCTCTGTAGCATCATGTATGATGTCTGGCATCTGAGCTCATTAGTGGAACCACAAAGTTATGCGGTGTTTTGCACCCCATTCAGCACTCTAGTGAAAACCCTGCTGACATGCCCATTTCCTTTCTGTTTTTTATTTTTAAGACATTGTAACTCAGCTTATAAATATTGTAGCAGATTAAAACTTGTTGTCTGAGCTCTAATTTGTTTTTATTTGTACCTCTATAGATCCATGGCGCTGCTATTATGGCTGAAGATCCAGACACTGTACGCGCAGGAGAATATAGGTACTCTCCCACAGACCTTCTGTGTGTGAAGTGCAATCTCTGCACTTTCTTTAGGGTACAGTCAGACTGTAGGAATGCTGCATACAAGGTTGCCTTATTTTAGCATTTTCCTTGCAACTGTTGCATTTAGACATGTATCTGGTTTTAGAGCAATGAGGTGATGTATCACCTTGTGGATTCAAGGTTAAGAATTTTTGAGGTGCTTTAAACTGAGAAATAGCCATTATATAGAAGCTTCGATTAAGAAAACCATAAGCATTTAATAAGAATGTTTTTGTGTGTGTTTAGATATATCCACGTATATTTGTCAGATTAATGCAGATTGTCTGGTTCAGTGGGTGAATAACTGGTTTTAAAAATACTTCGTAATCTGTTTCCCTCGGGAGCCTGAAACTGCTGTACGAGACTGGAGAGCTTTGGGTAGACCCTACAGCTTTTCAGAACTGTTGGAGCACTTTGCAGAATGACTAATCTCTACTAAGAAGTTACTGTAACTGCAGAGTTTCCAAACCGGTGAAGGGTATTGGGCATTTTGGGGTGGCCCACCTCTCGCTATTCTTGCGTAAGTGTTACATATATTAAAATCTGTATTTTTTACATTGAATCATGCCTTTTCACAAACATATTCCCGCTGTCCACAAGTAAAACTTTATCCTTAGGTAAAATCAATACAAGTTTTGCACTACTGATGACTGATAACTTGGAATCCATTCTGTTAAGATTTTATATGTCACTGCCTTAGAGACAGTGAAAATAAAATCCTGTTAGGAAAGAGGCACTGAGCAGCTTGCGGGTACGTACCTACACCTGTGTGCTTCAGTGCTGCAGAGAGCTGCTTCCTGAATGTTCTGGCAATCGGTTCATAACTTGCTACAGGTTCATTTTTCTTTCATGCTTTATTACATATAATTACCATTTATTCTCATTTGTCATAATATTTTTGTCCTTTAAAAAAATCAGCAATATTCATCTAGTCCCTCTCAAAACTAACTGCAGCATTTATTTTAGATGACATCAGGGCTTAACATGCAGAAGGCAGCAATGTTAGAGTTAAGGCTAAAATCTTTGGGCTGACACAAGGGACTGGGTTTGCTGGATGTCAGCAGTGGGAGAGCACTGGGGGATAGTGGGAGATCAGAGCCATGAGTGAGACCAGCTTGGGTGGTGTGCTTTGTGCCCTCTTCTCTTGTGCTTAACGTGCTTTGTCCCCTCTTCTCTGGGGTGGGGACAGGTGGGAGTGTGTGTCGGGATCAGTGCTGCGGTGCGGGGCTCTGGTGCTGAACTGTCTGGGGGTGGGCAAAGCTCCCGCTCCATGTACAGCAGCTCCCCCCCTGTGCCGTGGCGCAGCCGTGTTTGACTGCTGGCTGAACAGAAAAAGTTAATCTGTGATTTATGGCAAGATGGATGCTGGCACTGCTGCAGCCCCTGGCAGCAGCTGCATCGTTTGTGCAGTGCTTTTCCCTCAAGATGGTTTTTATGTAAGGCTGGTGCTCTGTCGATGTGTGAAAGAGGAGCTCTTAAAATATGTAGTAAAACTTAATTTAGTTGCATCTCTTAGGCGAGGTAGCAGAGCAGGCCCCTGCCTACACCCGCCCCAACGGGGAACGTGTCAAAGCCGCTGGCATCCGAGATCTGGAAGGGGACGCGACAGTATAATGCTGCAGGGCCGGGCTGGCGCGGGGAGGCTGCGGCGGCACAAAGCGGCCATGGCGCGGCGGCAGCAGCCTCGGACGCGTGTAGGCGGTGTCCCTGCTCCGCCGGTTTCCCGGGGCCGGCGGGGGCAGCTCCGCGCCGTGTGGGCGAGGGGGGGGGGGCGGGCGTTGGCCGGGCCCGTCCCGTCCGCGCCCAGCGCCCACCTCCACCTTTGCAGCAGTAAAATGCAGCACTGGCAGCGCGCATGCGCAGGCCCCCCCCAGCCGGCGCCCCCGGGTAGCTATTTATAGCAAGTGACGTCACCTAGAAATAGAACGCGGGGGAGCAGCGCCCCCTCCCCTCCCCTGCAGTCTCCGCGGCTCCGCCCCCTCCTTGCCTTCCCCGCGCGCAGGCGCAGGCGGCGGCAGCAGCGCGAGGCGCCGAGCCGGGCGGAGGGGCGCGAGCTGCAGGCGCGGCGGGCGGAGGGCACGCAGCGAGCGCGCGGCTGTCCCGCCTTGCCGCCGTCCGTTGAGCGCGAGGCGCCAACCGTCGCCCCGCAGGCGCGGCTGAGGCGAGCCCGGCGGTCGCCCAGAGCGGGCGGGCGAGTGAGCGTGAGGCGGCGGCGGCGGCTCCCCTCAGATTCCCTACTCGCAGCGCCCGCGCGTTTCCAGGCGCAGCTCCCCGCCCCCCTCCTTCCTCTCTCTCTGAGGGGCGCAGAGTGCCCATCCCGGCAGCCACCACGGACGCGGCGATGGGGGACCGAGAGCAGCTGCTGCAGCGAGCCCGCCTGGCCGAGCAGGCGGAGAGATACGACGACATGGCCTCGGCCATGAAGTCGGTGAGTGGGGCTGGTAGCGTGGCGGCTGCGGGTCGTACCCGCGGAGGAGTGTGTAGGGTGGGTAGTGGCGGGGGAGGGAGAGGAAGTCCGGGCTGGTCTGAGGCGGGGCTGGGTCCCGGGGAGGATGCGAGCCGCCAGGTCCCACCCGTGGCTGCGAAGAAAGGAGGGCGGGAGCGAGAGCCAGGCCGTCCCGCCGGGACATCTCGCCGCCGTGCGGGGCGGCGCCCGTTACTACCTGCCTCGGGGAGAGACGAGACAAACAATAGCCCGTCCAAACTGGACCTAGATCTCCCTTTTCTTTCAAAATTTCTTTACTTCCTTCCTTGTTCCCTTCATTCCCTCGTAACCGCTGCCCCGCAGCCCTCCGGCTCCCTCGGCTGTCCCTGCCCTGGGGGTGTGGCTGTCCCCATCCCCTCCTCTCGCCGCTCTCCCCCATCCCCGCCAATCCGGCTCGCAGCCCAGCAGTTTGAACGCTGCCCGCCTCTCTCCCCGTCGCGGCGGGAGCGCTGTGGATTCTTTCTCTGACCCCTGCTCAAGATGGGGTCCGTGCTCCCACACCGCCCCTCCCCAGGGGGCTTGCGGTGGGGGTGGTGGCTTTGACCTTGGGGTGCGTCTCCCCTTCTAGGGGGGAGGCTGGGGGTGCTGGTCGGGTGGGATGTCCGCTGGGGCGGGGGGCTTCTGGGGAAACCGCGCGGCTAGAGCAGACCCTTCCTTTTCTAGACGTTTCCTTTGCCTCGCGATAAAAGGCACGGACAGGGCCCGCACCCACAAACACGAGCGCTCTGACTCAAAGATGGTATAGTGGTTGCATCCGGGTATACCAGCTACCCCAGTGCACAGAGTGTTTCCCAAGCTTTAACGTTGCCTTTTTGCCTCTTCTTTGTAGGGTAATATTCTCAGTGCATTCCTTACCCAGTTGAATACTGACACGTGTTTAAACACTAAGTTATGGTTGCAACTCAGCTCCTTTCAGAACCGAGCAATGAAAATGACTTGTACTGACCTGTCTGTACCGATACATAATAAAATTGCAGAGTGATCAAACTTATTATGTCTAGTCCCTTTTTTAAAAACAAAATATTCGTATATTCTGGATTTTAAGGGTAACACTAATGCCAGTAAATAGTTAGGAGTGTCTTTGCTGTATCTGATTACGATTGTCGTAATCGGCAATTACATTGCTGATCTGTCCAATGTGAACACCAAAAGACCCCAAGAGGAATCAAGTTTCCTTTGAGAGTATTGCTGTTTAAAGACACTACATTATTTTAGTTTGAAAGAGCAGCTTCAAACGGAGTTCATATTTTTGTTGTAGAATCAAGCTGTTCAGTCTCATTCAGGGTCTGTGATGTATGTCTTCATCACTTCTTCACTTTTGCTTTTTTGTAATAATAAATACTATGACCAATCCAGTTCTAAAGCAGCAATACTTCTGAGAATCTTAATATCAGGCACTAGACATTAAAATAAGCTGTATTATCATGATATCACTAGAAATCTTGATACACAGAATGTAGTAGCAACAGCTCTGTTTATCTCCTGAATCTTTCAATTGCTAATTCTTAAAGATGAAGCTGAGAAAGAGCTAAGATCTACCGCTGCTCTAGAAGACTTTTTCTAGCTGTAGTTAGTAGATAGCTTTTTATTTTTCCGAATATCACTGAACTATAGTGTATGTATGGCTCTCTGAAATATGTGAAACAAACAGAACACAGTTGTGATACTTCGGGAAATATGTAAATAAAGTACATGTAACTAATGTGTATGTCCAGTTGTCTTTTAAACTGCCTTAATTACTGTATAGTTTTCATTCATCTTAAGTCACGGTATTCTCGTCTCTAATGCTACTTTTGCTCTCAAGTAAGTTGTATAATGATGAGCTTCTGTAATTGGGAGCTTGAGAACACTTTGTAAGTGAGGTGAGTCTCGAGCATTTAGAAAACATTATGTTATAGATGCTTTCAAAATACAAAAAGTAAAGCTGAATTTAAAAGGCAAAAGTTTCCTTATTTTAAGCTGTTCCTATGCTGTTGCATGCCTATAATGTAGCATCTCTTGGCTACTTCTTTCACAGGTGGTCACTACAACATGGTAATTTCCAGAATGCTCTTCAGTGTTTGAACTTGATTTTTTTAGGTCTGAGCATAAGCTCTTATGAAATGTTGTTATGTGGGCTGTCTGTTCTCACACAGACATTCCCTTCAATATTTCCTTCAATTTCAGTGATTATAAATAACAGCAATGAAGACAACTTTTTATCCATATAGAATATTATTCAAATAATCTTCTTGCACTCCAAAGATGTTAGACTTCCTTCAACAGGAAATCAGTGTTCTAACTCAGATATCTATTCTCAATGCAACATATCTTGATTTGAAAAGTTTCTTTTAAAAAATGTTTAAAAATCTCTGAATATAACATACCTGAAGGTTTTTAAAGGTGCTATATGAAAATAGTCTGCTTCCAGTGTAAATAGAACTCTGAATGATTAATTCCAGTTCTGCATATTTATCACCACACTTTATACTACACAACGTTGCCAACAGCCTGATAGTTGCTCCTAAAACTTAAAGTAACAAAGACTATTTTAGTGAAAGCATATTTGCATGATTTTTGAGACTGCCACTGAAAGAACACGGTAGGTAAAAAATTACTTCTCAACACACTGGGGAAAAATTTGCTTTTAGTGTGAGTTACAGGTTCTCATTTGATGGAACAAATACTGTAGCATGTTGAGAATAGCGCATTGAGTACCTTTGGGTTTAGATCATTCCAGAAATGGTTAAACATTTTGGCTGTATAAAACAGTAGTATTTCAGACAGCATTAATCCTAATACGTAGTGCTCAGGAGCTGTATTATGTTGCTTTTCTAGTATAACTACATAGCGGGTAGAGAGTCATTTACACTTTAAAATTTGTAAGATGCATCTGAGTTACATGAGATGTATAATTTTAAAATTAGTCATATGTGAAATACTACTCAGCATGGAATAAATTTAAGTCTTGGAATGATCTAGAGTTTTTTTAAAGCAAAATAGCTTGAGGTTCTAGTTTAATTTGTAGGCTTTATCTGTGTACATAAATGGACTTAAAAATTTGGGATGTTCCATATTTGTAGTATTGTGTCACTCAGTTCTCCTTCATATCGGTGTCTGCTTTGGGGTTAATGAGGTAGGTGTATGTAGCAGGGGGCAATGAGATGCCTTTGACATGAACAATATCCTCCCCTGTTGTGAGATTACTTCCCTACTGTGGTTTTATGCAGTAAATCTAGCTATAATACTTCCAATGCTTGATGTAAAAAGCTGGAGCCACGTGATGCAAGAACTGATGTGGTTTAAATTCATTAGTCTGGATTCTGTTAAAAATTATGGACTGCATAACTTTGTATCAGGAGAGTTTTAATGATTAAACCTGACTTTATACTGGCTTAGGTACAGTCATTTTTGCAGCAGCTTGCTAAGAACTGGCTCTAGCTCTGACTTGTATCTCTGGCTAACAAAAGAGAAGTATAATCACATACATTCAGTTGACCTGTGTCAAATTCTACTAGGTAATCCAACAGCTCATCATAGATCCACTGTCAGTTGTGGAACCTTCACTTTGGTGTGTTAACCATGTGAAAGTAACTTGGTTTGGTATGGCCTATGTAGGATCACACACGTGTAAGTAATTTCTGAGCCGATACAGTACTGCCACTGTCATCAGGGTGTGTAGTTAGGAATGACAGGGTTATAGTTGGGATTCCTTTTATATACTCCCATTTTTTTCCCCAGTAAACTGTGAAAGAACTTTGTGGGCATAAAGCAGAGGAGGAGATACCTGTAAGTATTATGGAAATAAAATTATTTAGACTGTACTCTTAGAAAAAGCAGACTGTCAGTCTGAGTGAACGCTGCTAGCATATCATAGCCCATGTGTTCAGTTGCATCATCTTGCTCAGGACTGAAAATAACCCCAAACTTAGGTGTGTGTAAGAGAGGGAGAGGTGTGTTTGCATAAGGAAAGTATAGAGTAACACCCGAGTAAGTAAATACTACTTTGAAGTCATACTACAAATGGCTTTTCATCATTTGTTTCTCCTAACAGCCATTATAAGAAAGTGTGTCTACATCTAAAATGTAAAACTAAATTGTTGCAGTCAGAGATCTTTTCTGTTAAAGAAAGGCTATAGGTAGAATGGAAGATAGGAAGAAATAAATTTCTTTCAGCACTTCAGGTTTTCTTTTAGTCTACATCATCCCCATGTGTGAAGAGAAACATGTCTGTTTTTATCTATTTTGCTAATGTATATGAAATAGATAAAACTGTAGATAGCTCCATAAAGGACATATGCTTTCCTTTGAGTCTAGTTCCTTGTAATATAGCTGTTACACCAGGGAGGTAGGAGTTATTTTTAGATATATCTACATAGTCTATCAGCATTTTTTAGCAAGGATGGGGTATCATTTGCCATTTCCCTCTCGGAAATCACAAGCTTCAAAATGAGAAGGAAATAGTTCAGAACTAATGAAATAAAAATTAGGCGGAGGGAAATGACACTGATGTCCTGAAGCATGTTGAAAGGTGACACTAGAAAGGAATTGAGCTTTGCTCTGAGCATTGGAAACTTCTGCCACAGAACTACTAGCTTGTTACGCTGAGTTCCTGTGTTCCACATCAAATTCTGCTTTCTTTGAAAGTGGTTATGAGTTTCTAGATTAAGTTAACAGAATCTGCCAGGGGATATGAGTTATGCCCAGGAATGGCATGGCATTGGATATCCTAACTGTACCTTATCTGAAAAAGTAATTCGCTTTGTGGTTTGAAGCTTGTGTCAGTGCTGTGTGTAGTCTTGTGGCTATGATATATTGTACCTGTTATGGCAGCTGCTCACAAATGACTTCTTCAAGCCATTTTCAATGGCTTGAAAAAACCAAAAAGCTTTATTTTTGCATTGCAAGATTTAATTCCTTTGATAAAGTGCTAAAATCTCACTTCTGTAATTTTAAAACCGTTAAATATTGACGTCCTGTTTTCTTCTAACTGCAAATGTAGAAAATGTGAAGAAAGGAAAAATAAGCTGCTTTCAAACCTTTCTTGGTTTGACTTTTGGTGGTGGTCTTCAGGGTCCTGAGGTTTTTTTGCAGCAAATTGTACTTTATGCTAGCTTTGTATAGCTTTATTGTGGAATGGTAATGCTTTGCTGTCTGACTGTTAGGGGGTTGCATTTGGAAAGGCACTATGTTTGACCGAGGGATGTGTAGTTGACAAACGTTTTTACTCTCTTCTTCAGAACTTTACAGTTCAGTTACTTTTTTAATTTGTCACTAATTGTTTAGAAAACATTTTTGAAAGTCACAGTTGACAGAGCAGATTTTTATTTCTATTTTTATGTAGTCTAAAAAGACTGTACTCATTACCAAAAACCCAAGTGTTTTGAGGTGGACTTGAGTTGATGGTAGTTGCTGATTCTCCAAGATATATCAGTAACTTCTGATGCATCTTAAAGCTAGTAAACATCTCCTAAGCATGTTGAATTAGCTTCTGTGTTAATTTTTCCTTTTTACTTTTAAGGAACAGTTTCAAGGTGAGTTTAAGTCTGTTTTGGGAATTAAATTACACAGCAGTCTAGTGATGATCTGGAATAGTCTCTTAATCCTATCTTTCAGATAGTTTCATGTTTTGATTAAGAAGTTAACATTATTTTTCCACATATGAGCAATTGTTCTGCAGTTAGTCCTGAGAGATGGCTTTTTTCCTGGGCTTTTTATTGTGCTTTACATGAATGTATCTTGAATATTCTGTGCTATTTCTCAGTCTTGCTATGTCAGGGTAAGTTCTGTGAGTCTGGTTTGTATTGAGAGTTTTAGCAAACTTACTCAACCCAGCTGATGCAAGGGCTAAACTTCAACTGGCTGGTCTAAATACAGCATGAAGATGCTTCCAAAAGTTACACTGCATTTAAAGATTGTACTGTAGACCTACTTTTAATACTGAATGTTGAGTAAAGACCAGCCAACATTACCAAAGTTCTCGCTAATTTTAAAAGATCCTTCCTCTATTAATGTGATCTTCTGAAACTTCTGCAAATATGCTGTTTATCAACACCTGCATTGAATTTTGATTGTGATTAGGGAAGGTCATAAGGCTTTTCAGGTGTAGGTTATCTGCCATTGCAATGGTGCCTGTGCAGGTGGGCTTTATAAATCAGCTTCTTCAGGGTGGGTGTTATGATGCATTTTCTGCAATTAAAAATGAATAACACCAGAAGAGAGACAATAGACTAGAAAAAGACTTGGAATACTCTTTCAAGACTAGTGGTATTCCTGTAGGATTGTATTTTGTCTCTTGTGACAAACTGGATGGAATTTGCAAACAGATTAATTTATCTCCCCTTAAAAATACACAGGCTATATAGCATAATAAAAATTTAGGGTTCAGTACTCAAAAATTTTTGATGGTTCCCAGGCCATTTGTTATGTACTGTAAAATGCCGTTTTGGTGTTTTGAATACACAGAAGACATCTGTCTCTAAATGTTTATATTAGGAAGTTTATAAGAAGGTAGAAGAAGTAATTATAACAAGGTTTAGGATGATTGCCTTTTTTTTTTTTTTTGTTATTGAATACTTAAATACCAGCATTTAGGAGGATATTTAGTTTGAAGCAGGGGGAATGTGAAAGTAGTCGTTAGCTGAGCGTAAAGAACAGAGGTAAGTCCTAATAGGTGTTAGGGAACAAAAAGCTCTTAGCTGAGCTTTTACATCTTGAGGGAGTTAATATCTTTACTAGAGAAGATGATATAGGCAGGTTGGAGTAGAGATTACTGAGGGAGGGATTGTGGGGAAGATGTTGAGTGGAAGCTGTGAAGATTATGAAGATGTCATTAGAGTTGATTCCAGTGCATTTCACCCTCTGTAGATTGTCTCTGCTTGTATTAGGCCAGGCAGAGCAGTGTCTTTGGGGAGTTTGGGTTCCTGAGCTGTGGGGAAAAGGCCTTTTGGAGATAAAACTAATTGACTTAGAATTGTCCAAGAACAAAATCTGAATTTGAAAGTAAGTTCTCTCTTACTGTAACAGTTATAATTCATATAAATTATTCTTTAGACTTGGAAAGATGCACATTTATTGGTTCACTGGCTAAACCAGCAGTCTCAGAGTAGTGTAAATATTTGTGACTTAATTATTTGTAATATGTAAGTATTTGGTTGCAATCATTCTGGTGCCTGTCAAGCAGTCAATACGCACATTTTTAAAGAAACAGTTAATGATTTTAGCAATGTCTGAGCAAGGACACATTTACTTTCACACCAAGGTACATATCCTTAGAATTCTAGTGACTTAATGCAGTTAATGTAGTTTGCTTAGAGTTGTGGAGTTGCATTTTTTGTACTAATTCCTGTGAGTTTAACTTAATGTTTGTAAATTTGCGAAAGTAGAACAACTTCAAGTGATTTTAAGCCTGATAGATTTTATTCCCTAAATTAACACAGCAAGTGAAATAGGCCTAAATATAGTATTAGAAGCATTATCCTTCCTCTATCTCAGCTTTTTGTAGTAGGGATTTGGAGCTGCTTGTGTCTTTTTTTTTTCTTGATTTCCTGTTCTATTTCTATGCCGTTTCTTTCAGTCTTATCCCTGAGATTTGTCTGCAGCCACCAGGTAGCAGAAATCAGGATAAATTTTGTATTACATTGTATAATTGCTCGCTATGTGACAGAAAGATACTATGAAACACTAATTCCGTTTGTACTATGCAGAGTTTAATCATAATGACTGCAGCGCTTCCATCTCTGCTGTCCAATGAAAGCAAGCAGCAGGGGAAAGAAATGCAAGGACTGCACCAGTTTCCAGTCTCTGTGCTGTGTTCCAGATTCATAAAGCTGGTATTTATTCTAGGTACATTTAAATTCATCGCTAAGAGTGTAGTCTGCATAATTATAGCAAAGACTTCCTAAAAAACCTGAACCTACCTTCTGTGAATGCCCCTCCATTACACAAACCTGACTCACTTTTATTCAGTGAATGTGCTTTGCAGTTTGGGTTTCTAAATACCTGTTCCATTACAACAGAACTGTGGGGTTTTCACTCTTAAGTCTTGACTGCAGAAACAGTTTTAAACTTTCAACATTACAAATTGACTCCTGTCTAGAAGGAATTTTGGGATCTAGAAGGAATTTTGAATCTTGCACTTCATAATAGAAGTATTGAAGGAAGTGTGCTCTTCTCTAAGACAAATCCTTTAAATTTGATCTTTATCTGTATTTTCAGGTAACTGAGCTGAATGAGCCTCTGTCAAATGAGGATAGAAACCTGCTGTCTGTAGCCTACAAGAATGTGGTTGGAGCTAGACGGTCTTCCTGGCGTGTCATCAGCAGCATAGAGCAGAAGACCATGGCAGATGGGAATGAGAAGAAGCTGGAGAAGGTTAAAGCTTATAGGGAGAAGATAGAAAAAGAGCTTGAGACAGTCTGCAATGATGTTTTGGCTCTCCTAGATAAATACTTGATCAAGAACTGCAATGACTTCCAGTATGAGAGCAAGGTCTTTTATCTGAAAATGAAAGGGGATTACTACCGCTATTTGGCAGAAGTTGCTGCTGGAGAGAAGAAGAACAGTGTTGTGGAAGCCTCAGAAGCTGCCTATAAAGAGGCTTTTGAAATCAGCAAAGAGCACATGCAGCCCACTCACCCAATTAGGCTTGGGCTGGCACTCAATTTCTCGGTATTCTACTATGAAATCCAGAATGCTCCTGAGCAGGCCTGCCTTTTAGCCAAACAAGCCTTTGATGATGCCATAGCAGAGCTGGACACACTAAATGAGGATTCCTACAAGGACTCCACTCTCATCATGCAGTTACTTCGAGATAACCTCACTCTGTGGACGAGTGACCAGCAAGATGAAGAAGCAGGAGAGGGCAATAATTAAAAAGCTTTCCTCCCGTCCCTCTTCCATCCACTTCACCATCCCCATCATCACCAATATTTCCTTGCCACAGTCACACTAAATATCTAGTGCTAAGCATATCTGTATTGTACAGCTGTTCAGATCTGCTGTCCACTTTATCAAGAAGCAGTTTCAGATGAGTCTTCATGGGCATTGATGGATCAGTTGGTTTATTGGCCCTATTTATCTTAGTTGCACTTGAGCAGTGCAGAAAGATGCATAGTAAATGAGGCATTTTTAGTTTGCCTGTTGATTGGAAAATATGGGAAAGAATAATGGAAAGTGATTGAAGATAATTAGATTCCAGTTAAATTTTTTTCCATTTGAAATGAGCTGACAGTTCTGTTAAGCAGTACATTTTGTGCATGCAAAGTAAATTAGCCACCCCAAATTTTTTTCAGTCAAGGAAAACTGTTAAGCTGATGTGAAATGACAGCCCTGTTCATCAGTTTACAATAAACTGTTTGAAATGTGAGGTTTCAGTAGCAATTTGGTTTTTTTGCCTCTCTTTTATGTGCACAGTTTCTTTTAATGCAGTGCATCTACCTAAGAGTTTTGATACTTGTAACCTTTTGCAGTTGTTTTGAAGAATCATGAATTTATTTTTTGTAAACTCTTTGGCTGTTTAGTTGTCTGTGTATTCTGACAACGCTATGTCAATATTAGCCCATGTTAAGATGGATGACTGAGATGCCAGACTTCTAAATTAAATGTTTTGGAATCAAATGAATAAAATAAAATGCTGCTTCGGGGATGTTATCTCTACATAAGCTGTCCTGTCTTTTGTTCAGAGCAGAGATTGAGTTACCTAACACATCATTGATGGGTTAAAACATAATCAAAAGTTTAACGAGAAGTTGCCTCACATGCTAAAAAAAAAATAAATTAAAAATACTGGTATGCTGAAAAGAAGAAAAAAAAGAAAAGACCACACATATGCCCCCCACAAAACCCAAAACACACACTGCCATCTAGAATGTGTTGATTTAGAATGTGTTGAAGTGGAGTTTCCAAAGGCACATTTAGTTATTTGCTTGGTAGAGCAGTTGTGGTGCAATTCTGCTCAGGAGATGAAAAGTTGTAGAGGGCGTTACTTCTTAAACCGATGTAGAGACTTGTATTTGCTTCTGTCCACTGTAACTTCTAAACTTTTTTTCTGAAGCGCTAACCACTAAATCACCTTTACACATGAAAATACCAGTAACTTTATTTGATGTTTACCTGCTTCAAACAGAAGCAATATTTGTTCTTACAGAATGCCTCTCTATTTTAGCTAACTTAAGCCTAGTCCCTAAACTTATTTCGTTGATTTTGGGTTTGTTTGTGTATTTTTTTTTCTCCCAGCAATTAGTGTATGTATATTTATTGGTTCCTTACATACTTCTGTAATGGTATGTTACAGAAGCAGGAAAAGGTAGCTGTTACGTGTTGCTGTATCCAGACTGCTACTGGCATCTGAGCTTGCTCAGAGGTCGTGTAAGTTCTTATTTATCTAAATCTATTTTTCTTCCATTTGTACAATAAATATTACTGATGTGAATACCCTTAGCAACTACTCATACTTCTTAAAAGCAGCGCACTGGTTATTTTTAAGTATCTGGAGGATTAGAATTTTTAATGGTAGATTTATGTGTATTTATATATTCTGTCGTCTAGGTAATTCTAGTTTTGTTGCATCAGTAAAGTTGGCGACAACTGAAAAGCTAATACAACATCTTAAAAATACGAAAACAGATCCTTGATGTTGTGCTATTGTATAATCTTGAGATGCTTGACCTCCTGAAGTATTTTGAAGTGGGTACTTAATATAAATTACTGCTGTCTGCCAGGGCCTATCCTGGAAGGCTTTTTTGACGCTTTTTCTTATTTGCTCCTGTTCCGTCAACCAATATACAAGTTCCTATTTTTCAGTTTCTGTTTTTGCAAGTAAACCTGCAGGCATCTTCCGGCCAGTAATATCAATATGGGCTTTACCTGTCTCCTAGATTCCTATAGCTTCTCTTCCTTTCCTTCTCTTCAGATCTGCTTACCTGCCCCTGTGGAACCAAGGTAAAACTTGGCAATAAGACTGTTTTTTTATGTTGAAACGCTCTGGCTGGTTAATAATTAGTATTGGCAATCACTAGGTTTATTTTCTTCCTGTTTATGGAAGTACCACTGTCTTTTTCTTAATTCAGAAGCTAAGGAGTACTTTCTCATTCTAGTTACTGTCTTGAGCAGATCCTTTGTCACAAAACTATGAGCATTATGTAGTCTGCAAGTGAGTCAGCAGGTCTGACATCTCTGGACTAGGCAGTTGGAGATTAGCTATTGACCTGGTGCATAAGATCCAAAATGGAAACCAAAGGGATTCTGTAGAGCAGCGCAGCTCCTGGGTGCTTTAGTCATTTCTGTTAGGAAAATGTATAAAGTATACCAATAAGGTTTTTGTGGTTATCTGTATTGCCACTAATCTGGGTAAATCTTTGCTGGGTATCATAAAGTATGAAATTCGATTTTGAAATACTTTACGGACTACTCTGCTGGAAGGTTGTATTCCGTTCTCCCAAGCAGTATAAATGTCAATGGATAAATCTGTTGTAGCCATAAGTATCAACAGATTAGAAGTTACCTATTAGGAAGCTATGTGGAAAGTTGCAGTTCCTTCATTGTCTCATGGTGGATCACTGTCAAGTCACGCATTCTTTCTAGTTGACTGAAGGCATTCCGTCAATTTGTTAAGTGTAGAGGCCCCCGGAATGATCCTGGAGGTGATGGAAAACTAGGAATGCTAACTGGGGGGTATTGTGTACTGGGCTTGGTATGCCGGCTCTGGCTAAAGGTGCCTGATTCTTCAAAACTAGGCTTTGTACCAGGTATCAGGATCGAATAGCGTAAGTAGACACCATTGGAAAGTAGCAGATGCCTTCTAAGAATTTCACACCTCATGCTAGGGTCTTCAGAGGAAATATCCCAAAGAATTAGGAATAGCAAAAGCTTCCTAATTGAATGTCCTGATGTAAAACTCACCAAAATGACATAAAGTTTGTCAATGAACTGTCAAATGCAGGTGGGTTATTATCAAGTGTCCTAGCAAAGTGGAATTTGGTGAAAAGCTGCTCAGGTTTACAGACATCTGAAACATGGAAGAGTTGAAATTTGTCATGAGGAACAGCTGACAGGGTGTGTTTTCCTGCAGGTGGCGGCAGGTGTTTGTTCTGGGCCACCTGTGGATTTGAGATTATTCAAGATACAATCTCAGTACAGCTGAGTGATGATCAAGTTCTTTCCAGGGTGATGAACTTACAGGCAGGTGAGTGAAATTATTGGGTGTATTCAAGTAACTCTGTGCATAGGGTCACAGCCCCAGAAGTGGTTCTGTTTCCACTAAAGCTGTGGAAAGACTGACTGTGCTTAGGTGTACTCTTATTCTGTGTGATCTGCCTTTTAGCTTTGTAGCAGCGAATGCTTCCTTGAGGACAAGGTAAATTATTTATTGAAATCTTCAAATATTCTGTACTTTTTTCAGGAAGTTCATTAAATATAAATGTTGCTCTGGGTGCTCTGTGGGATAAAAAGCATTTCTGTCTTTGTTGGGGGTTCATAAAACAAGTGTTGACAGACACAGTTGTGCTGTGTAAGTTGATGACCGCTTATCTAATGAGTCTTAGGAGGTCTTCTAAGTCAAATTCTTTGACCTGCTTCTGCCACTAGCAGTGTATTAGATTTTCAGTAGGAGAGCAGATACTTTGGCCATGTTCTCCAGTTGTCAGTGAATGATCCAGTGGCACAGAGAGCCTGTGATTATTTTTTGCTGGGCGTCAGTAGAGAGTGGAGAGTGTTCTACAGAGCAAGAAAAGGAAATGGTCCGATACGATCCATGTTCTTGCTTCCACTTCAGAAGCTTTTTAATTTTTTGGGCCCTGGGATTGCTATATGCTTTTTTGTGATCCTTATCATGGTGGTGATCAGAAGGAAACCAAAGCAGGTGAATAGCACATGCTGTTTATTGCAATATTCTTCAGCAGACCGTAGGATTCAGATATTTTGGAATTGGTGTTTCTGTTAAGTGACCCTCAAGTCATATCTTCTGTCTCTCAGTCTCTAAAATAAATAAAATCCTAGGCTACACCCAGTTTATTGTTTGAAGACACCAGATGTATTCACCAAAAGTGCTTAGTTGACGTTCACAACATCCTCTGAAGTAGGAGTAATTCCAATGCAAAGACTTGAGTGGCGTTTCCACCCCACCCCAGGGAGCTTTCTTTGCTTTGCCTTATTTCAGGCATGATGGGGTGCTTGCTCCCCATCCTGACGTGGTAAGGGTTACAGTGGTTCCATAAGGGTCCACCCAAGCATTTCTGTCATCCAGAACCAATCTTTACTGTGCCTTTCACAGGCAAACTTTGTCAAAAGGTTAAGTCTCTCTGAGGGTGTTGATACAACGTTAGCAAGTTATATGGGTATCCTTGAATTTTTCGCAACCTGATAGCTGCTAACAGCAAAATGGTGTTTTAAGTAATACTATATGAGCTTGAAAGCTGAGGGATAGTCAGACCTTAAGTTAATATTGTGTACTTTATAGGGACAGAGAAGCTTCCAGTCTATGTCCTAATCTGCTCAAATATGTTCAAATTTTATATAAATGATTGCACTCATCTCTTGGAGTATGCACACACCCCCTTTTAAGCCCCACACTAGAATGAAATGTGCCAATGCTATGGGAAACTAAACTCCTTAGACTGCGTGCAATAAGAGGCTTATTATACAATGTCAGTGATGGCACTGAAGAACGCTGACTTTTGAGGCAAGCAGAAACCTTGAGGAGAGTAATGAGATTGAGATCTCTGTGGATAGCACACATCAAAGAACCACAGTTACTCTGGTAAGTAACCATTTTTTATAGTGACTAATTTGGTATAACTATAGTTTTGAAAATAGTTTTTCTATGTTGCCTTTCTGTTGTATATAACTTCTGTTTATGGTTTTCCATCCTTGATACTCGCACTTGGGACCTATATCTGCAGGTTGGATGGACTGACTTCTAGAGCCAAATGTCTTTCCAGAAGAGCACGGGGGTAGTTCCTGACCTGCTCCCTTGGCTTCTTTCCACAGCTGCAATAGGCTGCTGTATAGTGATCTAGAAAAGTTCGGGTTGAGGGAAATGAAAAGACTGGTTGAATTTTAAGTCATACATGAGAACGACTTAATAATAATGAAAGTCAGAAAGGTGAAACCTAATGTCAAGATACACTGTCAAATAGTCTCTGTCCGCCTAGGACCAACCCAAAATACCTCAAGAAACCAGCTTGAGTTTAAGGACAGAGAAAACAGGAAAAATATTTTCAGTGCTTTGGATTCTCGTTTTTTAATTCTATCCACACCATCTATTTGAACTAATTTAACCTAGCTGCTCAAGAAAAAATAACTAAGAAACAGTGCAACTACATGAAAAAACTTGGATATGTTTTAGGTTCATTGAAGAAGCTCATTGAAATCAGCGGCACTTTTTGAAGAGTGTGTAGTTAATTATACACTTAATTGATAGAGGATGTTTAGGTCTTGTTCTGAACAAACCTAAAGTACTTGAAGTCCCAAATAGATGCAGATAGTTTAGTTTCTGAGTCTTAATGATTTGTGAGATAAACGAAGACAATTCCAAACCCTGAAGTCAGGACAGGTAGATTTTTAATCAGTGTCAGAAACTGAGCCATCTGTTAGAAATCAAGTAAGCCAGGCTTCCAGCTGCTTTTCCCTGCATGCCCCCAAGCAAGTAAGTACTTTATTGATACAATTAGTTTCCCAAACTAGTCCCAGGTAACTGTTCTTCCATATGGTTGTTAACAGTCATTGTCATGTCTGTAAGAAAGTAATCTATAGGTATGATTATTCAGGCTCCTCGTTTGATTTTTATGCTTGTGTCTATGTAGTATGAAGACAATATATATAAGTATAAAATATTTCTGGAAATATTGCAGGAGGCAAGAGACTATAGGAGTTAAGGAAGTTTATCTTCTGTGCGTGAAAGAGCAAGATTAAGCACTGACATATTGTAAAGTGCCTTCAGAAAAGAGCTAGTTCAGAGAAGAATGTTTTGGAAGCAGGTAAGACAAAAAAGCTTAAGGAGACAATGATAAATTCAAAAAAAGGCTTCCATGAACGCACACACTACCATGGAAAAATTTTGAAAGTCTTTTTGTAAGCTAATTCTGTATTTTGTTCTATTGAGTCATAAAATACCAAACATTAATAACAAGGAATGTTTCCTGTTTCAAGACTACAAACTGATTTAGACTATGCAAGTGTCTGGATTATTATTACTGTAGGAGTCATCTTCTGCTAGTTAAACATACATGAAAAAATATTAGACTTTCACTATTATTGTTCTTGATGAAAAAACCCCAAAACACAGTTTGAGGAAAAAATATGAGTCAACAATTATATAGCAACAGGAGCAGCAAAGCTGTACAATGAGCTATTCTCTTTTTTTCTCATCTTTGATCATCTTTTGAGAATTTTACTTTCTACAGGTAGAGAGTTGAGTCAGCATGCTTAGTAGACCCTGGCCTTAAATGTGTAATGTTATTTACAGGAGAACGGATCTCTTTCAGACCATATAGCCATTCCTTTAGTCTCTTCAAAAAATATTTTAAAACATTTTTATTTTTGCTTTCAGAAAAAATCATTTCAGAGCTGAAATGAACAGCCTTTTGTCTGTTGTTTTAGATTGAATTTTTAGAATCTACATCTATGTTTCAGGATATTATATTCCGTATCACATGCTAATTTAATATCCCATTGAAATTTATACTTGCAAATACTTGAATGTAAGCATATTTCAAAATACCTACGTTATGCAAATTTGGCCCAGTATCTACTCTGAGAGATATGGCAGACAGAAAGCAAATGAGTCCCTGGCTGAGAGAAGTTAGGTGGAATTTTGTTAGAAGCTGGTCTTTTGCTATGCTTATGAAGAAAGATTTAGTTGTTTCTTCTGGGCTTTGGTTCTTTTTTTTTTTTAATATTAAAAAATAAGTAAATTGCACTGTTGTTTCTTAATTGCATAACTAATGTTCAGTGGTGATTAAGTCTTACCATATAATAGAGCGCTCTCATTTTGTATCCCTGAGCCTATATTTGACGTTGCTGTTCTTATTTCAAATTATACAGGGCAATTGGAGCACAATACAACTCAATTTTTTTATTCAAAACAGATAATATTTTGAAAATATTTTATTGAAAAACAAGTATTACAACTGGGAAGTTAAAGACTAGGAGGCAAGAGATCACAAATTACAGTAGTTCTTATAAACACCTATTATTCTAACTGTGGTTTATGTTTGTGTAAAGTAATTTCCCTTAATATTGATTTGATTTAGCTCTTCAGATATAACTAGTGTTAAAAGTGTTTTGCAAATAAATTTGAAAACTTGTCTTTGGAAAGTCGAAGGATTGACAATGAAGGTTTACAAATATAATAGTCTAATATTCTGTTATTTATATACAACTATTAAGTAGTAGTAAGTAAAAGTAGGAAATAAAGTCTACGTATGTATCTTATAGTTCCTTGAGACCTTGAGTGGTCCTTAAATTGATGGACATTGATGGAATTTGATGGAATTAGTGACGAGTCACTTGTGTAAATGAAGTCAGAATCAATTTATGCAGAACTGCAATGCAATATAAGCCGTGTGTGTTGTCTGCTCTTGCCATTCCAGCGTCATTTGGAGTAAAATTGGAATTGATTTCCATTCTTGAGTTATAAACTCAAAGCACTTAGATGTATTTGTTGTGCCACTCTAGTATAATAAAGGCCATGAAGAAAGCAATTAGTTAAATATTTGCTCTTAGTGGCTATTGAAAGGGGTTGCAAATCATTAGGGTCACCCAATTGCTGCCATAGGTGACTGTATGCTTGGGCAGAAGACAGCATAGTTTTACTTTTCTGTATTTTGAAATAAAGATTTGTTAATCTGCGTGTATTTTGTCACTGTGAAGATCATTAAGAAATTTCTTGAAGGAAGCTGGCTTATCAGATTCCACTTCTCAATATGTATAAACCTTTTTTTTTTCATATAATTGTTGATACCCTAAAAGCATCAGACTACTGAGCCTGTAAAAACCTAAAGTTTATGCAGTGCTGCTTTTACAGTTTAGTACTCTGTGAATTTACATTGGAAACCACTAGTCTATTTGAACCAAAATTTATAGACAAATAAAATCCTCAAAGGGATTAAATTACATCAATTGCCATGTATAAAGTGGCTGAGTAGAGCAAAGAGGTCCTGTTAGTGCTCAATTATGGGAAAGGCTGAAGTGTGTGCGCTTTCTGCTACTGAACAAAGTGAAATCCACACAGGAGACTCATTCCCAACATAGAGGGTTTTTGTACTCCAGGTTTTAAGTTAAATACCATTTGGAAAATCAGTACTGCTCAGTAAATAGTACATTCTACATTTTGCTTATACCTATACCTCCTTTTTAATCTCCTTTTCATCTGCATAAACTGTGTACTTTTCAGTGCGAAGACTGCCTCATCTCCTACTTATATATAGTGTGCGGGTCTCTTTAGAGAGAGAGGTGTTACTTGTGTGCTATTTCAATGACAAAAATGGGGATGGTTTAGGTAGAAGTGCCATCTAGTCATAAATATACTCAAAAAATGATGTATACAAACTCAGTGTTTCCTCTTCGTTACACAGCCATCTTATCAGTTGTTTTTCTTGCACTTCCTTCTGCTGTTACATTAACTGAAGTTAAGATCAGAAGTTCCTATTACATAAAAATAAAATTTGACTCTTTAGTTACACAAGTGAACAGCAGTTTAAAATCACAATACAAGTATATACTTGCTATGTGTTCTGAACTTTCACTAAACACCTCTGATCTGTTTGTTCTTTTTTTTTGTTTGGTGTGTGTTTGTTTGTTTTTAATTGATTCAGTGAATTCTGTCAGTTTTATTGATCTGTTTTGTCTTTATTTGAAACTGGCGATAGGTAGTTCATCTGCCTTGGGTGAAATATCTGCGAGTCTTAAGCCCTATGCATAAGGCCTGATATACAATGAGCTAATAATGATAAAGTCTGATCAGCTAATTGTACTCACTGCATACTTACAAAGTGAAAATAAAATACTGTTTGGCTACTATGAAAAACTATGAAGATGATTTTGTACACAGGGATATTTATTGGATGTTTTGTACAAATAGATTTTGTACAAATTGGTTTCAAGGTAGCACAATATAAATTATTTCCATCAGGCAATTATGCAGAATAAATTGTCGGCTTTAGATTTTCATGAATATTTAAGATTTATTTTTAGGGTAGTTTAATTAGATGCTAAAGTATTTCCTAGAAATATGAAAGCTGCATACTGAAAGCAATACAATTAACATAGAGCACGCTAATTATAACACATTTTTCAAGTTGGAGGAAACAATCTAGTACAGTACATCTCTCGCCATGGTAAGTGCAATCAAGTGAGAAAACGCTTAATATCAATGCTTCGTGGGGATTAACGTACAGTTAGTGTGTAGGTACATTGTTAAACTATAAATATACTGTAAAGCACTCTGCCCCAAAGAGTTTATAGCCTGGGGAAATGAAGATGGACTGTTTAAATATTCAAAATATATATAGTATATGTGGTTTTTAATGACGCGTGTTCTGGTTCTTTTCCCCAGTTTACTCCCCGCTGGGGTTATACGCTATCAGATTCTTTTCTTATATCACAGTTAACTTTGAGCATTGAGAAGAATTTATGGGACAGTAGCTGTATAGATCAGTTGAGAAAAAGAGAGATGTGGAATGAAAGGAACTAAAGATTGTTTCAGAGAACAAGTAGAATTTTTAGGAACAAAATTGCAGGAAAAAAGTACTGACTTTTCACTGTTCTTATAGGATAAAGATTCTTGGGGATTGAGAATATGTGAATAATGAAGCAATACCTCCCTCTTTAAAAATGTAGGATACGTGTGGATATCAGTACTTTTGGGCTATTGTCAGCAAGATGCTTTTTTGTCACTAGAATTTGTTTTTCTGCACTTGTAAACAGCAGGCAGTGAAGGCTGCGTCCAGCTTTGTGAGCGAGCTGTGTGACTTTCCATCTATTGCAGTTACAAGTACTTTTTCCATTCTGTCGTTAAGCACAAGGTTAAATATGTTTATTGTTACTCTTTCCTGTATGCCAATTGTGATCTTATTCTTACATAACTATACGTATAGCAATATATTTATTATATATAATACGTTATATAATATAGATAATAGAGGTATACATATTTCTTTTTTCTGAATTTTCAGTTTTATATTTTAGTCTAAATGATTTTAACTACTGATTACAAATCAATTTGGTCTGTCCTAACTCAAACATTATAGCCAGATGAATTCTTTTCATTTGGTTAGTGTTGGTCTGTAAACCCCAGAGTGCATTAGGGCTAAGCACTGTGAGTGTGCCAGCAGTGGATACATTTTTATGGAGGTAATCATTAAGAAATCACTTATGTACAATTATGTACTTAAATTAGTATGAGCTATCTTCACATAATTTGGTAATGTGATCGATTCCACTTTAGGATTTAGTCTATTAGTAGCTGAACTCTTCCATCTCTGAAAGAATTATCTGGTTTAACGTCATGTCTAAGGGATGAAACAGACGAAAACGCACTGTCCATGTGAGTTCCAGTGACACTGTGCTGGAAACCCACTTATATTTGCAGTAATTGTATATAAAATCTATGGCATTTGGAGAGCTACATCTTTGCTTGAACATCTGAAAATCAACCTTTACTGAGAGTTTTCTCAAGCAGAGGCTGCTGACCGAGGCGGGATCGCAGTGAAGCATTGGTTTCTTTTCCAGGCACGTAGGGCACATGTTGGAAGGAAGCAGGAATTGTAGGGGATTGGGAAGAAAAGCATTTTGCTAAGAGGCTTTCTGACCGCTGCTGTGTCCTCAGCATCACAAAAGAACATCTGACTCTTGCAGAGGGCAGAGACCAGTATGTACTGTGTGCAGTAACACAGTAGTTGAGTAACCGGTTTCCCTGCTGAGTAAAATGGAGAATATTCTCTCTCTGCAATGAGAAACTTGTGTTGTCCCATGTTTACATTTTTTTTAAATCACAGGAAACCCCCAAATGGGAGGTGGTTATTTTTTATTGAAGTACAATCTTTATTATTTCAATGAGATACCTGCTCAGGAGAATCTGAGAATTAGGGGTGTTAGGACTTTAAAACACCACTGAGAATAACTGAATTTTTGATGCGTGTTGCGAAGGTGCGCGCACCATACCGGGACAATCCAGCGCGCCTGGGGACCATCTGCAGTGGCTTCTTGTTCCCATGGCAACCGGAGCCGTACTGGAGCCATCCTCTCCGAGCAGACTCTGCATCCCAAACCCAGAGAAGGGAGCAGAAGGCCTAGGGCAGGAGGTGGCACTGTCCTCTCCAAGCATTTGTTGTTGGGTTAGGTCGTTTCTGTTGAGATTCTAGCATCTACTTAAATGACTTAATGTTTGGTATTGCTAAGACAAGAGATGCAAGTTCCATAAACTGCTCATCTAAATTTCCTCTTGAGGGTTCTGTTTGTTCTCCTTTGACAGCTGAACATCAGTTCGAAGGAAAGTTAAAATCCCAATAGTTCTTTCTATAGTTCTTTCCATTAAATATTTTCTCATCTTTCCAATCATCTCCTGGGTAGCTTGTTTGTCCCGTCTGGACCTTCATTCTTTCAATTTTAAAGTGAATTTTAAAAATAACTGAAAATTCCACAAAACTAATTTAGTTTTAGAAAGAGTTATTTTAATTTTCTCTTAATTTGTACAAGCTTACTTGCTTTTTTTTTCCCCCTCCCTTTCCTTCTCCAAACTAAATATTGTGTTGTTATACTAAATCTGACAAGGTAAAGGAAAATTGACTTAAGAAGTGAGCTACAAAAAAGAGAAAAACTAAGTAGTCAGTAGGTTCTCATCCAAAGGGAGATTAAAAAAAAAAAAAGTGGATTATGAAATTAATTGAAATTAGTTTAATTTTTAATGATGCTGAATCTAAAATCACAGATGCTGAATTGCAGGGAAGTTTATTTACTGTTGCTCTTTTGCTCTTTTCTTTGAATTTTGAAATGCTACATTAGGATCTGAGACTTTTCCTGAACTAATTGTATCACTGATGTCCGGTTCACCAGCTCTGATGGTGAATGCAGTCAGCCCATGATAAGAGAACTTTTCTGTGCTGGAAATGGACGACATGTTTGCCCACTTAGGGGTAAATACTTAGGGTATTTATTCTAGAATGATGTAGCATAGGCGACCTTGTGATTGGAATGAGCCATTATTCTAAAGCAGTCATTAAAATTATCTGCGTAGATAGACTCTAATGTACTCTTAAGTAAAGTTAGAATTTCATCTTCAATAGCCTGTCATTAAATGATTTGTTCTATAAGCTTTTATTGCACTATGTTGTCCTCGAAAGATGTGTAGGAATTTTGGAATTTACAGTAAACTGTCCCTTGCTATTTTACTGGGAATGAAAAACAGTTGAGGGACCTGACACAATGTTAGTGCCATGATACATCACTTTTAAGTAGTCTAAGAGTGAACAGAATTAACTATTATTTTTAGCTGAGCTTAGTGGCCCAGTGTTAGTTGTGTTTAACATAACTGCTTGAAATTTTTACTAAATACATTATATGCATATGCATGCTGTTAATTCTGCCATAAAAGTTATGCTGAATCCTGGGGTTAGGAACTGATTAAGAACCACTAATACGCCAGATCTCTGGGTAAGGTATTATGAATTATTCATCCAGTTATCCTAGTGCAATCACAATAATGTCTTAATGCTAATTAGCAGGTGGGTGGGCTGCACAAAGTCAAGAATACCCAGGAGATATTTTGTTCAACAGTTATTCTAATTCCTGCTGATAAATATATTTTCTGCTCTTATTATTTACTTAATAGAAATAAGTCTTACTTTGGGTCCCTTTCTGTTATTTCAACTTTTTTTTTTTTTAAATCAATTACTTTTTTATGGTTAAGCTGGGCTGAGAGCTGAAGCATTTGACAGCTTTTGGAAAGCTGTCTGCAAGGTTTTATTGCTGTGTCTCGCTCTATTACTTTGTCCCTATTGGTGAGCGGCATTTTACCCTGTCTTCTATTACCTGTAAGCTTTATTGTCTTGAATTAATCAGAGCAGAATTAGTCTTATTTTTAATGAATGCAGAGACCTGTATGTGCAATTGTAAAGCATAGTACTTACTGTGGTAATGAAGTAATTAGATATTTGTGCATATTATTCTTTATGACTTAAGGGAATACAGTCTAAAACAGGTAATAGATCTCTTTTCTTTTTTTTTTTCCTCTTTTTTTTATTTTTTATTTGGCCATTAGTCATTACTCTATTTTCCCTCCTTTTCTCTCTTTTAAGTCAACTCTAAGCATTTAATTTTGTTTCACTTAATGTTGGCATGCATTGTTGTTCATTAAAGGGATTTATCAGAAGTCAAACTGAAGGGCATTATCAGTTCACCCTGTATTTTTACCACTGTTTCTTAAAAATTCCTTTTTTTTTTTTTTTTTTTTTTTTTTTTTTTTAAATAAGGCTGCAGCCTGAAACATAGTTTCATTAGTGCAGATGTTCCGGTCTCACCGCTCAGCCTGAAAAAAAACCCCACAAACCAAAGCAGATCTCCCCACCGCTTCCCCACTTGTTTTCTTCTCTAGCAGCCTTTTTCCTTCATTTCGTGCTGACCTTGCCAGTATTCCCTGCCTCCCTCACTCTCCCTGAAGAAATACGTTTTGGTGGCTGCGTGAGGGTGTAACTGGTGGGCAGGACCTTGTGGTTGCAGGAGAATGCCCAGCTTTGCCCGGTTTTTGTGAGATGGGCGCAGGTCTGTGAATGCCTTCTCATCTAGGGAGGGAGAGCGTGAGAACTGAAGAATAAATTTGAGGGGGCCAATGCCGGCCTTTGTGTCCCTCCCTCTGGTGTTTGTGTTTCTGCCCATCAGCAGTGTGAGACCTTTCCTCTCCCTTCCTCTCCTCCTCCCCGCGCCCTGTTTCTCTCCCGCAGCCACCACATCCTTCCTAGTGCCCCTTATCACGCAGATTTGGCTTCTCTCCCCTCAGCCCTCACTCTGCTGCCGGTGGTTAAGCACCTGGAAAGTATCCAGCCTGGTGACCGCAGAGTTTTGCAATGAAACTCCCTGGAGATCTGCTGCAGAAAGGCTGCCTCTTGAAATGCACCGCTCTAAGGAGCCAGACTTTGTGTCCCCGAATGCCTGTCTTTGTATAGATTTTGGAAGTGCCTGGCATATTAAATGCATTCTGGCTGTCTGAGTAACAGCCACACTCTGCGTGAGGTCTGGTAGTAGGAAAATATTTCATTGTTACAAACTCTACAAAATCCTTCATCTAAAAGCCGGCTGTCTTCTCTTCTGCTGAAAGGCACAGAGAGCTGAAGGGGGGCACGCTCTGCTCCCACTGACTTCTGAGGTTCTGCTTTTTCTGGGTTAAACTGAAAGAAAAGTTGCATCTACTGCTATGCTCAAATTAACCAGGTTTCTAAACTTCATATTATTTGATATTTGTGTCTGAACAGACCAGCTGAGGTTTGTCTCAGCTTCGACTGTAAAAAATGCCCCATTTTTGGTAGAAGGTGCCACAGCTACAACGTCTTATTGCTAATTGCGATCTTACAATCACACTTGCTACATCTGATTCTATGTTAACTCCTTCTGAAATGAATGGGGGGGGGCAATTACAGTGCTAATTAAACTAAATTAAGGTTTTGCTTAAGAGAGAATATGTAAAGATGCCTTGCTGGATAGAACGATACAGTGTGATGGAACTGGAAGCTTCCTCAAGAACATCGTCCTGAGCTCTAGACTGCAAGCTGTCCTGAAAAGGCCCTGCTCTGTGTTACTTCATCTTGCACTCAAGGCTGCGTACACTGATAAAACCCTATGTCTCAATAACACCAGCCTTTCGGTGCCAAAAAACTTTTTCCCAGGGGTTTTATAGCCATTTGACATAAAGCTGGTAGCGACATTGTCCGCTGGCTGAGACAATCTGGAATTAAGAGGCAGTTGAATTCAGAAAGGATATTTATCTTCAGCGAATTCAAACATTTGAAAATATAATAGAATTGGAAGAAGATCTAGAAAATTAAAGAGAAGGAAGAGAAACTCTTTACTTCCACCTTGGTGGGGGTCTGACAATCCATGAGAAACTGTCAGAAATCTCCGGAGAGACACCAAGTGAAATCACACTATATGGAATACACTAGATACTTTTTCTAATACAAGGTACGTTTTCTAATATATTGTCAAAAGCATCTCCTCTAAATCAGCATTTGAGCCATGCCTAAGCTTCATGTGACCATGTGTGCTGTGGTTCAGCAGCTCTGACCTAAACAATGTATCATTAAAATAGATAATGGAATTAATACATATATAAAAAACAAATAGTAGTTTTAAACTTCTCAAAATTTCTGTTTTAGATAGTCTCCTATCTGTTCTTACACCCTGTCCATCTGTCCCTTTCCCTTGTGTCTATCCTTATCATAAGGCCCATATTTTTAACTCCATTATCTTTTATCATGCTCTTCCCTGGGCCCTCTATTGTCCTCCCTGACCTATCTTCCCACTCAGAATACTTTCTTCCTGGCCTCATGGAGCATCGCCATGGTGACCACATGATGTCATTGCACTGGGATCGGTTGCCTAGGAAACTGTATGATGTCATTGCACTGGAGACAGTTGCCATGGTTACTGAGTTGGCTGAGGACACTGGGAAAAAAGGGCTTGTCATCTGACCAGTGCCAGGAAATGTTCCCATTAATTGGAATACAGAGGAGTTTTATTTATATTTTTATGTTCCAGGGAGGGCCGCCTGTGATTCCAAGACCCCATTTCTTCTTTTCTGGTCTAATGTGCTCAGTTTGGGCTGCTTTCCGCTGGTCTGTGTGATCTTGCTCACCTGTTTCTGTTGTTGAATGCTATCGGGAACATCAAGCCGCAATAAAATGGGGAAAAGCTACATTGTCTTGTGGTTCTGGGTAAGACAGATTCCCACCCTCTATTGCTGTTTGATCTTTCCTGTTTGGTTCCTTTTGTTCCCGTGATGAACAGCCCAGCCCAGTTACTGCCCCAGCAGATGTCAAAGATACGGCAACAGCGAATGTCACACCTCTGAGCTTGCTTCGTCTGCACCAGCCTCTGTGTGTGGCTGTAATTTGTTTTCCACTTCTTCCCTGCCTTTCCCAAGCTCTCTTTCATCCTTGCTGAAGTGCTCCTGTCTTGTTTTAATAATTCCAGGAGTTCCAAGAAATGGCCAGTGTGAAAGGTGAAGCAGAGGTTAAATAAAAAGTAGGAGGCAGCTATTAAAGACCAAGAAAGGTATGCGAGAACAAATTTGTTAGCCTTTGTTGGGTGTGTAGAACAATGTGTAAGCATGTGTGTGAGGTTGATCGTGATCCCTGTGAGGATGAGGAGTGTAAATAATGGCTATACCTCTGTCTCTTGTAAGTCTGCGTGATGTGCAGATCGATAGCTCTGGCAGAGTTTGATGTATGTATATAAGCATACATATAATTGCTCTATGGATAAATAAGCTTTTATGAATACGGCTTTTCCAGACTTTCTGCATTTTGAGTGAATTACATGTCTAAGGTAGGTTAGTCAAATGACGCGTGTGTAAGCGTGACTATCCCCACGTATTGCTTAAAGAGTCTCTACTCTCAGTACCCACGCAGGCGCTCTAGAGCTCACTAGAAACTGTAGTTACAAACTTCCCAGTACTTAATTGTGAAATGAGCCCTTCTCTGACCCCTCCCACCTCACCCCGTGTGTGGTCATGCTCAAGTTGAAAATAATAATTTGGGTTGAAAGCTTTAAATTACTGTGGAGCTGATAACAAGAAAGCTATCAAAGAAGATACAGAGAGTCCTGGTGGCAGACCAGGTAGCTGAGGAGTTTTGGAGTGCCCGAACTATTGATTGAAATCCAGGGCTCCTGAAACGTTGGGAAATGAGACTGGGATAGGGGTAACATCTCTGTTTTGGCAGAACTAGGTGAAGAGTTGGGAAGAGAGAATGTAACTTCACTGGGCAGGGAACAGAATTTCCAGACCTAGTTATGGGGGAAAACAAAGGGGCAAGGGTTGGGTTTTTTGGTGCTTGGGGTGAAGTAGTAAAAACCTTTTATTAGAGTTTTATTTTGGAATCCCTTCTCATACTTGAAAAATACTATTTGGCTGACTGTTTGCTTGTTCAGTGTACTGCACAAAGTAATCTCAGCCTCTGTGCCAAAGTAACTGTGAAAGAAAATTGTGTTTCACGTCTGTGACTAGGTAAGGCTGCAGGGAATAACAGTTGTAAGAAATGGGATGGCAACGAGACAGGACGGCTGATGGGGGTGGAAAGCAGCAGCCGGGCCGTTCCTGACAGCCTGGTGAGAGACGTGAATAATCACTGGCCAGTGTTTCAGATCCATGTGTAAATTCTTAAGTTCTAACTTGATAACAGTGTTCAGTTCATCAGCATGCAGTGGTGGCGTTTGCACATCAGGCTGCTTTGTTCATTTTGAGCTGGGGGACTTGCATCACTCTAAAGTACGTGTCAGTAATTATGCAGCTTTCGGGGGCTCTAATGAACTGGAACAAGCTTGCAGTTAGTAGTATGGCAGACTGTTGAACCTGCAGTTGAAGGGATGTTGGATCCTACTATTAATGGCCACTTGTGTTACTTTTCCTGTTAACTGAACTTCAGAACGACCCCTGAACTTGGGTTTGTTTTATTTCAGCACTATACCTGGCAACTTGAATTTATTGTATTTAAGTACGTTTTCAACATTTACATTTGGATCACATTTATTTTTGAAATATGGAAAGAAAGAAGAAGCTGGAGGGTGTTTGTTTAACTATCAGCGAGGTACGGGAAAAGGTTAGTAGAGCTTATGGGTTTTTTTGGTAAATTTCACCTGGAATCTGCAGTCAGGTTCAGGAATCATATTGCAGCTATCTGCCTCTGATCTTTCACCAGCGTCAGGTTTTTGTAAATACTTAAATAACAATTGTACATTGTGGTATAACAATACCGGATCTCTCATAATGATAACGAATTACAGATTTATTTTCCACCAGTGTCAACCACTGGGGTATCTGCATGGTAAAATTCTGTGTGCAGCAGGGGAGGCAGCATCCAGTGCTGCAGGACAGACAATCCTATGAGCTATGTGAGCTCAGCTTTTGCTGACTAACACTTCCATCTACTGGAGAACTTCGTCCTTACAGTATTCACTCTCTACTGTACTCAGAGATCCAAAGTCTTGGCAATTAAAGCCTCAAAGATTTATTAACTATGAATTATTCTAAGTAGCTAACATCAAATGTTTTTACATGCTCTATAGCTTTACATTTGAAATATGTGTGACTGTCTGCCTATCTTGAATCAATACTCTATGTTTTATTTTAAAATATAGTATTTAAGGCAGTAGTCCTATAAAGTAAAGTATAGAATCTACATTTTCCTAGTGGGTGATGTTGTGACTTGTGACACAAGATAGTGTTTCCCATAAGAGACTTCAGAGGCTGTAGGACTGGCCCTTTGCACTCTATGACCAAAGAGGATGGGGGCAGGTGTCTGCGGAGACATGGTGTGTGGGGTTAGCACCGGGACTAGAGGAGCGCGCTCGGCCCTCCAACATAGCCCAGCTAATGGAACTTCCCCGCCTGCCTTTCTGTCTTTAGTGAGTGATTCTTCTCCTCTGTTCCTGCGAATCATGGACTTGTTGAAAGGACAGCACAGAATGGTTGCTCTATCCTTTTGTTATTTGTTATTCTTGTTAGGTTTCATGGGAAAAGAATACAAATAAAAAAAACCAACCCACCCCAAACCTTAAAATTTACAGAGAATAAATAGGCTTTGTTCTGTGTTACTGCTATTTATGACAGTGTTGTTAAAAGTAATAATATCAGAGCACCTTTGGACTGGATATAGTGGCATCACAAATACATACGATGTGATTATATCATATATAAATTATAAACTTGTATGTAAAGTAAATGATAAAGTATATCTAAACATTAATAAGCTTAAGTAAGACTAGATGTACTAGTTAAAGGAATAATTTTAGAGAAATTTATAAAAACTATATAGATTTTGGTATATAGTATAATCCTATATGAAGAAATAAACTTAGGTATATTTTAAAATTTAAATGTATTCATTAAATATATTTTATGTTATATAATATATTTAAATATATTTATTAAATATGTTTATATTTTTATAAATAAGCAATACTTAGTACAATGCCTTTATAAAAAGGACAAAATGTCAGAGCACCTTGCTCCTGCCCACCTGCAATCTATGCAGTTCTGTGCCCTTTGGGATCATTATTACACTGAGATAAGGATCTTCCGTTGTTCACGTGAAAGCTTGATGTGCTCTCCATGTTGACCTTCAATAACTAACTCCATAGAGTATATCAGCTTTTGAATTTTATGCTACTATTAGCTTCTTGAAACACTTGTGCTTGATAAAGTGCTATGTTGTTTGGGTGTTTAACATAATTATACAGTAAGCATGCCAAGTGCTCTTTGGTTTAAGGCAGGGAGTTGGAACGATGTTCAAAAACCCAAGCACAGGAATGGGTTCTAGAGGTTTAACATTTTTGAAATGACAAGAATGGTAGGAAGTATAGACTTTAGATTTGCATTGGTTGTTCTTCTACTGTTAAGGAAAAGTAGTTCAAGATGTCTTCAGTTGATGATACTACGTGTTCTATAAATAAATTGATCCTCTGCATGGGTGTTTCTGTGCTTGTTTGAAAACAAACAGCTCAGAGCTCCTAGGCAGCATGTATTCTGCCCTGAGTGTTGCCATTGTGTCATTTAATAAAAAGGATTTTACTGGAGTTTAAAAAAAAAAAACAAACAAAAAAAAAACCACAAAAGAACCTGCCAGTCCATCATGTTATATATGCAAATAGAGGTGGAAGAAGTGCTTTTCTCTGAATGACCATGCAGGAGCACATTCCACTGCTGATGTGCGGGCTTTCGTCCTCAGGCTGTCAGTATCTTTATGGCTTACATACTGTCTACAGCCTCAGCAGACCGTAACTCGCACGTGCGCGTTTGTCCACTATGGGCTTTAATTTCTTTTTACTACCGTTGAACTGCGATGGAGCTATTTACTGTCATTGTTAATGGATACGTGTGCTCTTGCTGTTTCAAATAGTTTTCTCAAAAGCTGTTAATAATATAGAATTTAGCCAATTGACAACTTTTAGTTTTCATTAGGAATCTACTTAGGGTGGCCTCAATTGCCTCTTATGTGCTGTTGCTGTAACTTTGGGCAGTGGCATATCCCAGAGAAATGATGTTTTTGTATGTCTTTCACCTTCTAGGATTGTATACATAAGGATCTTTTGATGTTGTGTTGCTAGACTGATTCAAATCGTAAGTTGGCATCAGATTTTAGAACTGGTATCCTAGCAGATGAAGAATATAAGTACAAAACTTGCACCACAGTTGTCTGTGATCAGATTCACAAAAACTGATGACAATTTTTTTTAACTGGATAAAGTACAGACAGAAAATGGTAGAGGGTAGTTTTTCCCTGAAAAATATATTTACACAATGTTAAGCACAGTATGATGCTCCTTGAATTTGGAGATAATATTGGTATTTTAAAGGAAGAAAAGTGTCTCTGTGTGTAGAGGAGGAAGGGAGGGTAGGTATTGAATTGAGCGGTTGAGTCATATGGAAATCAATTTACTTTTCATCTCCTGGAGAATGAGCATTGCAGCTGGTTATTCATGACTGCCTCACGCTTCCTACCTTTGTGTCATTGATGGAGCAGAGACCAATTCTGTTCTGAAGCAGAAAGTCGTTACGTGTTGGCTGCTCTGTTAAACTGGGAATAATGATTTCTTTCCAATGGTTGAATGATACAATGACGTCAACATTCAGTGGTGAAGCAGTGACTGACGTACCAGTTTGCAAACTTTATGGAAGTTGCCCTCTCCACGCTTTTGCAATGCTCTGTTGTACAGCGTTGAAGTTGGGTTTGAATATCATTCTATTGTGTCTTGTGAAGTAGCAAGCAGAGGCAATTTCTGGATGTTCAGTTATGCTCAGCTTGGTGCAATAGCAGTTGGGGACTCCTGAGTGCAGTGATTTAGTGATATGATGTGACTGAATGAAGGAGAGAAATTAAACAGCATTCTCTGTTTACACAAGCTTACCTGATGTAACAGTTTTGCTGTCTTCCTTTCTTCCCTATGCCACCTGTGGTGGTTCAGTGCACACCTTATTTACTAATCGCAATTCTGTTCAATATGATTTGTAGTGATGTCTCTCACGCTAATTGTTCCATTGTATATTTCAGTGCTACTTCCATCTTCTTTTTCCCTCCCTATCTGTTAGACCTCATTTCCATGTGTTTAATAATCCTTTCATTGTGTTTCTTCATTCTGATGGAACAATGGAGCACTCTTTTTCTATGTTTGGAATTGCTTCTTTCTGAAGTTTCCGATTGCTTTAGATAAACAAGCCAAATGGACGAATGCCTATTGTAACAATGGGAAGAGGAGGGTTTCTCTTTCTGGAACATAAATCAAAACCCAAGAGATAAGATGTGGAGGGGAAAGAAGGGGTCTGTGGTGTCCTCTCTGAGGGTCATTCCAAGACTGTCAGTGAGGTGTGTTCAGCATCACCCAGAGAACTTCTCTTACTCTCTCCAGTTTTGTAGCACCAGAAGTAGCTTTCAAACCAGGAAAGCAAGTTTTGTTTTATTTTACTGAGTCTCTCCATGTTGTGTGAGCGGTTGTCTCTAGAACTGCATCAGTGTTTCCCTCCTCATGTTGTGCATTTTGGAGCACCTCTTAGCACTGAAAATTTAATCTGGCTGCTTTCCATTGGGACAACACCTGTAGAATAAGCCTAACTCACGTTACTATGCAGCAGATCATTAGCACCCACCTGTTTCTCTCTTCTGTCCCCCACAAGTAGATTCAGTAGCACAGGATTCTGTATAAGTTGACTGTTAAATCATAATTAACTTCACCTCAGTTAATAAGGTCTTGTTGTTGTGTGCCTGAAGCTATCAGTGAAGACATAGAATGTAGAAGCCAGCTCTAACTCTACAGAGCTCTCTTTCCTCTTATTGCTGGTACTGCTGCCAATGGATGTCAGAATGGGATATGGTTCTCGGTAGCCTCCCTTAATGCTGAGCACTGTGTGGATTACTCATCTGTAAATGCGTTAAGGTGCTTATGGATCATGTGATTGTTCTCTTTAGTAGTTATGTCCAGACTATGTGAATGACGGTCTAAGAATATAAACAGGTTAATTGCCTGGTACTTTGTGTTAGAGGTTTGGTGTTACACCCACTTTTGCCTGTTGCTGTTTTTATAGTGTTATGAAGACTGGAGTCAGACAAGGTTTATATGATTTTAATTAGATTATTTATTCCCAGGGACATGAGGACATGACCAAAAAAAAAAAAAGTGACCTTTTCTACAACATTTCCCACCTTCAGTCTCTGCTGAAGATCAGTCCTGGCACATGGTTTGCTTGCTGTTTTTTCCATCTTTATAATTGCAAGTTTAGTTTTCTGAGGAGGCAGACAGCCTTTCCATGTTTCTTTCTTTCCAAATACATGCCTTGTTCCACTGGGAGACATTCACACATCCTCTTGGTTAAAAAAACCCCAAACCAACCTTTATTTTGTCCTGCAAATGGGTTGGGACAATCCCAAGCACAAACACAGGCTGGGCAGCGAATGGATTGAGAGCAGCCCTGAGGAGAAGGACTTGGGGGTGTTGGTGGATGAGAAGCTCAACGTGAGCCAGCAACGTGCCGTTGCAGCCCAGAAAGCCAACTGTATCCTGGGCTGCATCCCCAGCAGTGTGGCCAGCAGGGCCAGGGAGGGGATTCTGCCCCTCTGCTCCGCTCTGGGGAGACCCCACCTGGAGTGCTGTGTCCAGCTCTGGGGCCACCAACATAAGAAGCACATGGACCTGTTGGAGCAAGTCCAGAGGAAGGACACGAAGATGATCAGAGGCTGGAGCACCTCTGCTGTGAGGACAGGCTGAGAGAGCTGGGGTTGTTCAGCCTGGAGAAGACCTACAGGAAAGACAGGAAGGGACTCTTTGTCAGGGATTGTAGTGATAGGACAAGCGGTAATGGTTTTAAACTGAAAGAGGGCAGATTTAGATTAGATATTAGGAAGAAATTATTTACTGTCAGGGTAGTGAGCCCCTGGCCCAGGTTACCCAGAGAAGCTGTGGCTGCCCCATCCCTGGAGGGGTTCGAGGCCAGGTTGGACGTGGCTTTAAGCAACCTGGGCTGGTGGGAGGTGTCCCTGCCCAGGGCAGGGGGGTTGGAACTAGATGGTCTTTAAGGTCCCTTCCAACCCAAACCATTCTATAATTCTATGATTTGTGTTGCGATCAAACAGTGGCTGCATGAAAACCAAAACTTGGTGTGAACATCTGCAAGTGAGGTGAACTCTTTGTAAGAATGAGGCTTTTCTGGAATGCATAGCAAAATCAGAAGACACTGGATTATATATGGTAATAAAGTTGAATGGAGTAGTTCAAAATTTTACCATAATTTTCTGACAAACTCCAAGTTATTTTTTTTTCTTTTCAGACTTGTACATAGAGCTTTTATATTTGTTGTGGAACAGAATGTTAGAGGCATGTAAGGAGTGGCACTTTAATGATCCCTGCTGACTTCAGACATGAGAGTTAGTTGTGCTCATGCATATTCATCAGAAGTCTGTTTTTTCATCAGCATGGTTTATGTAGTTTAACATCTGTTTTCTGTGGATGGGGGATACTCTCTTGTCATCTTTAGAAGATTTCACAAAGCATGTTGAAGTTCTGAAAAAGACTGCAGCCTATTTCCTGTAGCAAGTTGTTCTGTTGAAAAATATGAAACAAAATAAGCAGCTTGGGTTTTCTCCAAGGTTTCTTCAGGATAAACCAATGTGCAGCCTCACTGGCCAAATTTAATTCCTGGAATATTATCCTGCTTTTTTTCATTGTAGAGTATTTAGGTGGATAACGAGGAAGTTTATGAAACTATACTGATGTAAAATAAGTGAGGGTAGTTCCACAAGATTGTCTTTTGCTTGAATAAGGGCTGATCGCTGGCTTATGTGCAGAATGAACCTTACAGATACTAAAAGCAGGAGGCTGCAGTTTGAGCAATTTTATAAAGACTAGGGAAGGCTCTCGCTCTTCTGCCATATCACCAGTGCGGTCCTCGCATTGTCAAAGAGTAAATCCACTCTTCTGAATTCATAATGTTTTAGAAACCTTGTCAGCTGGGATCTCTGGCATGGTCCTGTACACAGCTCATATGCAAACCTTATTAAAAGGCACACGTGTTTGTTGCCAAGGAAACATAAGCCATTAAACCCTAGAAACATAATTCATAAGAAACAAATATTAGCTAGTAACATCTACTTTCTCCATTAGTGCTGTGAAACCTACATGAAATAGCCTTGCAGTCTCCTAGCTAATGGAAATGACATAACTGGAGAATGAAAAGGTGAAAAAAGGAATTACAATTCACTGAGCTCTTAGTCTGGCCAAAGTAATGAGATTGCAGGACTGGGTATGTCTTCTTCTCTTGTGTTGATATCCACTGAGCACCTGTTTATCCTACTCATGTTACTGTGTATTATAAATTACAGTCAAGGCGAGCCTTTGCCAAGCAAAGCAAGAACAGACCTATTTTTTCCAAGAGATCTATTTGTAATATGAAAATAAAATCTAGGAATGGGAAAAGGGAATGGTGAAGTATTTTTATTAGTGTAAGTGTTACTGTCTTAGTCATTTTAAATTTGACTTCTCTGGATAGAATATGTGTATTCCGTTATAATTAGCTAACTCTCAATGAGGTTAACACAAAATGTGGTTATAGATAGATTTTTTTTTTTTTTTTTATTTTTGTGTCTTGGTCAAGACTCGGTCTCAGTTTGCTCTGAAAATCTAGAATCTTTTTACTTCCTCTTCAACCTTCTCTTTCTAGTAATTACATTGGACTCATTACTTTTTTTTCATATTGATAGTGCAAAACACCTGGAAACTTCCTGCGAAGGACCTATTGCAGTTACATAGGCCAATCTGTGCCAAACTTCCACTGTGCTTGTGTTCTAGCAAATATTTCTAGCAAAAACTGAGGAGGGAAGGGAATTTGGTTCAATTTTTGACTGGTCTAAGCAGTTGCCACTCCCAAGTGCGATCCAGGACCCCAGATAGTCAGGACCCCGTGGCTGGCCTATGCTGTTGTTGATACGTTGTGGTCACCTTTGTTCAGCTTTGGGATCAAGAAGTTAGAGGGAAGGCAAAGTCATTATGGCCCTTTATTCTCAGCTGTTCCACTGATCATTTTGAATGATCGTTGAGAGCAGAATGAATGTTGCTCTCTGGAAAAAGAAGTGCTGATTTTGCCATAGTGGGATAAGACTAATGAAATACTGAGATGTGTAAACTCAGGCTCCAAGTCACCTACCAACAGTTTAGAGTAATAACTCAATTGCAGTCAATTGGTGAAGTCCATTGTCAGCTGGGCTTGGACTTCATTCGGGCACCAACTCCAGAGAGAGGTCTATGTAAGAACTGAACAAATAGTGATTAAGAGCGTCCAGACTTTGCCCCCACAGCAGTAATATAGTTTCAGTGAGCTCACATACCGTTTCTGTTCTGATAAGTCACAATGAAGTAGTGGCACTGAAGTAGACTGCTTTCTCCAGGGTTTTATGGGACTTTTCCTGATAGCAATCTCAAGGATTTGGCAGTAAGTGAAGTACTAAGAAATTAGTATATGACACTGTTGACCTTTTTAGTGGCATAACTGTGAGAATGTGCATCAAAACTCTGGTCTCCGACAGTACACCTGAATGCAGAGATGAGCTTTGCAAACAGCCTTCTGTAGCAAGGTGGACTTTGAAGAACAGGAAACATGTCAGAGATGTCCACATAACATAATTTAGTTTGAAATGGGCCTCCAGAGACCATGTAGGGCAGGGTTAACTTCAAAGTTAGATCACATTGCTCAGGGCCTTGTCCAATTAGGTTTGAAAACCTCCAAGAACAGAGACTTCTCAGTCTTTCTGGGCTTAGCCACTTACAATGATTTCCCCCCACCTGTATCCAGTCACAATTTCTCCTGCTGCAATTTGTGACCATTTCTTCTTGTCCTTTCACTGTGTACCTCTGAGAAGAGTGTCTCTGTCTTCCATGTAATTGCTCTTTAGATATTTGACAATAGCAATTGAATTCCTCTCCCAAACCCTCTCTCCTTGAGGCTAAACAAACCCAGTCCCTCAGCCTCCCCTCATGCGTTGTGTGGTCCAGGCACTTACTACTTTAATGACCTTTCACTGTGCTCTCTCTAGTTTATCAATGTCACTTTGTTGCTGAAAGGCCCAAACTGGATGTGGTGTTCGAGGTGCTGCCTCACGAGTACAAAGCAGGGTTCACTTCCATCAGCCTCTTGCCTGTGCTCTTGCCGGTGCAGCCCTGTACGCACTTAGCCTTCACCATCGCAAGAAAATGTTGCCATTGCTGCTTTATGTCGAGTTTGCTTTCCACCAGCGCCCTCTCGCCTGTTTCATGGACTTATTCTGTCCCAGGCACAGAACTTGTATTTGTCCATGCTGAATTTCACCAGGTTCTTGCTGGCCCATTCCTGTAGCTTGTTGAGGTCTCTCTGAATGGCAGCCCTCACCTCCATTGTGTGAATTGGTCTCTTGCATTTCATGTCATCTGTGAACTTGATGAAGGTGCGTTCTGTCTTATTGTCAAGGTCCAGGTCATTGATGAAGATATTAAACAGTATTGAACCTGATATGACTTGTAACCAGCTTTCAGTTAGACTTTGAACCATTGACCTTTGAGCCTGATGGTGCTGCCACCTTTTAAGCTCACTCATCCAGTCAATATCTTGCCAGTGTGGGTACAATGATGCTGTGGGAGACCATGCCAAAAGCCTGCTACTCCATGCCCACAGAACCGGTTATTTTATTGTAGAAGGCAGTCAGGTTTAGCAGGCAAAATCTTCCCTTGGTAAATCTGTGACAGCTGTCCCAGTCACCTTTTATGTCCCTTGTGCGCCTGGAAATGACTTCTGGGAGGACTTGTTCCTCTTCAAATAAGGAAAATTCCTATGTTTTACAATGCGCTCCTAGCCAATTTCAGTAGCAGAAATTAAAGCTATAGCAGCAAGTTGGTCAAAGGCTTAGAAAATTCTGCCTTGGTATTGTAAGAAAGAATTACCCCTCTTGCAAGTTTGATCCGTGGCAAGGCCTGGATCACAAGCAGCTCAAGTTGGATGTGGCTCAGGCGTGTGGACACGATCTCCTGGCTCTATGTGTCTGGCAGAGCAGAGGTGCTGTATTTGTGCTGGCTGGTAGCACAGTGCACAAAAGGATGTTCTCAAGTCTCCCGTGTCCGGATATCCATGTGTTTTCCTCTATAAAGAAAGAAACTGGGGCACATTATATAATGTGGAAGTTTGTGGAGAATTATATTCTTTGAGATTAGCTTCTTCCAGGTTCAATGTCAGGGAAAATGCTGGGCTACTGTGAGGACGCTTGTGCTTCACGAGTGCCTGGATACTGTGCCATTTTTGATCTACCACTCAAACACCATTTGCCAGGCTGTAGCAAGAATCAGCCTGAAACTGCTTAGCAGCTGTCCTACAAGATGCTCTTTTCCTCTGAAAGCTAGCAATGGAGATGCTTGCAGACTCCCTTTGCTGAGAATGCAAGTTCCTGCTCATTGCAGAATACATCTAATGGAAAAAAAAGGCAGAAGGGGAGGTGCAACAGATGGGAAAGCTGGACCTTTTTTCAGATGCTGACAAGACATGCGACTCAAGCCTGAAGGGCTTCAATTTGTCAGTCTAAACAGTGTCTTGGTCTGACAGGAGCATCCAGAGTACAGGATTGTTCTGCAAATGTACAGAAACTACCAGTGGAAGCAGGATTTTGGAATGCATGTTACTGGGTGGGAAGCCCAGTGCTTACTTGGCAAAGCAGCAACCAGCATGATAGAGCAGCACCGAGCAGGGAGAAGGAGAGCCTTGGAACCTGGGACTGCCATTGCTCTATCTTCAGGCGATTTGGGACTTGAATCCTGCCATCACAATCTGGGAGGTGGCACCAGCCACGTGGAAGTTTCTCGGCCTGTTGATGCACAAGTACTAGTAGCAGGCTTCCTTTGTGTAGCTGTAGGAAGTTAGCTTTACTGTTGTCACCTCTGACAATGAAAATTGTCCCCTCCTATCCACAAAATGTTGAACAAGTATGTCTTGATGGATTTTATTTAGCAGTGATTTGCTCCGAAGGGTCACCTCAGTTCTGACATGGCCTAAGGCACCCTATGTTCAGGTTCACTGAAGCATCTGATCATAATGAAGAGAAAGTCTTCCATGGTAAAATGAGTCTCCTTTCTGTTATTGTCAGTTGTTGGACTCTTAAGGAATCATTAACAAGTAGTAAAATAATAGCCACTCTTAATCAGTTTGGTGGGCTGTGATGTAAAAGTGTGATTAGTATTCTCTACCCATTGTGATCTCTGAGAAGGGTACGTTTTAAGTACTATTTCAGTCAAGTGAGGTCATTTCTAATGAATGAACGTGTAAAACCAGCTTTTTGTGTGTTTCCTAGTTTGGAGACTCAGCTTTCTTGTAGAAACTCCTATTACTGATATGCAGGAACTCTTAAAATTTTTCTAAGTGGCAATATAGTATAAAAATTAATGTTTCTAGATGTGGAAAGAATTCCGACAAGTTACAAATCTACTTTTCCAGCAAACATCCATGTTTATTTGCACACATGCTGTTTCTCCTGGAAACCAAACCTAATGTGTATAGTCTTCAAAATCCTTTTTTTTTTTTTTTTTTTCCCTAATAAATGTGTGGTTTGCTTACTCTCTAAAGTATTCAGATCAAATTTTATCTGTGAGCAAGAATGGCAACTCAAACTCTAATTGTCCCTGTGGGCTACACCCAGAGTGTTGTCCTGGAATGTGAATCTCTCATTCTATCTGTGATCTTTGCATGATGTTCCCAAAGCATTTGCACTTCTTTTGCATGAGCTTAAAGGAGGATCACTGACATTTGAGGAGTTAGAAGAGATTTTTGCTATTCTGGGTCTAATCTGTAAGAGTAGATTGTGAGCTTGTATTCCAGTGTTATGTAGTCCCTCTGGACGTGATCTGTTTGGATGGCAATGGAAGCTACATTCTTACCTGGGGTGACTTCAGTACTCAACCTGATCTACATAGGTAAGTCTTACAGTCCTCAACGGAGTTTCCAGTAAGCAACGTCCTGATGATAGGATACTTCTTAACTGACACCGAAAAACATGTTCCAAATTTTACACACCCTTCTTAAACACAGTGTACTACACTTTGCAGCTGCACCTGAATCACAAAAGTTCCACACCTGAAGTATTGTGAAAGTTAAAGGGTAATGTAAAGCTAACCGCCTTCTCTTGCTGTAAGCATGTATAGAGGATATGTCATCAACGCATAACTTCCTTGCCCAGTTACCACACAGTTCACATTAACAATCTTTAGTATATCCCAGGCTATAAAAAGCTATATTTAATGGTCCTTATCTCTGATAGATTAGCACATATGGATTTTACATACAGCATTAGTGTAGCAAGCTTGTGGAGAAAAAGCACAGAAGTTATTACTGCAAGTATAAGTAATAGAATAAGTAGAGCTGCTGAATAAGTTGGATTTAGCTATGACCTATTCTATGTACCCATTACAGGTCATGCTGGGCTTTCCAGCAGTTAAATGGGCTGTCAAAAGACATCAAAGCCCATAGGAGTTTTTTTCTTTCAGCAGTGTTACTTGGAATATAGGTGAAGTCTTGCTGGTAAAAGCATTTTTTATCAGACTCTTATCAATTTCCCACTCCTAAATGCTAGTAGTATCCTTCTCTGGCTTTAAAAAAGAAGACTGGAGATTTCGAATCCCCATGGAACCCACATGACAACTTTTATGTTGGTTGGTTTTTTTTTTTTTTGGAGCGAGCGAGGGAAAAGGGAAAAGCATTCCAGGAGTTTTTCTCCCCTCATTTCAATATTGGCGTAATTTTCTTCTGTATAGACTTATTAGTGTTTCCACTTAACACTGTTGAACTGAATAATTTGGTATACGATACTAAATGGGTATTCTAGATTTCAGCTACAGATTGTGCAGTGGCTTGGATGAATGAAAAATATTACTCTAATGACTGTTGTTGGTAGAAATGTCATTTTTTTTATCAAATCTTGAAGCAAGAGCCTGACACCACTGAAGAGAAAGAAAGAAGGATACAATGCTGATTGTTCAGTTACATTATGCTAATCCTGGGATGGCTGTTTCAGGAATGCACAGAACAGCTCCGGGAGGTTTTCTCCCTGAAGAAGATTTCTGATGGAGAACATCCATAACTGAGTATCACTTTCATCCTCTGTATTCTCTACATTCTGGATCGGTTTGGGGAATACCTGCTCATCCAGTTAGTCAGGCTTTTGGGTGTTTTGAGTTGTCAGATAACAGGAAAGATATGGCTTTTGAAGCCGGTGTATTCCTAAATATTTTCCTTCTTGTGCCCGAGTAGTGCATTCTTAGGTGGTAATTGGCCTCTCTGTTCCCTTTAACAAAGAAGGCCGCAAGTGTTGATAACATTGGCAATGCTAATGTCTTCTTGCCTGTTGCCTCTGCTTTAAGCACTGTTGCAAATTAAAAGCGCTCTGAGCAGTTTTGAACGTGATGTCTAAAACATCAGCAACCTGTCGATCTGAGGGATTTAACTGTCAAAATTGGGAGAGCTGATTTGTTTTAGCAAGAGCTATAGACATTTTGAAGAGTTTCCTTACTGTAAAGAGACTATTATGTTTAATTATCAGTTTGTTTGTCTTTCTAGTTAAGCTCCTTACATCACAGTGTGAGGAAACGAATTTCATAGCACCTGTAAAGATCAAGCCGGGGTTTTTTTTTAGTGTGCTAGTGTCATGAAACACTCATCTAAAAATGTATGCGACCAGCTTATGCCTCAGTCAAAATCCCGGAAATACCCACACCCATCAGTATGTCATCTTTTCATCACGCACTGACGTTTTGATATGCACGGGAAAATCCTCACATTGATACATACATTACGTTTACTGGTAAACATATACATCACAAACTGAAATAGCACAGATCTAATGTATAAAACTATTGATCTGTGAAGTCCACGAACTAAGATTCCTTCTAGAAATGTTCAACTTGCTACAAAAGAACAATTAAAATCTGTCCAAAGACTGCATGACACTGATTATGGGGGAGACTTAAATGGTGGATGTCTATTATTAAATTCATTCTATAAATCTTCACATCTATTTTGGCAGTGCAAATAAAATTATAAAATTCATGTCTATTGAGCTTTCAGTTTTATTGGTCACAAAGTTTTGCTGTGGCTGACACAGCACGATATCAGAAGGTTTTGTGAAGTATTTTAAACAGAATGTATGTAGCTACTTGAATTTGATTGTTTACCAGACTAGCTATAAAACCCATGACCAGATCTTCCTTTGATCAGATATGTACGGTCATTAAAATTATGATTGGAATAAAAAGAATATGCTATCGAGCCCATGTGTTGTGAAGCAATAATCTAAATCAAAGCTTTGCATATGAATGAGTGACAACTTTGTTACAGCCTCTGAGCTATTTAACTTCTGCTACACTTAGCCAGGAGACTCTGGTGCCATTCTGGATTATAGTTTAACTGACGTTTTAAGTTCTGATTTCCACAGAACTTAGAAATCGAGGGATGGGCCTTCCAAAAAGGAAGGGCATGGTTGCCTTGGAACTGTCTCATTGGTTCACTCTAGCAGTCAATGCAATGTTCCTCCCATTCGCCTTGTCCGAGGACTTCAACTAGAGGTACAAGAATCTTGAGATCTGATGTACAGTTACGATGATTCCTGTGATCATTGCGTTTTATGAAGTTTTCAAGTTCTGTCCCTGTCTTGCCCTCAATGATTACTAAAGTAAGAAACAATGTCAGTAGTTTATATCCCATGTTCCTTTAGTTCAGGATACACAGCTCATGGCTAGACTGCCTTTGATACCTGCTAGGAAAGCTTACAGACTTTCTTAGGTACCCAGCCAGGCTAGTGTTTCATCCTGGAAACAGATGCAGGGAACTGCCTTAATGTCAAGAGTAGTAGTTTTGTAATAACTTCAGTAGTTAGCTTTAAGTTGATTTAAAAGATTGAAACTACAGAACGAGTACTTTGTGGTATTGAGATTTTATAAGTTGGCAGATCAATAAGATCTCACTTTAGAAGGGAGCTCCATTTCATGCAAAAATAACACTTGCATCCTTTGTTCTGTTCTAGATTCTGTCAGAACTCAAAGTCTGACCAGAAGACACTTCTGCACAAATGTAGCTGGTAATTTATCAATATTTTTTGCTTTAAGATAATATTAGTATATTTTTTTATATTCTTCATGTTCATTATTTCCTTTTCTTTTTTTTTTTTCCCCAACAGTAATCTGTGCGTGATCTTTTTTTGTTCTTGGTTGGAGTTTTGTTTGTTTGTTTGTTTGTTAGCTTTTCCGTCCCCCTAGTAGGGAAGTGTTTCCAGGTAATTCTTTTCACTTTTATCCTGAGCAGGGATTCCTATGTTTCACTGTTCCTGATCAATTTTTTGCTCCAATAGCTAAAAAGCGTTTGTACCAAATGCAAATACTATTTCTTTCATGCCAGATTCCTTAAAGAATGTTTCCCGTGGGAAACATCCCCTTCAACAATGTTTTCCATTCTTACTGGTTTTCCAGGAGCTTCATATTGTATTTTGTACAGTATTCATACTTTATCCTCATTTAATTTTCCAACCAAACACTGTGCAAACAAGAGGCTTCACTGAAGAGCCCCTGGGACCCTGTAGAGGAAATTTGACATATATATTAGGCTATTATATTAGGAGATTATGATCTTTTCCCTCCTCCACTTTCATTTCTTTAATCAAATTAACTGTCAAATACTACTACTACTACAAATTTGTTGCTGCTTATTGCCGTAGGGCAATCAAAACATATCCATGAGGGCTGAGGCTGTCTGTTGTTCAAGAGTGATTATGTTTCTTTCGAGCAAAATAGAGTATGAGCATCTAGGCTTTTCATTAGGTCACCTGAAAAACTGGAGAATTATTTCAGTGGCATCAGCAGCTCATGTCCTCTTCGTTTCTCCCCTGTATTTTATGCAGGGGAGATATTATTTTGCCTAAAGTATCTCTGAAACATGAGTGGCAAAAATATTTGTGAGAATTGTGATCATGATTATGCAGCCACTCTGGATAATTCCTTCTATTATTTAATTTTAGCTAGAGTAGAAGTGGCAAATCAGCATGTATTGACCTCTAAAAAATGTTTTCCTGGAAACATTGTTATAGGGCAAAGGTAGGACGCTCCCAAGAAGGGAGCAAGCCTCTAACATATACAAAATATGACGGATTAAATCATGAAGATAATAAATGTGTTGTGTGTTATATAGTCTATGAGGAGATAATAATACTTCTGTTTTAATAAGAATGCTACTCAATTAAGAAGTTTATTATGGGGAACAATCTTGCCCCGCTGTCAGGTGGCTAAATCTGTTGACAATGTGCATTGGTTTGGGGGAGTATTATTTAATCTGCTATTCAATTTTATTAGTTCCAATGGAAATATCAAACCCACGTCTTGCCATTAATCCTCCCCCATTAATCTCCTGAATTATAAGAAGGAATAAAACATTATTAAAACAAAAATAAATTCAAGTTACCCTATTTGCTGTCTTAGCCTATCTTGTAGGAAGAGAACCGTCCTTGGACTGTTGTTTTTATAACATTGACAATGCTTAGATACTGCAGGGCTGGGCACGCTTGGTGATCACACAGAGATACTTTAATCAGTTGCTGAAGAACTGAATAGATTTACTTGCTTCATTTCTGTTGGCCTATCTGCATATAAACCTGTTTTTACGTCCTCTGATACTTCTCCTTCATAGAGTTACTAATTAGAAAATTTGTCTAGAAATAGTGTTTATTTTTCTGATCCTCTGAGTGAATAAGAATAGAATGACCTCGCTGTCTTTCTGATAACCTCTCAGGAAGGCACCTGTTTTCCTATCAACTCTTTCTTCTAGCTACATCATACCTCCTGGAGTTTGGATTTGTTTTTCCTTTTAGGAATTCCTCTTCTATGGATTCCACTTTTTAGCTTCCAATATTTTTGTCATCCTTCTGTGACTAATTCTTCTAATCAGACGAAGTTTTGCTCACTTAAGCAAGATTGCACAAAGAGAAAAAGGACTTATGGCATCAAAAAAAAGGTGCTAAATAATCCTATAGTCTCCTACTGTAACTGCCATCCTCTATTGTAAGGACCATCTTTTGAAAACTTTGCTGAGAACCTTTTAATTTCTATTTTGCCCACTTGTAAGTATGATCCCTTTTCTCACAGAGTTCATACTCTGTGCTAGGAAACCAGCAAAGGAGGCGAGAGACTTTACTAAAGTAGCATGTAGCCTTATGCACATAGAATAACTGCAAATTTTTGTCTGGTTTTGTCCTTTATTCATTGTACAAAGGATCCTGTGTGTAAACTAGCATTTCTGAAGAACATCCCCAAAAGAAATCTGCTGGCTTTATAAAGAAATCTGGAGGAATGTCAGAGAAAAGGTTAGAGGAGTTCCTCTGTGGGAGGTAGTTTGCATACTAATGCATCTTTCTCTTTTTTTGTAGTTTGTTTGTCTTACTATTTGTTTTATCATTTGCCATCTTCAGGGGGAAAACTTACAAGTTTTTAAGAGACTGGGCTAAGTGGCAGCAAGGGCTATAATTCTTAAATTTTCTATGCTACAGCCCCATTTTTTAATGACAACAGAGCAGTTGCAGCTTCTACATAATGTACTTGCCCGTGCCCCGTACAACGGTGGTGCCTCTGTCAGCCCTTGCAGTTTTATGGTGAGCCGTGCAGATTCGTGACACTGGTCTCCATCAGTGAATCTGGTCTGTGATTTTGAACAAGGTACTATACCATTCTGTAGCTGTTTCTGCTGGCCATTGTCTGTTCTGTCTGTTCAGGTAGGAACAGACATATTCATGATAAGCTAAATGTCATCAGACTTGATGCAGAGGGGAGCAATTGTTACAGACATGGATCACAGTCACTGTGTTATCCTCATCGCTTAGACTAATTGTTTTTCTCACTCCCATTAAAATCTCTCTTAATTCAATGAATTGGCCTGCCTCACAGGCAAGAGTAGAGAAATTTCCTCAATATATCAAATTATTTGTCATTTTGTCTAGTACTGGAGTCCTGTACTTGCTTGACCAGATGCTTCAGGATGATGAGAGCACTCGCTGAAGCACACTGCTGGCTGGGTGTTATCATTGTCTCCTGACGTGAAGTTCATTCCTCACATCAGGAGGTTTACTCATGCTTATCTTCAGAAGCTTTAATACAAAGGTAGGTTCAGCCTTTTTCAAATCTGGCAGCTTGGTTGACCTTTCAGAGACCATTTATATGCATTCAATTAATAAAGTGATTCATTTAGTACACCAACAATCTGCTGAGTATAATGCTTCCAGGTTTCTCTTTGGACTCCAGATACGAGGATGTGGAGAAGCCATGTTAAGAGCCTCAATAAAGCTGCCTCCCCTTTTTGAAAGTCTTGTAGAGAATGTTTGGTTTGGGTTTGTGGCTTTCAGAGAGAAAACAGAATTGAGTTTGCTTCCACTGTATATAAAAAATAGGAATTGCATGATTATTATTTTTTAGACACCGATTCTCCGTTACTGTTTCAAACCTTGGAGCCTTGTTGATGTGGCCGCACCAGGAGATGTGGATGGGAGGTTGAAGTGTTTCTTAGCCTCTGAGCTCTTTTTTGCAGTGGTCTGGATGAGAACACAAGATATGTTATAGTAGATAAGTTCCTGTCTAATGATTTTTTTTTTGCTTTACCTCTGTAGACTGACGCAGAAATGGAGTCCGTAAAAACCAAACTTTTTGTTAGTTTGCAAGGACCCATAGGAATCTATGTCAATCTTTGTAAAGAAGTGCCATCTACAGCCTATCTTAGGCAAACTGTTTCCTGATAATTAAGGTTAGTAAATAAGTCTTTTATTTTCCTCTGAAATACACAGCAGGGAAGGTTGCAGCTAATGGGAATCTTGGATGCTCAGCAACTTCCAGGGTTAATTTTTTCTTTGTTGGATTTAAAGCTAACATTTCACAGTCCTGTAGGACAAACTGAAGAATGTGTTTTGGGAGAGATGCCTAAACTATCAGAGGACAGGACTGTTTTATAAGAGTATAGGTGCTCAAACAGTTGTGAGATTTTTCTTTCATTTTTGTAGGTAATCACACTTTATTACAGCTTCTTAGACTTTGATGCTTTTTATTAGCCACAATTACCAAAGGGTAGTTTACCTAAGAAAAATTTGTTGCCAACAAACAGAGCGCCAGACCTCAATTTCAACTCCCAAGGAAATCACCACCGCAAGACCCGTCAAACTGCTGTGCTTTCTGTGTCCCGTTCTGCTCAGGGTAGCCTCAGACTAACGTTTTACTCTCGAAAAGCAGCCTCGTCAGCTGTCAATGAATAATGATTCCCTAGTATCAAGCAGAGGGATAGGACTTTTAGATATCCTCAGAGCCCAGACATGTGCCTGGCACCTGTGTCTCTTGTTCTAAATATCCTGGATTTTTCTGACCTCTTCTAGCTCAAACAGAGGGTCGCAAGCATTGTCTGGGGAAGCTTCCTTATTAAGACCTGTGAAGATCTGTCTATAATCAGCATGTTCTGTGCATCTTTGTGACCAGTTACTTTGCTTAGATTTTTCTGGAGTCAGAGGAACAAATAAAGGGCGAGCAGACCCAAGCTCTGATGAACTTTGAACTTATTTGAATGTGAAGCTGATTAGCTACAATAGAGAGAACTGACATCATGGTCTAAACACCCTGAAATTCAGCACAGTAAGCTCATCGATCTGAGTCTTGTGGCCCACGTGCATCTTTACCTGAATCCATGTGAGAGATGGAAGCATCTTCAGGTTGTCTCCTGCCCAGAAACACAGGGCTGTTTCTCCATTGAGTAATGCTGCTGCGTTGAGAGATGACACAGACAGAGGGTGTCCTAGCTCCTGGACCCCTGGTTTTTCCCCGGGTGTCAGGTCACTCCTCATAGGTAATTGCTTACCATCATCGTCTAAAAGGACTACCTCTTCCATGACTAGATTTACAGGTACAACCACTTAAAAAAAAAAAAAGCATTGACACACAGTGAGGTAAATATGCGGGTTTATTGCAGCCAAGCCACTCCTTTCCGTGCTCATTCCTTCTCAGACATCTGCTCGGGGATGTTAAAACCCTGAGCACCTTTGGCAGGGGGACTGTACTCCGAAATCTGCAGCACCTGTAGCAGAGGAGCAATATTTGGGAAGGAATTGTTGCCCGAGGAAAAGCAGCAGCTTCAACTTGTGTCCCACGGGAGACAAGTGAATCTGAAGTTATATATTATATAAGACGTAGGGGATGACAGCAGTTTATCATTAACCTGGACTACGCAAGAAGTACATAAGGAGAGAAAGAAGAAGAAAGCCAGAGAAGCAGCCAGGATGGAAACCGACATAAGGATCAACAACGCCGCGGACATCTCGGTTATTGTCCTCTATTTTTTGGTGGTCCTAGCAGTGGGACTATGGGTAGGTTGGGATTTTATTTTATTTATTATTTATTTTATGTTATTTTGTTTTTATTTTATTTTTTACATAATGAGCAGGCAGTTTATAGGATCCTGGGAAAATAGCTCGGTAAATGAAAATGTATAATTGTATAAAGATTTTGGTGCCTAATTGATATAGTTAGGAAGCGCGTGGTGGGGAAAATGTGGGTGTTTACTAGAGAGGGGATGTTGACTGGGGGAGGCATCCGTTTAGGTGGATGAATGGAACCGGTGGGGAAGGTGGAGTAACGAGGTTTGTGTGGGGAAGGAGCTGAGAGATGTCATCAGCAAAGGTCAGGCCAGCCCGAGTCCCTGTTAGAGAGCAGGTGGAGGTGAAGAGATGGGCTTTAGCGCGGCCGAGCACCGGGACCGCAGTGAGAATTGGTGGTGTGAGGGGATGCCGTAGGGGGAGTGAGACGAAGGAGTTGCTGGGAGAAGAAGGGGGAAGTCAAGGTGTGGGGAGGGCAGTACGGTGGTGTAACAGTAAAGCTGCAGCTGTGACTGTGTGACAGACCAGGGACTGCAGAGCACGCTCAGCAAAGGAGCGAGATGGCTCAAGATTGTAGGTGCCATTTGAGGACAGCATTATCGTGGCTTTTTTTTCCAGCAGGACCTTGACTACAGGTTGCAATGCCATTGAAAGTATGAGGAGGGAACAGTTTCAGGGGTGGCAAGTGATGGCAATGACTATCCGTTGCTGATCTAAGCACGGCGGTGTCTCCTGCCCTCACCCTGGCGATGCCGAGGGCTGCAAGGGAAACTCAGCGCCTAATCCGAAAACAAAGCCCAGTGCTTTCACAGCTGATGGAGAAAGGCAGATACTATCCTATTGGTGGAACCTCAGTGCTAAAGTCTTTGAAGATAATAGGCCACTACTGTGGGCTACAAAGCTGTAGACAGTGGAATGTCACTAAATTTTGGTTTCCTTGGGGCAAGCTCTCCTGGTCACCTGAACACCTGACCATTAGCAAGCGGAGAGGAGGCATTGTCCCTCGGTTAATCCTGTGCTTGCCAGGAGCATCCCGGGGGTCAGATGCAAAACAAATCTCCCTTTCTAGCAGCCTGGCAATGTTTTCAAGAGCACCAAAAACTTGGGGTGTACGCAAAACGGGCACAACCTTTTCTTTACCTCTTCATCGTGGTAGCAGATGCCAAAAGCGTAGCAAACGATCCGAAGGCGCCAGTATAGCTGAACACCTTGCTGTCTCGCGGGCGGGAGCTGGGTCTTTGCCATGGAAGTCTGGCTGTTGCTGTAGTTGAACTTTGTATTAAAGGTCTGTGACAAAAAAGGGCTGATCTGTGGCTTGTCAGGCAATTGTGTACTGACTAATTCCTGGAACAGTTTCATTCCAGCAACAATGTCCTCTTTATTGAACAAATATTATTCAGTTGCTGTGTGCAGGTAAATGTAAATCTGTTGTATTTACTTGCTTTCTTCTGCATCAGAAGAAAAGATTTGGCTAATTTTCCCGAGTTGTCTTTCTTTATTTGCCTGTTCAAAGTCCATCAGATGAGACAATGGGAATCCAATATTCGGATCAGGGTCACTGACAAAAACAGGATGAAACTTCCTTCTAAAGCCCATCCCTTGAAAAATACAAAATAAGTGTGTGAAAAGGAAAATTTAGTTGGCTTCTTTTTTCAAAATTCAGAGAGAAATGGGTACAATGCTGATATCACAACACGAAAATGGATTTTTGTAGATATCTGCTGGGGCTGGATAGCATTGAGTAAAAAAGCCGCACATTTTCTGTTAATGAACGTGCAACTTACAGTCTTTTTTGATGCCTGATATCAAAGGCATTGCACCCCTGACCAAGTGTTCATATAAGCTTTTATTTGAGTGATCATTTTTTTAGTTAAATTTAATTTTATTTTAATGTTTCGCACTGTAACAAAAGGTGGTGCAATGAAGCGTGAATGGTTAATGTAGACCTCGATACAAGAATCATTGCTCAGTTGTATTATTTTCTTCATCATAAGCTTGTTCTTTTTAGCCATGCTGTTTATTTCTTCCACTTTACTCTCCCCATGTATTTTATCCCTCCGTTCTAGCTGTGTGTTCTTAGTCTGTGTATAGGTGGCCATTATACTTGAAATACGAGTCAATCTTTCTTTCTTTCATTTCTTCCCCAGGCTATGTACTCAACCAACCGAGGGACAGTAGGTGGATTCTTCCTGGCTGGACGAAGCATGGTTTGGTGGCCGGTGAGTGATATATATTGTGTATTTATACAAAAGATATGCATGCCTATGTGCATCCACTTCCATATGACTATTTCTAGTCCTTAAATATTAAGTATCTCTACAATACTGTTGAGACTGTGATGGGTATGTGGTGTAGATGCTCTTTCTCTAGCCATGGCGATACAGGGCAAACGGCACAACAAAAGCCACCTGATGGGCAGGGAAAAGTGTTGGGGAAGTTGTCCGTGTTGAGCTCTCAGCTGTCTTGATTACGTGACCAACTTGTTTGAACCTAGGTGCACTGGTAATGTCAGTGGGGACAAATCCAGTGCTTTGCCTTTCATCCCACTTTAAAACTTTTTTTTATTTTGAATTTATTATTTTTGCATTACTCAAAGAAGCTGCCACATTTTGAGGTCATCACAGAGAAGAATTAACTGAAATTTTACCTTGTATTGCTCTACTGTTTCCACTTTTGGTGATAAGTTCTGGTCTGAACAAGGAGAATATCCTAGAAATATTATGATAAGTTATTGGTAAAATATTTTTTAAATTTATTTCAAGATTAGCTGTGACTTATATTGTTTATCTTCTGTGGTACTGTATTCTCTTCCAAGGTGGAGGAAAGGAGTCACAGACACAAAATATGTTCGTAGCCATCCAGCAGGCCTCTGGCAGAAATGATACTAGAAACAATTATCTATTTCTTCTAGACCATACAGTCTGTTTAGTGTGAAAATCAGAAAACTTAGACAAACCTGCATTTTCTGTATTACTTGTGTTGTACATGCTTCCGTGTGCTTGAATGGAAATCTTCAATGTTCCTGACCTTGCATTCAGTCTCCAAAAATGTTTTTGCACTTCCTTAAGGCTATTGATTCAAGACTTTGATTCAGGATTTCACCCACGTGGATTCAGTTACAGGATCAGGGAGAGTGAGAGTAAATATTTGTTGCCTAAAAATTTAGGAATTTTCTTAAAGTAGGCTGCAGAAATACCTACACATCTTTCAGTCATCTTGTGCTTCAGGGAGCTGCTGTCTGCCTTTAGAAGGGATTGGGACAGCCTCTTTAATGACATAAAAAGATTAAAGGCTAGTGACAGTAAAAGATTTCCTCATTTGGTGTAGTAGATCTAAGAAAACTCATATTTAACTAGAAGATTGAGGAAAGAGAAAGTTTCCAAGTTATTTTAAGATAAATCCTATAATTCTAGGTGGAGAGAAAAAAACCCAAACAGATTACTCTGCTTAACTGTCACTTTAATCAGTGGTCTGGTTTTAACCTTGTGCAATTCCGTATGCCTGTCAAGGGTGAATATGCCCTTTTGTGCAGATGTAAATGAAGGTGGAAGAAGCAAGGCAGGAAAAACTCACCATAAAAAACTTCTGCCTTGCTGCAGTGGCACTGAGAACTCCTAATGATTCCCCTAAGACCCAGGGAAGATTATCGCACACCGAGTTCTCTGCCAACACAAAACCAACTGATTCAGCAGGCTCCCTTCCTCCGGCGCGAAGACAAAAGGGATGACCCCACAGTGCAGTGGTTGGTGCTAAGATCATCTCTCTCTCCTTCCCAAACTCTGCGAGCTCAGCATGGATGAAGTCACCAGTGGAGTCCTACACCACCCCTTCAGTCCTTCCCTTTGGAATGCCAGGAGTGTCTTTCTGCACCATAAAAATAAACCCTTCTTGCTATTCTTCCTGGTATCACTCAAAACAAACAAATGGCAAGCACTCAAACCACAAACTAAATACCATGTCAGCAGCACCACCTTGGAAAGTTTGCCTTGGATGAAAAGAGATTCCAAAACACCTATTCCCACAGTTTAGCAGGTAGATAGGATGTCCGTCACCCAGTGCGAACTGGGCTGAAATGACTAGGAAACCAATGAAAGTATAGAAAGTTCAGTCAAAGATGCAAAGATGTGATCTCAGTTCTGCAACATCTAATGCTGGGTGTACTTTTTTTCACTTCTTCCGTGCTTTGTCTTTTCTATTGTGCCACGTCAGGACCATGTCAAGGTTCTCGAAAGCCCAGATATATTTCCAAAGACTGTAGATGAGAGGCAGGGTGGGTGAAGTTGTTAGGTACATGGACTCTTATTTATCAGATTTCTTCCCCGTGATTTCAGGATAATGAACCTTGCCATGTAATTACTTTCTGGAACAGAGAAAAATGGAAAAAAAAAATATCCGGCCACAAACTTGTTATTAACTTAATTCTCTTAATCTAATTGTATTTTTCAGAGATTGTGCTATGTTCAATGCTTTACAGGGCAGCCATAAGTGGCTTTTCTGACCCCACAGGGAAAGAGGCTTATTAGCAGTGTATTAGGATCTCTTACTGTCAAGCCTGGGAAAGGGATTCTATTCGCTTAAATGATATAATAGCTGTGGTTTAGTACGCTAGTGGAGACTCTGTAAATCATGTTAGTCCACTTGTGGTATGAATTTTGCATGTTTGTCAGTCACTTTGCCTGATTGTGATTCAATTTCTCAATGTATAAAGTAGGACCAAGACAGTTATCCTGAGCCAAATCTGTCTGGCTTTGGCCCTGATTGTTGGCTCCAGCAGAATCCATGAAGGTTGCCTAGTATTTTGCAGAATCAAACCCACAGTTAGTCTTTTATCGCTGTTCTGCAGAGGTAATAGGTCGCTTCTGTGTTGGTTCACTGAAATCACTGCCCTTGTGCAGTGCATGAGCCGACTCAGTAGTTCCAGTAGTTAATTAGGGATCAATGTATATAGTTATGTTCTCACTGATTGCCATAAATTGAAATCCATCGTGGGTTAATCATAATGGTATGAAATGCTGTGCCCTTTCCACAGTCTTTTTACAGAAACTGAGAGAAGAATCTTCAAGAAACTGGTTTTGGTTTCTTAGGCTTCGAGGGAAGTGTCTTCAAGAATGACACATATGGCTCTTTAAAGACTCATAACGAGCTCTGCTTTTTCCAAAAAGACACAGAGAAGCTCAAGGAAAGCGACAGCTTTATACCAGTTGGCCTTGCAAACTGAACTTTAGCTGCTTTTGTTAGATGAAGGAGTTAGGCTCAGCCAAATACTTTCTACTGTTGTAGGAAATGAAGTGTCTGTTCCTGGAGAACAGACAGCTTCGGTAGCAGCCACTCTCACAGGATTAACAGGGTTCATGCACAATTAAAAAACCCCCTTCACTCTTGAAGCTTTCCTGCTTTTGAATTTTGTTTTGCAGGTTCTGTACTTTAGCAAACAGAGCTGTCTGCACAAAATTATAGGTTACCTTACATACCTCAGTTCCTGAAGGCATAAATGCTAATAGGACAAAGAGTATCTGCTGGGCATCTGAAGTACAGCTATGGTTAGAAAGATTTACTGAAGAGTAAGTATGCAGAGTCAAGGACGTACTAACTTTAAACAGAAATGAGACTCAACTCGTTTGTTGTCACTTATGTGCTGATCTTTGTGAGACAGGTAAGAATTAAGGAAAAAACCCAGATTTTTGCTTGAGTTCTGCATGGCTTATTTTCATGGCCACCAGAACTGGCCACTGGCACGATTTCTCTGATCTCTGCCTCCAGTTAAGTTTTACACGTTCTCAGAATTCTGCCCACATGTTGAATTTGATACTGCTGTGGGGAGCCAGGAAAGATAGCTCTGGTGTGAATAAGATTTGCATTTCTTATTCTTAGGTAAAGTGGAATAAGAAATTAACTTATTTTGTCAAGTTCCATGCAAAAAATAGTGTGAAATCAATAGTTTTCAGAGTAAAAAGAATAATAAAGTCATCTGGTAGAAAAGGAAAAGTTCAGTGAAACCGACTTCTACAGAATCTGTCAGAATTTTCCAGCCAGCTGGGAGGTGTTGTTTCTGTCTCAGGGGACAAAGGTGGAAAGGTATCAGATCAGCCTGATGCGACTGTGCTGTTCCAACAGCCGTCGGGATTGTTGGAAGGCAGAGACACGTTTGATGTGTATTTTGTATCCGTCTCTCTCGCTTAGTGAATTGGGAAGTGTATAAATGTGGTTTAATTTGGCAGTAATGCAATACATAGAATTTGCAGAGTAATTGGGAAAGCGGAATAAAAACTTACGCAGAAGTGTCTCAGAGCCTTGAAAGGGTGGCAGTAATATTTCATCGTAAGCAGTGTGCTGATTTTTCCAAAGTGACTAAGGGTGATCCCAAAAAACTCTGGTAGTAACAAGGATGTCCTTCCGTCAGGGTAAAGTCACATATGTCAGGGAAGAGTTGTGAGTTAAAGAACAGCGTGGGCGGTGTCAAGGAGTAGTTCTCAAACAAGGGAATGAGACATTTGTCCAGGGAAGGGGGTTTGAGAAGCAGCTCCCGCAGGTGACCCATGGGAGGAGCAATATCTCAGGGCCAGGCTCACGGCTTCATGCTGGTGTGAAGGACCCCCCGCTGCTCTCTGCAGAGGGGCTGAAGGCCACAGGCGAGGTGTGCTTGGGACCGGGGAACAGTGGGTGATACCGAGCTAACGGTTTCGAACAGGAACGTGGACATTAGGGGCATAGGATACCTACTAGCAGGTCCTGGGAGGGAGAAAACCCACAAGCTGTGGAGCCTGCACACTGTCGCTGCAGTGGTCGCTGATTTGCAGAGTACATCGTACACCACTTGGAACCACAAGCGCTGGGACGTCAGTGCGTCCTCAAGTTAATGAAAAGAGCAAGGTGAAACAGTTAATGAATAACGTGGAAAAAACATAGTGATCATCATCTCTCTGCAGTGTGGTGGTACTTTTCCTGAACAGAGTACTCGTGTTAAAACCTGACCTCTTAAAAGATTTTAAGAGTTAATGTTCCACGTTTGCCTCAGGTTAGTTTAGTTTTTTGTCCCCTCTTTCCCTCTTAACAGCTTTTGTTCCTTTCAATGAACTTTCTTCTTTACTTTTCCTCCTAGATCTGCTTTTAAAGTCAATTCACTAACATGTTCGCTGAGCACAGTTCTAGAAAATTGTTTCCCTCTGTCATCACTCAGTTTCAGCCCAGCGTTCTTCAGGTCGTGCAGAGGTGTACCGCAGCATCTACCAACGGCAAAGCAAGCAATTCCAGTAATCAGCCTTTTCAGTACAAAAATTCCGCAGCAGTAAGTTCTTCGCAGGACAGCTTGGGCCCAGAGCCCATCCGCCTCCTTCCCTCATCCCTGGGGATGCCGGGGCCAGACGGGAAACTTCTTTTTCCCCTCTGGCACCAGCAGCTGACAGGGCATGAGCATATTCAGTAAACACTCCTCTTGCTTTAACCACGCTGCAGTTTTAAGGATAATATACATTTCCTCAGCTATGAAGCTATGTTCTACCTTTTCATGTATACATAACAATAAAAACTATTTTTTAAATTGCATCCACTGTTAGTATGTGTTGATCTCACAGTTCTGCTGCACTTGGGCGTTCTCTAATTCGGAGAAGAAAATTTAGAAAGTGTAGGTGATGTTTGCATCCACATTGTTTTGTCATTGTGCTGGCCCTAAGTGTGTTGGTAATTTTGCATTGGTTTTGTTTGGTTTAGTATTTTTCTTCCAATACAGTCATACTCTGGGTCACGCTGGGCACACAGCGTCGTCAATGAAAGCTCCAATTTGTCCCGGGGTTTCAGGCACTGAGCCAGAGCTCACTACAGCTGTCAGTTCTCAAAGTTCTTCATTAGCTGCTTTTGTTACTTGGATCTGCTTGCAGCCCGTTTTAAGCTTTTGAAACAGGAGAGGGAACACATTAAATAAAATCAGAGATTAATGTGGTTAATCTTTTCTGGTGATTGCATTTCTAGTAACCTAGGTTTAAGTTTAATTATTCATCTCCAGGGAAAGCACTGGACAACAGTGCTAGTGCTTGGTATAAATGGTATTTGTTTCTTCACGATCATTGCTGGGAAACACAGTCGCTGTCACCAAGAGGTTAGAAGAAAAAGTTTTCTTTATTACCTGTGATCTCTCTGGCTTATTTGCTAATGCTAGTTGCAACACTTCCCATTCCTGTAGAAATATCTGTCATCTAACAAGCTGCTTACATTTCTGTAGGGCATAACTGACTTCTAGAAATATGTAAAATAATAAAATAAGGTCCAGCACTGAGTGAACTTAGAGACATAAAATTCCTGACACAGCAAAAGAACAGTTTGTCTGCAAAAAGAGTAATAGACACCAGGGAGGATTCCTGGTGAAGGAGAGGAGAAGGAAGGAGGAGGGAGGAGGAAGGAGAAGAGGAGGAGGAGAAGAGGAGGAGAAGGAAGGAGAAAAAAGTAAGCTTGGAAAAGAAAGCATGGAATCCTCTGATTAGTTTTATTTGTACATTTCATATAAAAAATGGAGGAGGAAAATGTATTTTGTGATTAGAGATCGGGATTCTGAATGGAAGAGCAGGGTTGCTATTCCTGGCTGGGGCATAGCTCTATAGAATAAATCTACTCTTCAGAGGTGGGTTTCTATGAGGAAATCCCTTTTGTCCTCCTGAATCTCAGGCAAATCAGCCCTGTGCTCTCAGAAGGGTTGACTTAACTTTCAGTGCTACTCAAAGAACTCACTGCATTAACTGCAGACCTGGAAATTTGTAACTCTTCCCCTTATATACATTTTAGGCCTCTCAAAATCCCCCAGTGAGCTGCAGACAAGCAATATTTCTCCCTTTTGTCAGGTGACTCCAAACATATTCCAACCACCTGTACTTGGGAATTACATAAGGAGAATGTGCCGGATGCAGGTCCTTGGGTTCATATGTCTAAAACGTCATTTTTAAGCACCATTTTAAGGGATCTCTCAACACGAGAGGTCTACCTCAATTGAGAGCATTAAAAGCTGGTCAGCAGAGGTTCTTTTGCCTACTTCCTATACACTATTATTTTTAACCCTGTTTTTTTTTTTTTCTTTGTAGCTCTCAGAGAACATAAAAAATAGAATTGAATAAAAAAATGTTCACACTCCTTTTCATCTCGGAACTACTCCAGCTCACGTGTCTTCTGCCTACAATCCCAATCCAACTCTTTTTCATGCTTGAGTTCTCACCCTGCATCCTTCAATGTCTGACCTTGTAAATTATCGTCAGGCATTTCTGTTGCCTTTAATGGTTTCATTTTGAGGAAATTAAGCTCATACCTTTTCATCTTTTTCTATTATCTAAGCTGTTTGATAAAGAATTAGATCTTTTGGCACAGTCATTCTTTTGTGAACAGCTCCTACCTGTCTGTAATCCAACATAAACCTTTCATTTTCTTAATCTCTCCCTGTTCACCAGTTCCTATGTTCTACCCACTGTTCTGTCTGTATGATCAGTGCAATATTGGGGGGGTCTTAGAAATCCTTCTTAAATATAACACCTAGATTTGCTATCGTTTGTATCTTCCGGAAGCACTTTCTCAACAGGTATTTTTGCCATGCAGCTTTCAGAATTTAATTCAGTACTTGAATATCTTTTAACTGAAAGTGAACCAAGTACAAAGCCTATACAACTCTCACCAATGGCACATTTAATTCCACAGACTATGGAGTATGAAATAGGGAGTGCCAGCTTGCCAAGTGGGTATGCACTTATCGTTTCCTCCTTGAGCATGACAGATCGCAGTCTTCTTCCCTAATTGTTTGGATATCACCCAAATGTCAGTTAGTCAAGTTATGCAAATACTTTAAAATCTGTATTGGTGTAATAAAATGTTTGACTCAACTGGAATAAGATCTTCTATGTGACATCCTGTTCTTTCTCGTCGTTGTAGATGTAATAGCTGGAGTCTCCAGTTTGAGGGGCAACAATAAAAGGAAGTCTTGAAAGTTGTCAAAGAAGTCGGTTGTCGGTCGTTCTTACCATCCCTGTCTGATGATAGATAGGCATGAGTTCACATGAACAGGATTTTTTTTTCAAGTTACCATGAACAGGACCTAAGAGCCAAATACCGTTCTTTCTGTTTCCAGATTGGTGCTTCTCTGTTTGCCAGTAACATTGGGAGCGGACATTTTGTGGGAATAGCAGGAACAGCAGCAGCTGGAGGAATTGCCATCGGAGGATATGAATGGAATGTAAGTAGCATGCACTTAAGTGAACATATTTGTCACATCAGGATTATCTGCAGAGGTTAATCAAAGTAACATTGTCTAATAATTTAGAACTGTCAAAGTTTGTGCTTGGCAACACTTATTTTCTGTACAGACCAGTAAGTGCCAACGTAATCTACTATTTAGCTCATCTTCCTTGGTCCTCGTCCAAGCCACTGGGAGAAGGTGACCCTTTTCTGTTGAATAACGTTTTCAGAGAGCATTTGAGATTGGGGATTCTCTTCTTTATATGTATCTTTTGATTACTTTTAAAGTATTTATAAAGAGCACTTTCAGACTACAGGATGCTGGGAAGAATTTATCAGTTTTATAATCTATAGTATTTTTTACAGTGTTTTGCTATGTAGGAGTTGTTGAAGAGGCTTTGATTTCTTCAAAGCCTATAAGAAATTTTGGACATTCTTCACAATCACCTGCATTCCAAACATCTTTTCCTCTTTACTTTCTCCTTCTTTTTATAGTGTGTGCGTTTTGCTTATGGTTGGAGTATAGGGTAGAGGTATCCAAGCTGACTTTAAATGAACTACTTGGGGTACCAGGAGCAGTGTTAACTGCAACAGCACGGAGATTCACATGAACTAATTCAGTCCATTCCCTTGTGTTTTCAGGCTCTGTGGGTGTGGATTAATAATGTCCTCACTCTGCTTAATTCACCTTCATGGAAGGGATTATACCGTGACACAAAAGACTTAATGAGTGTACATAGGTCAATACTTTTCCTTGCACTTAATTCTGCTCAGTGAAAGAAAGATACCACCCTGAGGGATTTAGCTGTTTTCCTTCACAAGTAGATGAGTGCTGCAAATAGTCAAGTACTCATATGATATAAATATTTAAGAAGAATGATAAAGCCTAAAATGAACTCTATGAGATATGCACAGTTAATCTGTCATCTTTCTCTATTTGATTACGCTAGGCCTGTAACTAACCTGATTCCCCTTCTCTTTGTAGCAAAACTAAGCAAAACAAAACAGAACAAGTGTAGTTTGAAATTTCATGGTATTCAAATCTCTAGAACCCATACCCTTCTTCAAACAGTTCGTCTCCTCGGAGGTTCTCCGTGGACTAATATCAGTACACGGTGTACAGCAATTGGTGTTGAGGAAGAAGCAATGATGCGTGTGTGTATTTGAGCAGATACACTACATAGACTGGTGTACAGGTTAACAGACGTGGTGAAAATATTGCTCTTGACTGTATAATCTGATTCTTCTCTTGAAAGAAACACTAAGTTTGACTGTTATTGTGCTTGTGTATCTCTATTATTCCACTGAAATTGTTTCTAATTTGTATTAGTATGACAGCAGAAGCCTGACCCAGTATTTCTTGTCTATCTTATGGATTTTACCTAAGGGCAAAACTTAAAAGATACAGTTAAAAAAACCCTCTAAGCCCTGTGGACAGAATAAATGCAGAGTGTGGCTCTGAGAGCAGGATTTTATTCTATAGTTCTCATTTTGAATATGTACAACTCTATATCAGACACCATTTGCTAGCCATTTAAGTCAGAAAACTGCGATGCTGCAAGATGTAAATTCTATAGTTCACAAAATACACATGGTAACACAAAATACATTATGAAATGGTGATGTGGAAATGCCAAATATTTTACTAAATGCATATGGTACATCCTATACAGTATGTGGGATTGTTGTAAAACATACGGCCATCTTAGAGACCCGGTGCAGAGGGCAGTTAATGATCACAATAATAATCAAATAAATACTACTCTTCCCCAGTACCTCGATTTGGAGATGTCACAACACGTCATTGCAGCTTAAATGACTCTGAGCGGGACAGTATCCTGCATTAGGGGCTCTGGGATCAGGATGTGAGCAAATAGGTCTCAGGGAGCAGACTTCACCTTCCGTAATATTTCCCAGAAATGTTAGTCTTATGGGCTGGTTGCATTTTAACCGTTATTAAACTGGGCTTCCTGAGCCTGCTCTGAAGAGGGCTAGGGTAGTCTGGTGTTGCTAGTGGAGTGGTGCTTTGGTACTAGAGGATTACTATCATGTGTACTTCTCTGGGACACCAAACATGAAATCCAGGCTGTGTAATACCTGACAATTTTTTTTGCCAAGATTTCATTCCCAAATTTAGAACTGTAAATCAAAGGGCTGAGCAGTTCTTCCTCCTACCCCCTCATAATACCCAGGTTTATGTGGCTTCAATGGTCTCTAGCTGCTATTGGGTCTGATAAATGGTCTTTGGGAGTGCTACCTAGAGCGAGAGGGCTAATTCAGCTGATCTTCTCTTTGCTGCAGGCTCTGATATTTGTGGTTGTTCTAGGATGGCTGTTTGTACCCATCTACATCAAAGCTGGGGTAAGTCAAAACAGTACATGATGCTTTTCTTTGCTGCTCATGTTGGCGGATGCAGTCTTGGATATTGCAAAGCCATTATGAATGGCACGAGAGCTGAGCATGCTAGAGCTGTACTATATTATGTCTCTTTTCTGAGAGATGAGCTGAGAAAGTACTTGGTGCTGTCTCCTTGTTCTCCTTTGATTCCTGGAGCTGCTCTTCCTTGCAACTGCGTTTGCAGCTCCCATCCCTTTGCCCTCCACTCTTACAGTATCTGAGTAGCACGAAACTTCCTGTAATTTGCTTTGTATCTATTCCCCATTATCTGCAACCTTATCTGCCCCCCTGATCTGTCACAGGTGGTGACAATGCCAGAGTATCTGAGGAAACGTTTTGGTGGGAAACGGATTCAGATCTACCTGTCAGTCCTTTCTCTGATCCTGTATATTTTCACAAAGATCTCAGTAAGTAAAACTTTTATATCCTTTCTTCCGTCCTACATTGATCAAAAGAAAAGAAACTCCCATTTACAATATTGCTCACACAATTGGTCAATTATTTCTGATTTGGACTCCTTGGTTGAATTAAGGATGGTAAAAATATGATTTTTTTTTTTAATTTTTTTTATTCTGTCTAGTGAGATTGTGTATCCTGATCTGTTCTGCAGTCTAAGTTTTTTTGGTTTCCTGGTGTCTCTTGATGCTTGTTGTGCTTTCTCTTTCTTTTTTAGGTTTTTAAGGTTTACTACTACGGATGCTCTCCTCTAGAGCAAGTCAGAGTGGAGGGAAACTTGTATTACAACCTATTATCTTAGGGATGTGGAGGAAGAAGTCACAACCTCTCAGCTTGTACCCTTTTGTCTGCTTCAGTTCTCTGAGAAATAATAGCTGCTGCTTGTTTAACCATGTAGTTTTAGAAACTCTTTAGGATTGCTTTGGGCACACACATCCCACTCCAACCCCCTGGCCCTTCTGCTAAAGGGAATGAACAGTTCTTCTTGGTTCCAGAAGAAAAACTGTGCTCTCAAGGAGCAGGAATTTTTGTCCCCGGAGTTCATATTTATCTGTTTTAGCATCCTCTGGTGAATGTGCCCTCAGTAATATAGATGATGGAAATGAGCAAGAAGGGCTATGGAGAAAAAGAGGATAATAGGAATTAGAAAATAAGGGAGTGGGGAAGTGCAAAGGAGGGAAATGATAACATCTGAGGTGAAAGGGGGGGAAAAAGAGAGATTCTTTTAATGGGCAAGTGGTTAGTATAAAGTTTAAGGTGCTATGAAGTTAATGTTTATTAAGTAAGTGGTTGTGTTGCTGTGAAGTAGTGAAGAGAGCTGGAATTTCCCTATATCTTGAAACTGTCAAGCCTCTGAAGGAGTCCACAGTTCAGGCATACTTCAGTCTGTTGTTTTGCAGAAGTTGCCATGGCAGATTACTCTTTGCCCTCTGAGTGGGAGCTGAGTGATAATAGTGCAATTTAAGCTAAAAGATTGGCCTTTTGCTCTCATTCTCACATCTTCATGATAACTGTTCCTTAGAAAGGTTATAAATTAAACAGGCTGGTACTGTGGAGCTGGCCTCGGAGTTGAATCCCCATGTATTTCAAAAAGATTAGTTAATTTGCTGCTGTTGTGCCTAACTACCACAATCAGCAATCCCAGGTACGATACAGAGTTCTGGCAGCTCTAGCAGCTGAGAAAACTCTTCCATTCAGATGACTCACAGTCCTGTTCTGCAACATATGTTTGTACTGAGTCCATCAAGATGTTACGTACGTTCTGAAGATACTATTTTTTATTTCCAGCCTCTATCATGTCTAAGGATCTGGTCATGGGATTTCACCCTGTTTCAGTTGGTGTGTCTCGCTTCCAGGCAAGACAGGTTCTCCATTTAAGCTTCCAGTGTGGTCGTGAGGCTGAAGTACCCTCTCCTGCTCTTGTGGTCCTGTTTTATTAGGGAGGAAAGCAATAGTCAAGAGGTCCATAGAGCAGCAGATTACCTGGGCCCCACTCTGCCTGTGGCCCATCCCAGCTTCCCACCAACCCAGTTATTCCAGATATGTGTGGGGAATTGCCATGGGGCTGGGTCTCTGCGCCATGCAGGGGAAAAATCTGATGCACAAGTTCCTCTAACCATTTCCCTTGTTTCCCCCATCTGCCCTGAACAACTCTGACAGTGTCTGTCCCAGGTACAAATGTGGCTCAGATTTCTATAGTATACAAACGTGTCTTTTGCATTGTTCTTATGTCACTATATTCGGGAGGCCAGGATTTGCCCAGGTCTGATTTACTTGCTGTATCTTATTCAGAATAGGCAGAACAAAGTGCTCGGAGGTTTCAGGTACTGCCAGAGGATGTCAGAGGAGGTTTTTCTATACCACGCTATGCAACACCACGCTCCAGCTGTCTCCGGATGAACCAGCTCCAGAAGCAGAAAGGGAAGGGCTGTTCCCTGTTCCATCCTGGACCATAGATAACTTCTTTGTGCTGTGTAGAGATATGCATGCTATGTGAGGCTAGCACAGGTCTCCCTTCCCAGAGGCACATGGTATATCCAAACATCCCCACGTGTTGACAACCCATGTCATAGCCAGCTGGAGATTTGCATCTTACTTCCTTGACCGCTGCCTTTGTGAACACTCCCTTGTGATCTTTGGGGCTTACTGAGATTTGATATAGAGGGTGGGTTTCTGCCCTGCCCTTAACAGGCAGTCACACCTATCAGTTTGGCTGGCAGCGATACTTACTGACACTTATCCTTGTAGAAGGGCGGCACCTTGTTTCTGGGGTAGTTATTTCATGTGCTTGTTCCTTGATGTGTTAAAATATTATCTAATGTTCTTAATAATATAATTATTATGGTGCTTCCCAATGAACAAAATAATATGTCAGGTCGTGTAACCCTTGGCATGCTTTTTCTGGCCCGCTGCTATGTGATGATCAGATTCCCTTTGCATGCCTCTGTACGAGGTTGTTACCCTTTCTTTTTTCCTGCACATTTTCTGTGTATTTTTTGTTGATTTCTTGCCTTGCTTTGTGGCTAATCAGCCACTCGCCAGACAAGGCCGTGCTGCGAGGTGTTGATCTTTGGGATCAGGACATGTGTGATCTTTGAGCCCAGAGGATTTCTTTTGCACAGGTGCCTCACCCGTACATGCTTCCCAAGCAGCCAGTACTTTGTGAGTAACGCCCATAGCAGATTTCAGGGGCTTGCTACCCACTTGTGTTGCTGATATTGGTCATTACGCCAAAGAAAATGCCCTAGTAAAAATGAAATCTTTATGGAGAGTAATTGACTAAATTATGACAAGACAAAAGGGAATTAAGACCTGAATGCTTTTGAAGAAATCAGAAATTGTAAACTGGAATTTCTAAATGTGTTACAGCACATATCATTGGGTGTAATTTCGGTAGCAAATGTATGGATGCAGACTTAGCAGGGGGAAGAGGAGGTAGAAGGATAAGCTTCTCCTGGGGCTGGGTGTACGGGGTAAAGAGTAAGTGCCACTGCCCCGATTCCCGCATTACATTGCAGCTGGATTCACTCAGCTGGCGTGTGTTCTGCCACTTGTGCCTGCATGACCTGTGGATGGCTTTGGAGAGACAGCTTGTAATGTAAAGGACAGATTTACTCTATTTAGAGATAAGATAAGGATTAAATGGTGTCCATAAAAGAGCATTAATAGAGAAACAAGGAAATATTGGAAAGAAATAATCTAATTGGGCGGGAGGAGCAGTGAATTTGGAAGATAACGGTAACTCAGCAATTTGAAGAAGCTGATACATTGCTCAGGATGCTAAATTATTAACTATATATTTCTTTCTGGAGGTCATTTTAGGACCATTAACATTTAATGCTACGTCGGTTAAACTAAAGCCAAGAACAATAAAAGAAAGGTCAGGGATATAAGCTGGTCAGTGGTGTGAAAAGATAGGAAAAAAAACAACGGTTGCATAGAGAAAAGGGACAAAGGATATGGTGTAACCACCACTGGGGTTAAGAGCCTAACGTCCTGCTCCCCATATCCATACTAAAACCTATAAGAACTCAAATCATCTCGAGCTGCTCCAGAGGCAGAGGTCTGGGAGCGGGACCTCTGGTGTGATTCACACTCTGCTTCACAGATGTTTTCTGCTTGTCAGAGCAGCGGGGTTGGAGGACCTCTTCCTCATTCTCCAGGGTGAAGTAAGGGTAAGAGCATACCCTGCAATCTCGGTTTCAGTGTCTGGAATGAAGAGGGTTTATTCATCCATCATCTCCCAGCTGGCCAGACAGCATAACCGCTTATTAGCGTATCTGCCCTGCCTTACCTCAGCCTGGCCGTGGACAAAAGCGGTGCCAGTGCCTGCTCTGTGTCCAGGCTCCGGTTGTCCTGTAGGCGGTGGAACCTCCGGCTCCTCCAGGCAGCTGCCCCGCAAGAATCGCGTGTGCAGGCTTTACCCCAGGACACAGGTCATGTTGTTTGTCTTTGTCTCTCAGAGCCTGCGTATGGGCAGTTCCTGCAGCATTTTGCAGCTCTGGAGCTTGCTGAACGCCACCAGGACTTGTACGGTTAAATGGGGACAGGGCTCCCTGTACAGAGCCCTCGTACAGGTGGTGTGGAACACAGAAAGGGGGCACGCAGGGGGAGTGGAGATGACCCCATGAGCTGGATGCTCAGGAGCAAGGATAGGTACAGATGCAAACCTCTAATGAAAGCATAATTTACAGTAATGCATCAGAAGGGCACTGGGGTAGATCATTCTGATTGCAAACTTGGATAAATAACATTGATGCAATTTATCTCTAAAACCAGGAACTGCTTAAAATCCCAGAGAGTTACTCTGAAACCTGAACAATTCCTTTCTTACGCAAGAGCTAAAGGTCTCTTCTGTTAGCCAACTGATGTCAATTATTCTGACAGGACCTTAAAAATAGAGATAATATAAGATGTTTGCCTTTAATCATCATTTGTCTTGAACAAGCAAGACTAGCTATACCACACGTATGCAAGCAGTAAAGAAAAAGTAAGAGATTTATAGGGTAGCATGAAATGAAGAGAACCATGCCATGACTTGGAGGTGTCACAGAGTCCACCCCTGCACACAGCAGCGAGTGTAACCTGAGCTTTAAGTAATTTGTTGTTAAACCATGTCTCAGAATGTAAGCAGAGAGTAGTGAGGTGACTCCGTGTCTACCTAAAAGGAGCCATTGAAAAAGACCTGGAGGTTCTTTGAGAAGTGATACAACTCTTGCACGGAAAGCAGCAAGCACTGAGAGGAGTCTGGCTGTACTAAAATGGACTCTGTTTTCATTTTGCACTTTTTTTTGTGTGTGTACTGTAAGGGGGAAGCTGTGTATTTCAGTACTCTCATCATGAATGCATAATGTACCATTATCACGACTTTAAACATTGCTTAATCTATCATTTTTTCTTTTATAGGCAGACATATTCTCTGGAGCTGTATTTATACAGCTGGCCATAGGGCTGAATCTTTATGTGGCCATAATTATCCTGCTTGCTATTACTGCTCTTTACACCATCACAGGTGAGTTTGCAGAGCAGTCTGGTAAACCAAAGAAGTTGGGGAAGCCAGGAAAAAAGCAAGGAGGGGAGAGGGGTAAGAGGGGAGAAATGAAAACCTGAAGGAGGACTTACTTACAGTGGTCTTTGCTTGAAAGAGAGAGGTTTCCACTGAGGCATTTGCACAGGGGCCAACTAACCTATTTGTCTCGACTTTTCTTTGCCATTAGGTGGCCTTGCAGCTGTGATTTACACAGACACCTTACAGACATTTATCATGGTAGTGGGATCCTTTATTCTCATGGGATTTGGTAAGTAAATCAGATGAATTAAACTGGAATGTTCAACCACAAATCCCACACTGACTATGGAAATAGAGCCTCCAGTGTGGAACTCTGTTATCTTAACCACCAGATTTCAGTTCATATACCTATTTATCAGGGAAGAAAACAGGCATGTTGCCAAAAAATAGGCATAGTGCTGAGCCCTTTGGTCCCTGAGCCCACTTGCTCTCCAAAGCTCAGGTGAATGTGTAAGGTGAACAGGACTTGTGATGGCTAAAGAGGTAAAAGCAGAGTTGTTTGTAGGTGACGGTGATACTCTTGAGGAGTTCAGAGAGTATCTTGTTTTAAGAAGATTATAATTTCATAGATATTCAGATGCTGATGCGTGAACATTTCTGATACAAAGTGAAGAGCTGTGGGTCACTTTGCACATTTTTCCCTTATTTCTAGCTGCTAGCTTGTGTTAAAACAACCCAAACATATTAACATTTTAAGTAAGCCTTGTAGTTTATCTACGGATGTCATCATATTGCCATCTGGACAAAAGGTACAAACGGAATGTTTGAGTAGGACACTGTGTGTGTCCAGAAGACCACATGCATTTAAAACCAGAAATCATGCTGTTAAACAGAATTAATAGGAAGGGACCATAAGAAAGAAAGAAGTAGTGACAAGATTCCGTGAATTTGTAGTGTCCTTCCCTTATTCTTCTCAGTGCTTGGCTTCCCTCTAGCTAGGTCTTTCACTGAAATTAAATTATTCCACCTTTGTTACAACAGAAATAACTTTAGACTGACCTGACCTGGTGAAGGTGTGTGGAAATAACGTATCTTCTTTTCGCTTGTTGGCAAGGCATGCGTAAGAGATGCTGAGACAGTGGAGCCTAAGCCAACGTTTGTGAGCTACACAGAAGCTTAAAAAGAAAGGTCACTTTGGTACTTAGATTGTGTGAATACTTATAAAACACTGTATACTCTTTTCCGAAAATGTCGATGGATACTGGCTAGGGGTTTTTTACATCCGTATTAAGGAGGTTTTCCTCCTCACATTCTCTAGCTCTATTTCAGATTTCAGTATTAAATACTTTATTGCTGCTTTTACTTTCTGTTTTTCAGCATTTGCTGAAGTAGGAGGGTATGATGCTTTCATGGAAAAGTACATGAATGCAATTCCATCCAATGTCTCCTATGGGAATATTACAATTAATGCAGACTGCTACACTCCTCGGAAGGATTCCTTTCACATCTTCCGAGATGCTGTCACTGGAGATCTGCCGTGGCCAGGGCTCGTCTTTGGTTTGAGCATCCTGGCTTTGTGGTACTGGTGCACGGATCAGGTAATGTGGAAGCCATACGCCTTGGAAATGCCGAACACAGAGCTCTGCCATCCAGTGTGACCTGGGGGTACTCTCCCCCCACTGTAACTCATAGCTGGGTCACAGAAATGGCAATTATTTTAAGCCTGGTCAGTGACTTTTCAGCTTCTGCTTTCTAAACCACTTGCACATGTGAGAAAACGCTCAGGTCAATATTTTGTTCCTTTCTGGCGTTTTAGTCTTACCTGCTTTAAGAACGTCTTGTGAGAAAGAGTCTTACCTCTTAAACATACACTGCATAGATGATATTTTCCTTTATTTATTTCAAACATATCCTTTGATTTTTATTTTTTATTTTTTTATTTTATTTTTTATTTTTCCTAGTAACAGAATCAGTAAATAGGCTCTTTCACTATCACAGAGATTAAGTATCTTGTATCTGGAACTTGGCACGGTGTGTTCATGGAAATGCTATTCTTGGTCGAGTCATGCCTGCTTGCCATGTCTCGTTGGCAGGTTATTGTCCAAAGATGTCTCTCTGGCAAGAACATGTCCCATGTGAAGGCCGGTTGTATCATGTGTGGATACCTGAAACTCTTGCCCATGTTTATCATAGTGATGCCTGGAATGATCAGCCGAATTTTGTATACAGGTATGCATGTGTATAGAGAAATGCAAATTTCTTCTTGCTGCCTATCTTTCACTGCCAGTCTCTCTCCATTTCCTATTCTCTGTCCCTTGCAAAATGCCTGTTAGATTGTCATCTTGTCATCCAAATTGTCCAGGCACATGTATGCACAAAAACAAACTACACTGTAAGAAGCCACAGACCTTCCTCTTTTCCCTGATCCCAGGTTTCTGCTAATGCTGCTGCTGTGCGTTTTAGGAGAGAGAAATTCCACAGTGTCCCTCCCCAGTTGTCTGTCTGTTACAGCCCTGCTCTGGCTAATGAGAGGAAAATGCTGTCCAGGACTGACACTGCTGGCAACCAGCGGAAGAGCTGTCAGCCACAGGCAGCAATAATTTGGGCCATGGACAGTCCAGTCCCGAGTGGGGTGTGGGGGAAACACCAGCCTACCCTCTCTCTCACTGTCAGGGTGTTTAACAGCAGGCAGAGGAGAGGTGTTCAGGTTGGAGGGAGGGGTCTTTGTGTTCCTCTCCTTGTTTTTCTACTTGCTCTACTTGCTCTCCTGGTGTTGTTCAGTCCTGGTCTGACACATTAATACTGATTTTTTTTTTTTTTAATTTTATATTTTTTTTGACCTGCAGCAGTTTTCAGTATTCTTTTAGAGAGGAAATGAAGGATAGAGGCTTAAAATCACCCTCCTCCCTTCCAGCAGACCATGGATGATCCAGTGGTTAAACACAGAGATGCATTTTAGAAGCTTTACTAATTTGGGAGAAATCTGCTGTTTGTATGACCTTGTCTAACCCTGTCTCCTTATCCTCTCGTCAGATGTGGTAGCTTGTGTTGTGCCTGAAGTCTGCCAGAAGTACTGTGGCACCGATGTTGGCTGTACAAATATTGCGTACCCCAAAATGGTAGTGGAGCTTATGCCAAATGGTAAGACACTGTCTTTGTTTGTTTGTTTTAGGAAAGGTGAGGTTGCCAGACTATAAAAACAGGTGATAGAGGGAGCCCAAGTCCCATATTTAGATCAAAAATGCTTGCTAGAACTACGTACTGTTAATCAAAGGGGTAGCCTGTGTTAGTTGTAGCTACGCTGACAATGTCAGCTCTCGGCTGGCAAATACGAGGTGATGAAATGGTAATTGAGCTCCCTTTCTGTGAAGGTAAAAAATTACCTACTTTGCCAATGATTTATAAAAGATTGTCTCTGCCAGGATTTCTGAGTTGGAGGCATACACCTGCTGTCCTTCTGCTAAACCCACAGAGGTGGGAGGAGGAAATATTCTCTGTACACGTTGTCCCATAGGACATGTGTTCAACGGGGAAATAAGTCCTCTGGAGAGGACAAGTATACGCAGAAGATAAATATCTGCAGAAAACCAAAGAGCTGGTTCATAAGGCTAGAAAGACAAATTACGATATCAAACAGACCATGGTATTATTAAAATACTACAGTACTTCCCCATACTGTGTTGACTAGATCATACCATGTGGAAAAGTGGCTTACTCTTCTTTTCAAACAGTAAAAGAAACTTTTTTTTTGCCAAACAACTGGTTTACAAATATACTCACCTGCAAATAAGAAAAAATATTTTTATAACTGTTGGGGAAAGTCTGCTTAGTTTTTTTTTTTCTTTTTTCTTTTATCATTTAATCAGACAGCATTCACAAAATGAGTACTTACATTCTAAAAGCTCAAGAGTTTCTCTGTTGCTGCTGTAAATAGCTTTCCAAAGCTCAGCAGACGTTACTCTGCTTGCATGGCAAGAGAACACCAGGCAGGCACCAGCACATAAATATGCCGCCCTCGTAGCTGGCTGACTGGAAAGGGTGGGACGAGCAGTATGGATGGTGCCACGTACCGAGACTCTTCACGCAATGCTCATCCCAGTTCACATATCCTTGTATTTCAGGTCTGCGCGGTCTGATGCTGTCAGTCATGTTGGCATCCCTTATGAGCTCCCTGACTTCCATTTTTAACAGTGCTAGCACCTTGTTCACCATGGACATTTACACCAAAATCCGATCAAAAGCATCTGAGAAAGAACTTATGTTAGCTGGAAGGTAAGTGCAGCCGAGTCTTCCCCAGCTGTACAAAGATGGCCAGCACTAGGGCCTTTAAAGGCTAGAGCCTCCCGAAAACGCACCAAGTGCCTGGGTGAAACCTGCTTTTGTGGTGCACGGGCAGCGCAGCAGTGTCCTCCGTGGCCGGACAGGCTGTCCCACCCGAGGCTTTCCTTTTGGAAAGAAAACCCAACCTTGCTTCCAGTTTCATTGACAGTGGCGCATGAAGTAGCTGAACTAATTATCAGCATTTCCTACTGCTATTCAAAGGCAACTATTTTAAAGTATCTTCATAGGCTTCACGCTACACCATTCTACAGCATCAGTGAACTAGTTCTTCTAGTTGGTCTGCTATTGATTTGTCTCTAGACAAAACAAACAAAGGAAAAAAGTAATTGTCTATGTTTTGGTTGCATGTTTAGCTGTGTGCCCAGGGATATTTGACAGACACAATATCCAGCTTAGATTTCTTTTGTTTGTTCAATGGTAATTGGCCATTATCATTGATTTTGCTCGTTGCAATACAAAATGGACATTTAAATTATTGATTAATTGCTGTTTTTTTTCTTTCCGATAGCTGCTTCTAAGCAGGTGGCTAATTGAATATCTGGCTATGTTTACAGGGCATTTATGTTACTTTTAATTGGCATCAGCATTGCCTGGGTTCCTGTGGTGCAGTCAGCTCAAAGTGGGCAGCTCTTCGATTATATTCAGTCAATTACGAGCTACCTGGGACCTCCCATCGCTGCTGTCTTCCTGCTTGGTGTCTTCTGCAAGCGGGTCAATGAGCAGGTACGTACAAATTAGGATACAGATATGCTCTGTGTTCCATTAGGCATTGGGAGAACTGCTTTTTTGCTTTAGTGTCTTTTATTAGCAACTTCTTCCTGTTTATTTTAATCCTACTGTTGCCCAGGGATTCTGTGTTTCCACACCCCAGGGCCTGAAGTTTCAGAGACGAGTTTGAAAAAGTTCTTTGCTAATCTGATAAATTTGCTAATCTGATATAGTCACCTAGGAATTCCTACATAGCTCTGAAACTTATCTATCACTTTGCCAAGAAGTGTGTCAAATGGATAATTTATGCAGACGTATTTGAAAGTAATCTATTAGGATACTGGTCACCAAACTGCTTTATCAAACATATCACCTTTCACCTTCCTCTTGACCCCCATATACTTTGTCAATGCTCTTTTAAACAAACAAGCTATTGTTTCGTGCGTGGTTTCCCATTGCTTTTAGGACCTAGTCTGGGAATCACTGATTTTGATTTGTAGAGCAGTGAACTGAGAAATATTGTACTTAAGCCTTTGTAAGTAACTCAGAAGGCATGAGGTCTGTCACATGCTTTGACGGGACCATAGGCCAGTGACGGTAACTGGCATCTCATACATTCTTAAAACTCAATACTCAGGAATTCTGGTTTGGTTTTTTTTCTATAATCGCAGGAATAACAATATTTGCCCTTTGCTTGGGCTTGCTCCAAGGAGGATGAGCTCAATGAGAAAGCCTAGAGAGAGAAGGGGTTTGAATGTGGCTTGAACTTTTTTCTCACTGTTTTCTCCTGAGACCAGTTCAGTGGTTATTTTCGTGTATATCCAAGAAAAGCCTGTTTTACACACGAAGGATGTTCCATTTCCTATCCCAATATAGCTAAACCTCATAAATGGATTAAACCTTTGTGCCCTTTGTAGAAATCTGTCATTGACTTTAGTTGGAATTTTACCTGAGTAAGAATTCAGAATAATCCTCAGAGGTTTGTGTACGCCGCACAACTTAAATTTGGGTAAAGAGGGGAGACAAGCATCCAATTCTGAGAACTGGAGCCTTGCACAAAATAAGCTCCAATACTGTAATTATAAGATCTATCTTATTCTTACTTCTTGCTTGGAATCAGTCTTCTTTCTGCCAGAAACTATCTTGTCCTACTGCAAAACCTTTTTGTAACTTTGACCACTGAATAATTAAAACTGTTTTGTTCTTAAACCCAGCATTAAACCTACAACATTTTTTTAATCAGGATTTATAAATTTGTGTTACCATGATTAGTTTTTTGACTTCACAAAGTCAGAGAATGGCTGAGATTGGAAGGCCCCTCTTGGACTAGTGAAAACCCCGCTACTCAAATTAGGGCTAACGAGCAGGATGCTCAGGTCCTGTCCAGTTGCCTTTTGAATATCTCCAGGGATGGAGTCTCCACAGTGTCTCTGGGCAACCTGTTGCCATGTTCAGTCACCCTTGCAGTAAAACAAACAAAAAATATGTTTAAACAGAATTCCCCGTATTTCAATTTGTGCCCAGGCATACCTGGGTGTCTTTTATACTTCAGACTAGAGTAAAATATACCTAGCAGCAAAACATCCACAAAAAGTATCGAGAATTAACTTTTAACTAATTGCTAACAAGATCATTAGAAGATAAACTAGACACACATTTCAGGAGTAATGATGACTGCTGGTTCCATCACACTAGAACTGTCAGGGATTTAGCCCTCAAAGATAAAAAGATATGAGAGCAACCCTTGGGATGTGCTGTCTGTGGCTGGAGCCTGTATAAGGAGAGCATTGTCTGGAGACAGGTGAACTTTGAGCAATCAGCCGGATAAAGTGTCCTCCGTATTCTTTCTCTGAGCTGCTGGTCGTTGTCCCTTTCAGTTGTATTAATACACTGAGCTGTAAATATGGTCACTGAAAGTATCCAGGTTAAAACCTGTGTGCCAAAACCAGTGTAAAATGTGACTACCTCCGTGTTTCCTCCAGCAACTGTTCAGAGCTTAGAGCTTATTCCCATGCCCGAAATTACTCATTCCGATAACTTCTGTCACTTCGCCGGCAGGGTGCCTTCTGGGGCCTGATGATTGGGCTGCTGGCTGGGCTGAGCAGGATGATTGCGGAGTTTGCCTACGGGACTGGCAGCTGTGTGACCCCTTCCAACTGCCCGTTCATCATCTGTGGGATTCACTACCTTTACTTTGCAATGATTCTTTTTGGGGTTTCCGCCATCGTCATCCTGGCAGTCTCCTTCATGACTAAGCCCATTCCTGATGTACACGTGAGTATTATTGCGGTCCTGCTCCTCAGGAAAGGGAACTTAATGAAACCACTAGTTTTAAACACTGGTACTTGGTATATTACCTCCTGACATTTCAGCTACCTACACCATATAGACTTGTAAGAAAGCAAAGGAAATAGTCTTCATTTACCTGTCACAAATCTTCAGTGGCTCCTAATAATCTTAGACATTGACTTAACGGACATTTGGGGTGCCATGGTTTTATAGCTTGTTCATGTGCCAGACAGACTGATTTCTCTCTGTGTAGTAAGGCTGCAGATTTATAAACTCACTTTTTTTCATGGCAGCTTTACCGCTTGTGCTGGTCTTTGCGGAACAGCAAAGAAGAACGTATTGATCTTGATGCAGATGAGGAACAGGACAAAGCTGATGAAAAGGATGAGGAATCAGGTAACTGTTGTAATATCTAGAGATCCTATCAATATAGTTGAGTATCCCTATTTCATTCCTGAAGAAACATTAACATGCTTGATATTCAAAGACGTCCTCCTCCCCCCCAACAACAAGACCTCAAACCCCACATATTTAAATGCCTAGTAAGCTGCCGGTCTATCAAGCTCAGTGTAAATCAGTAATGAAGTGGATCTGAAGGGGAGAAAGTCTTGTTCTCTAGGTACCTAGGTGGCGGTTCTGGGACTAAAACAATGGAGATGCTTCAGGTCAGTGGTGGCGTGCGTTGGCAGAACTGCGCGTGACTCCAGCACTTGGAATGAAGCAATGAGAATTCACTTGGAAATAGTGGGTAGTGGCCAGGATTGAAGGAGCAATGATCTGGTGCAAGGCACCATGAAAGCAAATTGCCAGACATTCGTCTGGGCAAAACCACCTGCTCTCTTTGCTGGGTTTCTGGTTCTGCCGCCAAGTTCCTTGTCATTAGTATCTTCAAAGTAATTTATTTGTCTTTTAATTAAAAGTGAAGAAAGTGTTGAAAAAATAAGAGTTTAAGCTTTACAGCATGGTTTGCTTCTCCAATACCAAGTCTCTAGGCTGCAAAAGGTGCAAATGTCTTCTGCAAAAGGCTCTCTTGCAGCATGTAGAAAATCACTCTTTTTCCAGGTGAGCTGTGAAAAGTACTGCCTTGTACTAAAATGTCTCCATGTAACCATGACCATAAATCAGAGCTGCTCGATTAAATATAGTGATGTCCTCAGTCACAGAGATCTTCTGGTGCATGCAGTGGTCCATGCTTACGTTCCATGACCAGTGTGTTATTCCTTCCAGTTAACGAGGAAAATCAAGAAGAACTGGGATGCTTTAAGAAAACGTACAACTGGTTCTGTGGCTTAGATCAACAAAAAGGACCCAAACTGAGCAAGGAGGAAGAGGAAGCATTGAAGCAGAAACTGACGGACACAAGCGAAGTGCCACTTTGGAGAAATGTTGTGAATATCAATGGCATCATCCTATTGACTGTGGCTGTATTTTGCCATGCCTTCTTTGCATAAACCTCTGATTACAGTTCTGAAATTGTACTGTATTGTCAAGCAAAAACCATGACTTGTAGATTTACAGAGTTAGATACACTTCGTATTTTCATTGTCTATGTAAAAAATCAGGGTGATTTACTCTGCTGATTTTCTGATCGTAATTTTAACAATCTAAAGATGAAGGCCACTAGGATTTCAAGAGAGAGAATTTCTGTTTAGACACTGAATCAATCCAGGGCTAACAGAGGTTCAGAATTTCCATCCAATACTCTCTCTACTCGTGATACATTTCATATTTTAGGTGCAGAACAAGGCTGCATGAGCCATATTTCATATCAGGGTTTGTAAACTACCTTTTTAGGCTTGATTTTTAGTCCTCCTTCTTCTGATCATTCAAATTTCTTTTTCCTTTGGCTATGATAATTTGATTACAAAACACCTACAACAACTGAGGGGACATATTATGAATTCAAATTAAAAAATCATTTTTGTTCCCTCCGAGCATGCGATATCTTAAGTAAAGGATTTATGTATATGTTGAAGTATTTCACACAATATCTAACTTTCCACTGTAATTCTTTTCCCCTTTTTCTCACTCTTCATTGTGTTGTGTTTCTCAGTGATCAGTGGAACACTGACCATCTGAATTGATCGCATTTTGAAATTAGGGAAACCATGTCTCAATGATCTTAACAAGAATTCTGCTTACGATAGATTCTCTGCTTAAGTTTCACTTCAAAAGGCCCTCTCTTTATATTTTAATATGTACCTATACTTGAATGTGAAGCTTTTTATACAAAATACATATATTATATATACACATACAATACATTATATATATGCACTATATATATTATGTATATTTAAAATATATATGTATGTGTGTGTCTATATATATATTTATTTCTCTGTGATCAGTTTCCATCTTGATATGTCGAAGTCAATCTTCACCCACGATTACCGGGACCTCTTTATCATAGGGTTGGTGTTAACGTATCGCCTCTTTCTATGAACTGTACCACAAAACAGTCCTTGCACGTGGTTAAAAGTCCAAAGCATCAGAATGCTGGGTTTGCATTTTTCTTTCAAGTACACCTGAGGGCTCTGTACTGCTTTTCTGCAAAGCTATAAATCTTTCCTCTGAAGAAGATTTCACTGAGAAATAGAACTCATGCTGCAAGGCAGTATGAGTTAACAGTTCATGAAGAAGAATAGTCACAGCTGTGGGATATCAGCTAAACCAGTCTGATTGTCTCCACTTGATACGTTTGATACCAGCTGGAGATACAGGAAAAGATAGATTTAACACTTCAAAGCAAAAAGCAACAGATCTTCTTATCATCTAATTCAGATTCTTGAGGAATCAAGTGTAAGAAGACAGCGCTTGCTGTAGTCAAGCTGCACCAGAATTCCTTGTTCCTGTTGCTCCTGTACCGTGGGACGCTGCCTTGTCACAGCCTTCCAGCGCGGTTCTGTGCAGGACGCACCAGTGCAATAAGTGCGTCTAAGCGGGAAGGTGGCGTAGTCTCTGTCTGTGCTACACCACGCTCTGCTGCCGGCTCCTGCAGCTTTAATCGCCCTCACTTCCTAATCTTCTGTCAGTATCTTTTCTTCATTTGGATCCAAACCAAACCGTTATGGATTCTAGCGGAATTGCTGCTCTTCAGTATAATCCCTGCAGCACACTGAAAGGTTTTGCATAGGCCAGATCAAATCAATACAAAACCCTTTTCCTTACAGTTAATACATGGTATAGTATTTTAAAGACCATGGAATTAATTATATTTAATGGACTATGAAGACTTGTATGTATTAAAGTATTTGTATATTTTAAAGTATTTGGTGTCCACAAAATGATGAGATTTTTATACAATATAATGGAAGACTGTGAAACTTAATTTGGTGTCTAGGTTTTGGCTCTGGGTTATAGTAATGGATGACAAGCAAACAAGAAAGACTTTAATGAGGATTGTCCAGATCCCTCTTTGTCATGCTTTATTCCAAAATGAAAAATATGGTGAAATTATACAGCCATTTGGGTAAAGACAAATAGCAGAAGTGATTTCCTGGCAGGCTGAGCAGTCTGTAGATGACCTCCTGGTTAATCAGGCACCGTCGCTTCATTTTCCTGCCCAGGATTCAAGAATTTTGAAAAACTAACTTGCAGTTTCCCAGGGATGTTCACGGTACATCCTCAGCAACCTGCTTCTGTTCCGGTCTGAAGACTGGATGTTGTAAGGGAGCAGAGTTCAAGTGTTAACATCAAGTTCGACTGCTGCTTACAGTACTCCTCTCGTTTTGTAGAATTTCGTAGAAAAATTGTCTGATACTGTGCACAGATGATAAAACTTTTTATGCTTAGATTAATAGTTAAATGCCACCTTGGGTTGGTAGCTATTGCATTCAAAGGCAGTTTTGTGATTTTAAGGAAGAAAGTGACTTTTCTTCAGTTCTCAGGGGAAACCCTGTCCATGTTATGGCTGTTGTTGCGGGACGCTCTCAGACAAAACCCAAAAAGCAGCTTACGCTGCCCTGGGCATTCTCGTGCTGTAGAATTGGAAGAGTGAGCACATGCTCGTGCCCCACGTCTGACTGTAAGGTTGAACACTGCTGGTTAGTGGAGAGACTCCAGCTACAGCCCTGGCTAACGGCACGGCACGGACACCATAGCACAGGTGATCCTGAGACATCCCAGCTTATGCTGTCAGGTAAGACACAGGGTCACAGCTTATTCGAGTGCACTTTAGGTAGATATACAGAATTATTTTAAACAAACTGCACAAAATAAAATTAAAAATTCACCTAGCAGCACTGTAAGCCAATTACAATGCTGATACATAAAGAACACGCAGTAAACAAATCAGATCTTCCATTTAAGAATTACTACACAATTTTCAGGCCAAGTCCTGTTTTTCAGGGTAACCAGTTTTCATTCATGTTTTCATTTCTCTGTATCACCCATAACAAATGTATCCAAGTATCTCACAAATGTTAATTATTAATGATCATGAGAACACTCTGTTCTTAGAACTCAGAACTTGGTTTTATTCCTATTTTGTTATTGAAAAAGCTCATGCACTGAAATGCTGGAGGAGGGAAGGTCTGTGGCTTAATTTGGAATACTTCTGCAGTAACCGTGCTTTGGTTTTAACCAAAATGTCTGTCTGTGGTGAATTAGGACACAGCACAATGCTGGGTTCTTCAGGTGCAAGTGATTGTTGTGATCAGAGCCCCACCAGCAGCTGCGATTGCTAATTGGCTCCACTCCTGTGCAGATCACTTTCTTAACTGGCAAAATTAGGAACGTTCATATGAAGTAAAAGCTGACGCAAAAATGAGGAGCAAGGAGTAATGATAAATATATACATCACCAGTGGTGACTGGCATTTGGGAGAAAAACCTGTAGAGCCTCGGTTATTGCCTTGAAGAGCACTCGCATCCATTGGAGTGAAGCACTGAGCCGCAGGGGAGTTTTAATACGATCTTCCTCGGGGACACGGTGACACCGCACAGAGAAGGGTTGCTCGCAGGCTCTGGGGTCACAGCAAAGCTGTTCTGAGGAAGGCTGATTATTTATTATCGTTTTTTTTTTTTAGCTTATTTAATGATCTTACGCCCCAGCTGCAGGTGTCTGCCCGCACTGCAGCGTTATCCCATGGGAGCAGAAGGGAGGGGAGCGCGGCGACGGGAACTTCCCCGCTTAACTTGGCGTGCGGGAGCACGGGCCTCGCGACAGAGGGCCACGCGGCACTAAGAAAGATGTGGAAGGCACCCCCGCCCCCCCGTTGTCACTTGGTGATCCACAGCATTTTTTCCTGGCGCGTGTGTTCCGGGCCCGGGCTAGAGAGCTTAAAGAGTGGAGGAAAACTGCCCTCGCTCCAACATCTCCTAGTAGTTTTGATGAATGACACCATAACCAGCACCAGTGCCTGAGGTTATTACCCTTATTATTAATAACATAGGTTGCCTTTTTTATTCCTCCTGAAGAACAAAAGAGAATTTGAGAAAATGTGAGAATTTGAGGAAAAAAAAAAAGAATTTCCCTGGAGCTCCTGCGCCCACCCCCTCCCCACCTGGCAGCGCTCAGTGCTGGAGCAGCTGGGCCCCCGCGGTGCCAGCACCCCCCTGCTTTTCTTAAGGTACCTGGAAGCTGAGGTAAGTGTGAGCTTTTATTTCAGTATCAGAGCCTAAAACTTTAAAAACTTAGCTTATATTCAAAGTATCCTAAAGCAAATAATTACAATGGCTTTCATTCATTCAAATTGGAAATTTTGTCTTGCTAAAAATAGGTCCTGCGCTTGAACTTTTCAACGTAGTTTGTGTGTAGCCACAGAAAAGACATTCTGGTTTAATGTAATTAGCCTAATCTGACTTTCCCAGACTCCTTATTTTGTCCCTAGACAGATTTCCCACTTCTATGCATTTTTAATGTGATTTTTATTATTATTATTATTTTAAATAAAAAATGTAGTTGTGGGAAGGAAAAATACTCCCTGCTTTGGAAGACAAAGAGATAGAACCAAAAGCTGCCACTTCCCAGAGCAGGACAGAGTGGTTTCCAGCTCCTGGACTTCTGAAAGCAAACGGGGAGAGCGAAATGGTTTGCAGGTGCAAGAACAAAGAGCCGTAATATTCTTAACCTTTTGGAAACTGCTAGAAAAATCTATTATAGACCTTTGTGCATTCAAAATGGGCTCTGCCTGGGTGGGACATGAGGCTTATGCGAGAAGGTCTTGTTTCCTATGAAGGCAGCTGCTGGGCTTCCCCTGGTAGGGCTGAGAATGGTTTGGCAGCTGATTTGAAAACTTGGTGCGTGTAGAGTGTAACTGAATTAATTCCAGCATTGACCCAGGGCCACATTAATTATATCTGTGCCTTCGTCGTTATTGGCTTCAAGCTAAAATGACAAATCATTTTTCATTGATGTTAAAAATCAGCCTCGGTGCTCATGTCATCCAAGCATAGAGCACTGCGCAGCATGTAGTGCTAAAAACAAAGGCTTGCTGTACACACAGCACTTCTTTTGAAACAATGAGTTTAGGTATAGTGTATGAGTGTGCCAGATCCTGACATGTTAATTTAAGTATTTATAAAGTGTGAGAAGCAATTCAAAAGGATCTTTAACATTTTTGTGACCAAGTCTGTGCAGCTTTATTCTGAAGTCTACTTGACTGAAAGCTAAGTCAGTCCAAGGGGACGCGTTCATCATCTGTGTTTCTTTGATCCAGCTAATTGTTTTACTGACACCTAGAGTGCTAATTAGTTGCCCAGCCTCACAAATTAGGGACTGTTGTCTCTCATTCCAAATCTATAGACAGCCACAGCACTCCCCATTCACATTATGTTTCAGTCCTTCCCCCAGTCCTTAGTCCTTGTCCAGCATCGTTGAGTGAATGTTTAACACCGAAACACTGCAAGGCCAGCAAGCACGTCTGGGGCTACCCCTGTGGCTTGGGTCAGCAAACGCATCCTAATTTGGGAAGGGAGGGAATGCCCATAGAAAACTCTTGGTACTGCAGGCTGCCCGTTTAGCATCACGTAGCATCGGTGTCATCGTCTTGTTGGAGGAGCTCATGGGGAACATGACCCAGATGTTCCTGCCCTTGGACGTGCCAGCACAGGTGACCTTTCCACTTTATCAGAATGCCAGTATGAGAAGAATTTGAAGATGCATTTTTCATTTTGTGCACTGTCTTAAGGGCAACGCTGTACTCGGCAGTTAAGTAATAACTGACAGAAGTCAAAATACTGCTAGGGCCAACGGCTATCTTGGGTTAACTCCAACCTGACTTATAAATCAGTGTTACTGCAAGTGCAGTACGTCTTGCTCTGCTTTGTCTCAAGACTTAGTGTACCTCAGAGGAAAAACAAAATCCTTAATCATAAGGATTTTTTTTTAGTTATGAAAATTAATTAAATTATTATTTGCTAAATTATAGAAACTTAGTTTAACAATGAATAAGAGTACTGAGAATTCCAAACATAAAAATACAGGCTTATGCTGTATGTTTTGTACTCAACTCTTTTTACCCTAGAACTTCTGTTCACGCCACCGGGCTGCTTTTTTGTCTCGCTTCCAAAGATGTTTTGAGTCAACTTGGATTTTTCCTTTTTTTCCCCATCAGTTTCTCCTATTTGTGAAAACTTTTTCAAGGACTTATTCTTGATTGCTTTGATTTCTCAACTACTATTTCAGAGCTGCAATTTCATCTCCCATCTTATACTCACTGCTTTAACAGGGAGATCCAGAAACGCACTGAAACGTATCCCAAAAAATTATTGGACATCTTAGTAACTGTTACATTGGTGGATGGTCTCAATATCTACATGCTGGTTTTAGGCCTTACTACTAAATATAGGTGGGCTATAGTATAAGCCCTATAAAATTATATTTCTTCCTTTTTTGTTATAGCTTACAATAAACCAGGGTATGTTATTTCCTGCCAAATATCATAAAAAGAAAGCACGTCTACATTTCCCTGGGGGGAAAAAAATACATTTGGACATTTCGTTAGGAGTTTTACCTATTTGACTAATTTCAATTACATTTGAGATCTCAAAGGTCTTTATGAAAAATGTGAAGGGACATTTCAGATGTCGAATTGTGGCTGAGAAACTAATTTTAGGAAAGAGATTTAGGACTCAGCATATTACCATAGTAGCAATTGTGTGTTTTGCTACCATAGTAGCGAAAGTGTGTTGAAACACTTTAATAGACCCTGAAAAATGATTTTGTAGATTAAAAACTTACTTCTTAATTCAGGTTCCGTGTAGTCAGGATTACAAAGGAGACTGTGTGATATTTCTCTGCTCTGTCAGGTAGGTCTGTGCACAGGTCCCCTGTCCCCCACGCTGTGACAGGGTTTGGCCACCTGCAGCGTAACCCAGTAGGAGACACCAAATGTTTGGACACCAAGATAATACAGCTCTAGAAACACCACAGATGTTACGAAACAGTGTTCTGCAATAAATCGGATTGTTTCTGCATTAGCTTGTGTTCTCTGCAGCATCCTTTGCTTCACACAGGCTGTTCAACTCTGCCACCGTTGTCGTACATTGTGCTGTGCTCCTGCCAACGTTCAGCATCTGCAATAAAGCACCTTCCAATAAACCGCAGCAAGCGGCACCACACCAGGGCACGCAAACTTGAATTATAATATCTGCAACCTTTACGTCAGTAAATATAGCTTTATAAGTAAAAAAAAATAATTAATAATGGTTTATGTCTGTTCGGTATGCAAACTTTGAATTCTGGTGTTTATATAGGCAGCACATGGTCAATACGGCCCAATGGAATTACTGTTGGGATTGAAATACCATATTTTATGTTGTACCACTAGCATCCATATTTCAGAGTTCAGTTAAGGCTTTGTTCCATTTTTGTATTGCGCATGTATGTAAGACAAGAACATTGATACCCCAGAGAGTTTATTTAGAAACAGTTTATATGGTCTTTAAAGCATTGATCAGGCAGATGCTCAGAATGCGCTACTTAAGGTCCAAGTCAGCTAAATTTCTTCTAGTCAGAGCAGTTCTACATCTGAACAAGGTAATTTCTACATCTGAACAAGGTAATTATTTTGCGAACTCGTTGAAGTGCGATACCTGAATTATCGGGGAAGGCTGTGACAGAATTTTGGAACCGAGCTAAAATGATCATTGTTACTGTGTTTTCCTGCAGCAGTTTTGTAAGAGCAGATGAGCCTCCCGTTCTCTGTTGTTCCCTAGTCCTTTACTGAACATTGTTATTAAGCTGCCTGGCTCTCTGTTATTGAATTGGGTGCACTCTGGCATCAATATGTATTACGTGTGAGTGCCTTATGGATGGTAAGTGTGTTTAAAAGGCAGAGTTCCTCCAAGATCCTGCCCAGAGGGAATGAATCCAACTGACTCAATACTTTTAAATCACATCTTTATAGGAGAGGAAATTCACCCTTTGGTTAGGTTATGGAAGAGAAACATTTTACCTTTAATCACTCCTACAGAGTAAGTTTACACTTTGTATAAGGGTAATGCAGTTTGCAGTGTGACAGTGGGTTTCTGCAGTGGAAAAGCCGCCCTGACAAATAACCCTTTTATACAGATGACGCAGCTTCGTTCTAGCTACAACTCAGTAACTTCTAGATATAAAAATACCATCTGAGAGCCAAACCTGAGTGAAGACCCTGTGAAGCTGAGTCAGCTGCACTATCACACCGCTCCTGGTGGCTGAGAAGGGCCAGGATTTGGCCTGCTAGCTTGCTTTATTTCTTTGCCCAGGCCTTCTGTTGATGCCTCTCAAATTACACACTTGCAACCACAGACAGAGAAATTTGCACCATATCTGTCGTGCCCTGCCTTGGCTACACAGCGAGTAAAATGCCACTGAAATTCCCACCACTTCGACTGCCCATCGGTTCTACACACAGGAACTACCTTATTTCCTTCAGGCAATTTGCGTCCTGGTGGATAGGCTTGCTACTACGAACAGCTTGAACTTTCTATGTTATTCTCAATTCTATGAAGTAAAAGGTTTTTTAAAATAATCTCTTGAGTTTTTTTAAAGAAAAAAAACAAACAACACTGCATTTTTCCAAAATAGGGAATCGACACTTTCAGTTCTCTGTTCTGTTTATCTCCTCGTCTCTCTGTTCAGACAGCTGTTAATCATAGAACACGTGAGGTTGGAAGGGACCTCTGGAGATCGTCTTGTCCAACTCCTGTTGGACTAAACCATAACATTAGGGTCAGCTTTTCTCTCGCTCCCTCCTTCCCCCGAAAAGTGAGCCACAAAACTCTTCAGTTCTGGCACAACACTTCCATTTCCATTATATTTGTTAATTTTTGTACTCGAAGGACAGATCACAGCTGTACAAAACTATGAAATACCAAGTACTAGCACAAACACAGAGGTGCTTTTGTTCCATCCGATAACCAACTGCAGAGAGGGGTCAGCCCCCTCTTCTGTTGGAGGCAGTGGGGTCTGTCCCCAACAGAGCATTACCAAGGACTACCCTAGTAAAGTCTTTCTGACTTATTTTCCTTTTACCCTAACCATGGAACACTGCACGTAGCAGCCCCGAGTCTGGATCCAAGCACACGGAAGGAGAAAACCTGCCTGTTGAGACCCTCACCAGCTCAAAAACACAGGAGGGGGAGGCTGCTGAGAGACACAGCAAGAGCGGGGCTCAGAAGGGGCTGCAAAGTAAAGCAAGGGCTGCTACTGAAGCTCTCCCTGAGAAGTCATGAGCTGGGGCTGCTGGAGTGTCGCACGGATAAATCTCATCCCAGGGACAGGGTCAGGCTGAGGGGCTCCCAGCCCAGGGCAGCGGGGTCCACCTCCACCGCACTCACTGCTGGCAAGTCTTGTCAGCAACCCCATTTGGGAGAAGGGTGCTGATAAGTATTTGGTTATATTCTAGGCTGGGAAAGTCTCATAATTCTCTTGGGGAAGCCCTTCTATAACATTGTCATTGCATTTTCTGTGATGATGCTCGAAAAATGGTTCTAATCCCATGTTCAACAAACGTTTGCAGCAAAATTCATGTGAATTCCTGCCATTAGGTCAATTTCTCAGACAGACAAGACTGCTAGAGAGGTTAATTATGAACCTTTCTTTCTAATTTAATTAGTTATTGATTAATGTTTGATAGGCTGAGATTTAAAAAAAAAAAGGAGAGAAGATTATGAAGAAAACAAAAGGATCAGTTTCTTCTGTCACAGGAAAATCTTCTTAACTCGGGAAGTAATTCCTAGTGGAGAATTCTAGACTTCCTAACTTTCCTTTTTGCCCATGATTCTGCCTGTGACCTGCAATATAGATGTGAATCTGTTGACAACTGACTTTTTGGGAGGAACTGATCCAGAGTAACTGAGAAAGAGAGTTTTGTTTTTGAAGGTCTCATATAATGATACAACTTTTACAGCCAGACAACAACAGAGGGCAATAGATCTCTACGAAACGTCACGTCTTCAGAAAGGTTTCCATTGGATGACACTGATGGCAATTTTGGCAGCTCTTCTCACTGCCTCACAGGGGTCGTTCAGGCACTGCTGAAATGTATCTGTGTGATGTAGGAGTGTCCTGCGGCCCTCCGGTACCTCAGCCAGCATGGTGAGGGTTTTGATTGCGCTCAGACGGGCTTTGCTGGTTTCCTCGGCAACCAACTTCAGCAAAGGTGGAATGGCTTTAGCACCTAGGGCTGAGAATCTCCCTGGAGAGAAATAAACTGGCTTTAAAATGCGTTATTACATATAACGAACATGCTTTTGAATTGCTACTTTCTACTCCCTGCCCAGCTACAGCTCTGAACAGCCCCGAGGGTGCGGTGTGAAGAGGTAGGACATGCTTCTCTTTGGAAGGCCAAAGCTAGCTGCCAGCTGTTTATTTGTAAGAAAAAAGATCTTTCTTGATTAACTTCATTTGCCTTGCACATTGTTATTTAATTTGCAACAACTTATCTAAGAATATATGAGGCACTGAATGACAGCATAAACTATTTTTTGGGGGGGAGGTTAGATGCCCTTAAGAACATCCTCCATTCTTTTATTTTAAAGACACTCCCAATGCTGCGATCTGCTCCTGTGTTGTCTTCGGAAGCCAGGGGGACAGTTGCAGAGGAGGACTGGAACACAACTGTTGTTATTAAGAGTCTTTTATGTCTAATTACTCACTCATCACACTGAAAATTTAGCAGTTAGTATCTTCAGTGTCATGTAAGTTTCTGTTACTTGGGAGAACCACAGACCTTATTAATATCCATTCCTCTCCCAGAAACTGTGTCTAACCACAAAAAGAGTTTCCAGAAAGTATTGCTCTTCTGCTGAGGGCTGGCGATTCAGAGTAGCTTCAGGTGTGTGGATCTCTGCATGGTCTGAACTTGCACAGATGATGTTCCCCCGCTGGAGCAGCGCTCTGGAGGGAATGATGCGGGCGGGGTAGATAAATAACTGCTTGACCTACTTCAGGTGAATGAAACGTGAAATACACTGTCCCCCCAAGACACTATGGGAGAGCAACAATAGTTGCTTGAGACAGATCTAAAGAAATGTCCTAATCTTATAGTTTCTTGAAGAGCTTTAACACTATCAGAAACTGAGGACTTGGGGGAGTGGGGCAAAAGTTTCTTCACTAAGTTGCCTTAGGATCGGATTTCCAGAAGGTATCCCAACAGAACTGCCTCTGTGTCTCACCCTGAGGTTTAACAGTAGCAAACATCAGCGCTCCTGTCGCACTAGCTTGGACTTCAGGATCTGTGTCTTCCACCAGGCTCACCAGCACAGGAATAACTTCTTCACATGCGGCGCTTTTCCCCTCTGGATGAGTACTGTGTAGAAGAGATGGTTAAGTGCCTTTCTCGAGCCGCGTTTGCGAACGCTGCAGCTACCCACAGCCTCTCCCCAGGCCTGGACCCCTGCAGCCCTCCCTCGTTTCATGGCAGCGGCGCTGCCACGGTCCTGCTCTCTGTTCTCTTTGGAGTTACAATGTTCTGACTGTTAGACAGATGGCAAGCACCACTGCCCAGCCAGGAAGAAAAGGAAGGGGATGTCTGTTTGTGCCTGCTCTCTATTAAATCTACTTGCTGATACAATACTGATGGTATCATATTAACCTATGTGTGTGGGCTTAACAATTTTTTAGGCTATTTTTAGGCAATGTTTGGATTTTTTTTTTACTTTCTATGATACACTGGAGATTTGATGGGCAGCAGCACGTAACAGAATGTAGGATTTGGTGTGCTGGGGGTCCTAATGCCAATTTAGTTAGAAACTGGGCTGTTGAACCCTACACAGATTTTAAAACCTTCTAAATTAGGAGTCTGCAATTAATTCTTCTCCCAGGTTGATTCTTTCTTTCTTTCTGTCTGTCTGTCACGTGGGGAATATTCAACATGGCCCAGCTACTGCAGGGACCTAGAACGTACCTGACGTCCATGCTCTAGGTGCATTTCCACTTTCTTTCTATGACTCATTTTATCTATACTCTCTTTTCCTATAAGATCTCACTTTGTTATAGGATATTAGGAAGTGTTTTGTGCCAACTGGTATGTAAACTACGTGATTTGCAGATCTTTTAAAACTAGACATCTGTTCAGCACTTCTATTGCATTTTGTGATTGCAGGACTGTGGACTTAAGTTGTTCCTTTCATTCGGTGTTTGACAGACAAATTTAATCTAAAGATTGCTTTTTCTGATCCATCACTGATGTATGTAGCAGCCTGTGTCAGAAAACTATTTCTGTCCTCAATCACATTGAAAATTTCCCAGGACTTTTAATTTTTTGAGACAAAGCGTTTGTCCAAAATGATAAGGGAGCTGCTCACTATCTCCATAGTGGTCAGAATCTTGTTTTCACATGATTTCTCACACAAGAACATTTTCTCAGCACTGCTGTACCAGGAAAAAATTGTGATTTCACTGCCAATACTGAAGAGAAATAGAAGGGGAAGGAATGACATTTCCTCATCAGTATCTGCTTTCTTGAGTGATTTATAGCAGTTACGATTTTTAGAGTCTTCTACTTATGTGTGCACTCAGGCTGATATTGCTTTGCATGTGAAATGTGACAGCTTCGATGTGTAGTGGAACACACCTGTGAACTAACGACACTGATTCTCTCATGAAACGAGTATTTCTTGGGCTTAAGTCTTATAGACAGATTTCTTATCCTTTACCCAATTTCCAACAGGACACGAGCTGCTTTGCTTCTGATGGCCAGTGATGAGTGTGTGAGCTTTTCCTTCAGGATAGTAACGACACCAGTTGCTAGAGCTTCAGAAGCCTCCACACGCAGACAGTTGGAGAGTGTATCAAGGATTAGCTCCTGGATTTCCTCTGGCTCAGTCTTCAATTTGAATACAAGCAAGGGAATCAAACCGGCATGCAGTACGCCGACAGCCCCTGCAGCAGCAGACAGAGAAGGAACACGGGTGAGGCGTGAGTGCATTTACTGTTTCTACCTGCACTTTGAATTTCTTAATAGGATCAAAATACATATAGTAATTCATTTCCTTACACAGATGTGGGATTGAGAGACGGAACTACTGCAACACCGCTCTGTTCATAAATGCCGTCTTAGCACTGCTTCCTCAGGAAGCTCCCCCAACAGTTCTGTAAAGACACCAGCCCAGGTAATAACCCAAATGGCAATTGCTCTGATGTTCCCAGGATTCCCCACTATAATATTTCTCCCAAAATTATTCTTTGTAAGAAAATACAGGGGAGATACATATATATATATAAAAGTCACCTTATATCCAGCCTTTCTAATTGTTCTCAACATGGACAGATGCTAAAAGAGGCTGAGATGTGAACCTTTAGAGCTAATACTTTGATTCTTCGCTATGGTTTCTGTGGGGGAAGTCAAGATTTTGGAAACTGTCAGCTTCCTCACACATTTCTTTGTAGTAATTCTGTCATGGGGAAAATTAAAATTTTGAGCTTTCCAGCAGCCAGCACTCTTGCGCTCTCTCCTAAAGGAAATAGCATCAAAGATAGAAAGACCGTCATTTGCCCTGCAAATGATGTCTTTGCTATGAGCAAGCGTCTGACTCGTACCATTTCTTGCACTTTACTAAGTCAATACTGAAACAGCAATGCCATGGGAAAGCAGAAAGCAGAACATACTGTCCACGAGTAACTATGTGAAAACAAAATTCTCCAGCTGTCTTGTTGCTAAGGCTGATTCTTTGGTTGCTAAGGGAAATGTGGCTCCTTTCAAAGTGATTCATATATGGTTAGATAAGGAAGTTTTGTGGTTAAGAGTCATCAAGGTATTTTCGAATGAATCTCCATAGCCAGAGATAGAAGGACAAGCGGGAAAGAGATTTTAATGGCACTTGACAGCACATGGAAGAAATCCCTCAACTTTACAACCAGGTGAAAAACACGATTCTAGTCTAGCGGTTATCCTGTTGTATATATTTCTGAGGTTTTACTGACATTGAATAACTTCTTATGTTACTAACTTATTAGGATCCACTTTACTAATGCAAATGCAAAGAAACACCTAGGGCTGGTATTATTACAGCTTTTACTACCTGTGCTACATTTGGAGGTCAGTTGCTCTGAGAATTCAAATAAATAATAAGGAAAACCAGATTCAGATAATTCATTCCTGCAGGCTAACAACATTTTAAAAACAAGGATTTCTCCTCGTGCCAGAAAGGCAAAGCAGGAAAGGAAAGTGAAAAAATGTTATCTTTGAAGCTGTGGCTGCGTGAAGCTAGATGGGGGGCTGGCATTTTCGTAGTAAAAAAACCCAACCCAATCCTGTATTTATGTCCCCTGGAGGAATTAAAAGAAGAAAATTCTCCAGGATCAGCTCCAGTCCATTCATGCTGTCTCCACAGGAGGATGTGATAAAGGAAACTTGCACTATTGGTCTGGCAGAGACCTCTCCCAGAGGGGACCCGAGGAGGAGGCAAAGCTCACACAGCTGCGTCCATCACCCAGCAGTAACTCCCCTGACAAGAACTGCAGGTGTCTGGATTGTCACTTCTAGGTACCGAAGGGGTACGGGTGGGTTAGGCCACAGCAAGGATATGTCTGGGAATGCTCCACGCAGCCTGATACATGTGAGCAGCCTGGCCTAGTGGGAGGCGTCCCTGCCCACGGCAGAGGGGTTGGAACCAGCTGATCTTTAAGGTCCCTTCCAACCCAAACCATTCTATGATTCTATGTCTTATGAAGCCCCAGGCAGCAGGGAACCCACTAGCGACCTGCTCCCATGGAATTAACTTAAAGCAGTCTCAGATGACTATAAATCATACCCAGAACTGGTTTAGCCATGCTTTGCAATGGTCTTTTGAAATAGCCTATGAAAGACAAGATTTTTCAAAGTCAGCTTTTAACATTTCTCCCAAAGTTTTTCATGAAAAGAAACTGCGTGCGTGAAATTGGGACGCCCAGACTGCTTCACATTCACCAGGTACACTTCTAAATTGTGGGATGCTGTGGTAATCAGTATAAAATCAAAATTTGGGAGGTAGAGTTTCAAAGGAAGATTAATGAATTGGAGGTGATAGACTTATAAGCTGACATTCCTCTAGCAAGTATCTATTTATTGTACAGTTGCTTTACCAGATGATCTGTGATGGTTTTGAACCAAAACCACACCTGGACTGCTTGACCTTAAAGTAGTTTCATTCTTTCTAGATAAGAGAACACACTGAATGTAAATAAGAGTAGCAAGCTCTGTGAAGTTTAAACTCCAGGCTCCTCCACAGCCTTGTGTAGCTTTAACTCACATTGATAGCAGTCTTCCTTGGGATACCGTCACACCATAAGCATTTCATCATATCATTTCATAGGCAAGCCCTTGTTCTTGCACAGAGTGGTCAGTGTTCTGGCTTGAGCCAAGAGAAGCCACTGCTTGCTTTAATTTAACTTTCCATCCTTCTGTAACAACCATTGCTATAGCATTCTGTCTACCTTTCTCGTGTTGGTAGATATACTTTTTTCTTTCCCGGACAGGTTTCCATTACTATTTTTTGCACTTGCTTTCAAACACTTAACAGCCATTTTTTAACCCGTCACCTTCATTCCCTCTTTTTCAGGATCTCCTTGCTATCTTATTTCAATTCTCTTGATCACTTTATCATCATACTGCCAATAAGTAGTATCAGCATTTGGGTTTCACTTCTTTGTGTTGGTGTCTTTCGCTTATCTTCCAATATGTTCAAGCAATACATTCAACTAGACAAGACTGCTTTAATTGGCCTTTGAGTTTATTCCTTCCAGTTAATGTTTATTGACTTTCTTTGACTCAGCCATCCCTCATTCATTGCATTCGCACTTCATGTCTTCTTTTGGTGCTAGCCTTTACTATTGCACTGAAGTCCCGAGTGCAAAATATACAAAAAGCCACTTTATGTCTTTCTGTTTCAATAAGCTGGCAAGATAATGTACAGAGTGTTGTTTAGGATAGCTTTTATTTTGTGGAGCCATTAAGTAGTATTTATTCCATGGTCATAAACCCCCATGTAGCTAGTGGGTGCTGATTTTGTATGAACACTCCGTCTGTTTTCATTTTTTAGAAATATGTTTTATTTTACCAGGCTAGGTCTCTGTACCAAGAGCGTTCTTATCTACTGTTTTGTCAAGCTGTCCTATCTGAAATGCTGTCGTGCTACTATAAAGGGAGCTTCCTAGATATAAATATAGAAACAAAGATGAATTGTTTGACCTTGTCAGAAGTCTCAATGTGGTGAAGAGAAAGAGGGTGGAGAGGAAAGACCATCAACAACAACAGCAAGAGACTACCTAACATTGAGACTGAAATTTCCAGGTGGAAATTCGTCATGGTTCTCCCAAGGGAACCAAAGGGTGAAAGGTCGAGGGAGGTAAAAGGGAGGAGACAAAATCAGTGGAAAGTTGTCTGAGAGTTACTTGTAAATTAGAGCAGTCTCGGATCCCTGCATCTTACTGAGCAAGCAATAGGAGGGGAAGCTAAGCGTGTGTTTCTAGCAGTCCTATACTGAAAAATGCAGTGGCATCCTCAGGATCTTGACTTTTCATTAAAATACTGCCCTTTCAGAGGTACTTTATCTATTGCAGAGAGTGTTCTAGATACCCTGCTCATAGTGAAGTAGTAGGGAAGAATGTTTTCAAAATGCAAATAGTTGCATTTGCAGCTGCATAGTTAACATCATTATTGATCTGTTTTTCTGGGAACTTGTAATCTTCCCTTGGGCTGCTTTTTATCTGAGCACTCATCTCTTCCTTCTCATAACCCTCTGGCCACTCTCATCCTTCCTCTCCTGACTCTTTTTCCAAATAGGCCCAAAGAGGAGTTGCCATTTATTCTGTTCTCTCAGTATGGCTGCAGGGCATGTAAACAAATTAAATTTTGTAGAAGACAAAGGGAGTCATTTATAGTACGCAACACTGGTGTTTTGTTTGGGTTTTCAATTACATAAATCAATTAAATCACATTACAAATCCTTTTCCTTACAAAAGTCAGTTTTCAACTCAAAGCCATTTAAATGTTTGTTTTAGTACAAAGCGTGCGCCTCATGCATGGCCACAAAGTGATGTACAGTGTAGTATAACATAGTATAATAATATGTAAACACAGATTCTACACAATATGAACGTTCTGTTAAGACCTCGGTGTCTCTTTGTGCTGGTCACACAACTACTTGAAATGCTTAGTGACAGCATTTCTGTGTAGGAAGGGGCACACAAGGAAAAGACAAGCAGAGCCAGACACAATCAGAAGGGAAAGCGCTGCCTCGCATCACGGTGAGCTACCACCAGGTCCAGTGCACGGTGGCTGTGAAATCCCAGGGCGGGAGCTCACTAACTGTGAGCAGCCAAACGATGCAGACAAACTCTCTAGACCTAGCAGCTCTCTCGCTGGCACTGCGAGAGCTTAGCACCGTTTTAGAGGTAACACAGACTGTGGTATATATACTTAAAAATGCAGTGCTTGTGTAATGTTTCCTTTCTGAGTGAAAAGGTGACCGCAGAAGATCCTTCCCCTGCACACCTTCCTTAATAACTCCTTGCTCGCTACTGTTTAAATTGGGAAAAAATATTATTCTTTAGACTCCCTGAGAAGATTTCTGAGTCACCAGTCACAAGAGCATACTTTGAGAACCCTGTGGTAGCTAATTTAAGGCTAAGGTTCAGCATTTTGAGTCACGGTGCTTCCAGCATTAAAGCTGTGTCAGGGAGTAGATTAAATACAAGTCTACTGTAAAACTTGGCTGAAATTTCTTTCTGGTAAGTTTGGAGCAGGAGGTAGACCACATTAAATGAAACAGAACTCACCCCCCTATACCCCATCAGCTTTACCAAATCTAACTGAAGAGGGAAGTTCTGTTGACGTCTTTGAAAGTCGGAATATTTTCCTCTTCTCTGCAACAATAATTCCCTGTCTTTCAATAATAACTTAACAGGAATAAACAGTAGCGTCCCAAAGGATGTCTGTGCCTAGAGACAAAGGGTATCTCTCATCTTAAAGGACTGAGAGGTGGAAAGTCCTTGTTTAAATGAACTGAAGAGCTGCTAGGATATTATGAGAACTGAGGAAAACACTGCAGATATTGGTATCGGACTAGAAATAGTAAACAACTCCATTTCGAACCATTTCCAGTCTGTGCATTGGCTAAATGCATTTATCTTATGACAGCCCTAGGGATTTACCAAGTATAAAATCACAACCTCAATAGCAGCGTCTGTCATATCTCACTAAAAATGCAATAGCTGTAAAGTTCATAAAAGCATTATGGGATCTGCTTTTGAAGCCACTGAGAAATTTTCCAATACGAAGGATTTTGGGATGTTATCTGAATGAAAGACAAAATAGAAATTAAGGTTATATATAAAAAAAGTCAGCAGTACACTGGAGAAGCACATAACGTGGCTGTCTCCAGGGATCCTTTAAAAATCCAACATGTTTCCAGCATTAACAAGGAACAGGAAAGATTGCTCTGATAAACAAGAGGTTCCTAATCCTCAGCAAAGAATGAAAGACGCTCCTGCATATCTTGCTTTCGTTTTGAGAAACTTTGCTTTAGCATGTGCGAAACTGTAATATCAAAGCACCACTGAAAATAATTAACATGGGAACTACAACTAATATATCTGCGTTAACTTCTCCATTATAAATTAGAAATCCAAGAAACAGATGCACTTTTTAAAAACAAAAAGTAATTTTGGTAGTAAATCAGACTGCCTGTGGCCTTCTCCTTGAAAGCAATGGGTTTAACCATCTAAACGATTTATGCCCTATGAAAAGAGGAGTAATATCTAAAGAACTTAAAAATTCTAGTCTATGGAATGCCTTTTGTCACAGCATCTCTAGAAACTGTAGGGATGAATTAGAGTAGACTTGTGTTTCACATAGAGACAGTTCCCAATCTGAAAAATATATCTTGGATTCTGATTTTGTACAAGAATTATCTAAGATCAATAATTGACCGAGACAAGTACCCTACTTCCAATGGATGTCACTCCCAGATCCTTTAGTGTAAAATCACCAAAACCACTATGGCGGAAATAATGAAATACGCTCTCTGTTGTAGTAGTGCATAATCCATGAACTGTGGGTTGCTGGTCAGTCTCACGGCACCAGAACGTAGCCTCCAAAATAAGAGCAACTTTTCCTTCTTTTAGTAAAATTGGATTCATACATTGTCATATACAAGAAAGCAAACAATCAAAATGAAGGTGAAATAGAAGTAATAAAGTAACGGTGACTTAGAGTTTTTCCTAGCTCTTATTGTTGATAGTCTGCTTGTACACTGAAGTATAAGCATTGATATCTTTTTCAGTGTTTTTGTTTGTCCTTCAGAACTCTAGCTGCTTGCATCTCCCATATAATTAATCTTCTTTACATTTTCCAAACTTGTAGCTTACTTAACACATAGATGCACTCATGATCAGCCTCTATACCTAAGTGTGTGAATGCATGCGCATACATGTAACGTGCATTCAGCTGACCTTGCATGCATATTCATCACACAAATTAGGAAATTTCTTGGCTTTTATTTCTCTGACAAAGTATCTTTCCTTTATTCAGAAGAGGTTTTTTAAAAATTGTAAAAATTAAAGACTGAAAATAACCCAGAGGGTTTTTTTTTTCTTATTCTTTTGGATGAAGAAGGAAATGTCATCCTGAAATTTATTAATTTCCTCTACAGGGAAGACTTTGCCAAAATGCATGAAGGAAGGAAAACAATCTGACATATGTAGTACTTGTGCCAAAGTCTTCAGATCAATTACTGTAGAGAAAATTAAAGCCTTGAGATAACTACTTCCAAAAAGCTGAGCCTCAGCCACTGAGTTGCTACCCCACTTCAGGTTTTCCAGGTCAAAATTTGTCCTTTTTTTCTGCAGGTCAGTAATGGAGACATGTAGCTCTAAGGTGAGACTGAAAGGGACTGGTGCAGCCCTGAACCGTAAAAGACTATGCGGATATTTTGCTTCCACAAGTACCTGTTGTGAAATGCAGCATTCCCAGAAAACAGTGAATTTAGTGTGCACAACACAGAGAATATGTTCAGAAGAGAACCTGAACTGGCACATTTGCAAACACTAACTTAAATGTTGGATTTTATACTGTATAGCAAGCAGGTATATCAAGAGTGTAGAAAGTGTTAACTATAGCAAGTGTCAGTCCCAGAAAAATTGATACTGTAAGGTGAATACACCATTATCAGTTTGACAAATGTTCATATGATTATTACTTCCCTTGTAGTAAGTTTTAGAGATTCCTGTGGAGAAAGAAGGTCTGCTCTGTCACAGAGGCTTGTTGTAAAGAGGCGTGAGACAGCTCATTGCCTACACACCGTCAAGGTTTATTTTTTTTTGCTAGTTTAAAAAATGACCTGATAGAATTTTTGAAGAAGAAGAAACTAGAGAAATTGTAGTGTTGACAAATCCACTGCTTATATTTGCTGATCTGGCATGCTGGTAAAGCTGCCGTAAGTCCATTTTATCCTACAGTTCCCACTGCTTACCCTGGTGCCAAGATGAGCACAACTGAATGGTTTGGACTGATAAAAGCGCTAGGAAAAGAAGAATACTGTACTACAGGCGGGTGAAATTCTTTTCTGCTTCAGATGGTCTGGCCCGGCAATTTTGTTTGAAATGAGAGTAGAAGAACCACATCTTGATTAGAACCACGGGCCCAGATGGCTGCACAACATGAGTGGAGCTGGATGGAAAGGCAGGCTCGCTCTCCACTTTCCAGCCAGACCCGCTACTTTGCAGATTCCCTGTTTTCCATGGGAAGCCATGTTCTTAAGGAAAAGTACTTATACTGATCAATGAATATTGCATTCTGTTCTGAATGAGGTTCTACAATAGTGTTTTCCAGTATGTTCTAGTCTGTATTTTATTTCCAGCAGTGAAAAACTCCGAAGTCTTAACTGAATACAAGAGCACTGAGGTATGGGCTGCTTTGAGGATGATTTATTTTTTGAAGTGCCTCCCCAGTAAATGTCACTCTGGGTCGAGAGCCTTATTCTTCCAGTGAGCTGTAAATCAGAGATGTTGGCTGAAAGGACTCTGTCACAAATAGGTGCACGTCTTAGCAGTATACATAGTTTCTGATTAGAGACGTATTCCTGAATGAGGCCCTCTGAGTGAATGAATGAAGGCGTTTTTGCAAAAAGACCTTTTTTATCATTTATTTGGAAGACAACTAGTGCAGTAGGACCCAAGCCACAACAACAGTGAAATGACACTGTTACTTAACCTGGACTAAAATATTAGGTCTAGCTTCTGTAAACATGCCAGATTAAGCATAGGTGCTTCAGCAGCGCTACTAATGTGCTTACCTTTAAGAACATTATATACCGAGTATTCAAAACACTGTGAAACAGAAACAGAGGATCGTCTCTGCAACAATTATAACACATACCAGAAACTATTTAATCAGCTGGTAGAAATTCCTTCCACTGTAATGTGCTTTTAAAAATAACATTGTTATAAGTAAGTTTGAAAACTACATTAATTGAAAGATTTGGTAAAGTGTTTATCAATTTAGTCAGTTTGTGTGTTAGGTAAAGTTAGCATAATGTGCTTTGCCCATTTCATTGACTCCATCACCCAGTAAAGAAAGTGATTCAGATGGCCAAACGTCAGTTTCTAATGTTATTTTAGTATCTGAGGATTGCTTGGGACCGTCAGGTATGACTTAAGACCTACAGGACACTTGGACATTTCTGGGGTGCAGCTGGGGGCCAGACAGGGTACCCTCAAAAGCTGAAAATGGTCCTAGAGGCTTACGTCTGGAGGCTGAATTGCTTCCTAAGTCACTTCCACTTGTTATTTGAATTGATCTTGTGTATGTCATTGGCACAGCAAAAACTTCTATAAAAGAGGAGTGGTAAATCACAAAACCCATCAGTCACTTTTATGCAGTTTTCCGTTCTTTTATCACTGATATAGCCATAGACCAGTCTTCTGTCTCTGTCTAAAGATGCTTCACAAAAGATGTAGCCATCAGTTATAACTATCTACTTTGTACTTCATAAATGACCACCAGTTGGTAGATGTATGTATGTATGTAATACATTTATTGTTTACACAGATACAAAATTAGCCACAGGCCTGACGTGGAATAGGTGTATACAATTATCTAAGCTAATTACTTAGACCTGACTGCAGTATTCAATATTTTTACAGAACTGCTCTGACATCTAAAGTCCCCATAGGAAAGCTACCTGAATGTTCCCAGCTCTTCTGCCATAGCTTCCCAGAGTTACCTTTGTGTCCTCAAAGTTTTCAGTCTTTTTTTTAAACTACCAGTTTCTTATTCCTGTTAATCGGACACAGCAAAGTAATAAAAGGGACAAATAATAGTGCCTGCTGAAATTGTAGCTATATCTCATGGCTCCTACATGAAGTAGAATGATCACGCGTAAAGGATACAAGGAAATGTAAAACCTGATTATAACTTTTTTCCTAAGTACCTATTAAAAATATATATAATTCTTTTGAGGCCCCAATTTGATACTTCTTCAGCTGGCAATAACAGCAGTGACACAACCAAAATATCTGAAATCAATACATTTCTCCTTTTGCTTGTTTGCTATTGCAAAATTAAACAAAACCTAAACGCTACCTGTATCCTCAAGCGGGAGAGACCTACTTTCAACTCACTGCTTCAATGAGTATTTAATCATTCTTACAAAGTGGAAAACCTTCCAACAGGAATACTGCAGGAGGGAAGAGGGTACCCCAAGAGTAACCAATAGCCTGTTGCTCAGATCACATTACTAGGAGATCTGAAGCAGGTACTTTTTGTTTTAAAAGCTTTGGTTTCAAAAAATTCCTGGTCCTGTTTAATTGCCTCTCCTTGGGTGTAATTCCCAAAGAATCTATGTATTTTGATCTCAAGTGATTTTGTCAGTTGTCCACCCTTCACAGATCTTTTGTTGTATACTTTACTAAATAATCCCTACTTTCTTTCTGGGTTAAAGTTTGAGGGGGTTTTGGTTTTTTTTGTTTTCCCCATTCTTTTGCCCTTAGTAGTGAAGACGAGGGAAGAATACTTTAATTATCTTTTTTTTTTTTAAAAAAAACAACACCATAAGAATGCAGCCTTGAAGGATGGATCCTTTAGAAAGAACTCCATTCCTTTACCTTATTTCATGGTATCTCTGTCTGTAGCTTTCTTCCCATGAAGGCTCTGAAGGAGTTTGGGTCCGTGTATCCATCACAAAGCTTAGAGTAAGTGAGGACTGCTATGGCAAGTGAACTGCAGGGGAAAGCCAGCGTGCCGCCCAGGGCTCCAGGAGAGCCTCCAACCAGCTGGCCACCAGCCCCTGCATTTAATACTTGTTCCTCTAAACTTGGTTTCGGTGGCAACTGCTGATTCATCGGTTGAGCCCATGACCGTGAGCTGCAAATTCAGTAGGTACATAGTAAACTGTGAAGGAAGGTAAGGCACTGAACAGTTTTAGGTTTTAGTTGTTGGTTTTTTTTCTTTTTAAACATTTTGTCTTTTGATAAACTAGAGGAGTCCTTCTCTTTAGTTGATTGTGCTATTAGCTGTAACTCATTACCTGGGGTCACGTTCACAAATGTCTCCCATGATTTGACCTCGTAGGAAGAGTAAGCAGTTGCTATTAAATGAAACCCTCAGTTAGTCAGTTAAGGATGCGAGAAGAAGATAAAAGGGTGAAAGCCTGGTAGAAAGTGAATTTTCACTCTAAATGATAAAGCCAAATGAGGTCAGGCTGATACCACCTGCTGGAAGGTGCATTCATGATTCCCCCCCCCCCCATCTCCCAGTCACTGGTACAAAGCAACAATATGCCAGATAGTTATAAATATCAAGTCCCAGTCATCTGTACTTGATGCTATTTTAAACTCTTCCACGTGAGAAAAATGGTTAAAAATAAAAATACAGCCTTTTTATTCTTCTCTAAATGTTCTGTTCAGTTCTTCATGCTCAAAGAGAATCACAGACCCGTCTATAAATATCTAACCCAGATCTACAATTGCTTGTTAAAAAGAGGGTGTTTGGTAGAAAATTGAATTAAATACAAAATGTCTTTTATTATATTTTTATTACAGACCAGATGTGGCCTCTCAATTTACCCTCTATCATTTGGAGATGTACATTCACCAAGAACATTGCCTGTGTGCATGTAAATATTTTGATGTTGTCATGGTATAATAAAGGGTAATTGATTAGAAAAATCCCTATGGGATTTTCCACTTAAGAGCACATTTCTGTTTTAGCACTATTGTCTTCCAACTAAACATGTATGAATGCATCTAGTTTGATTGATCCCAAACAGAAAGCAACAGCAAACAGGCAAGGATTTGGCTTTTGGTCAATGAACAGCACTGGCAAGTGGAGCGAGACTTGCGCAGCTCAGGGTTCCAGTAAGCTGCACATTGGGTGTTACACCCCAACAGCCAAACGCTGCCCCCTTCAAATTAAAGTGGCAACCTGCCTGACACGGGAGAGGGAGCAGGAATCCAGTCAGATCGTCACAGTTCTCTCACATTACTGTTTACTATTTTGAGGCAAAAAAGTAATGCAAACTGTTCACTTTCTACATGTATTTGTGTGTTTTTAATCTATTTGTTTACAAAGAACAACATTTAGAGTACTGAGCTAAAGAACTGGTTTTATATTGCCACTTGGCTTTAATCACCTGTCTATGTTATTTTGAGACATATATTTCTCTTTAAATTCCTGTAGGAGCTTAGCCACATGTAGTGCAATCAATGCATGCTGCAAGGCCCTGATTGAGAATTTCTGGATGCAGGACAAGGTGAGACTGAAGAAAACTTAAGACGTATCTGCTGATTTATTTTTCAGATTAGTTGGCTTTTAATTCTGTCGTTAATCAACAGCAAGCTCCCATACTGTGGTGTTGAAATAGTAACACCTAAACTTCTCAGGGAAAGACTTGTTCCATTATTCACGTACTGCATGCTCGTAATTCCTTCCCTGACAGAATTTGATCTACAGTTAGGTGCCTCCCTCAAAACTGCAAGAAAGAAAGCATTTTGTTATATCAATTGAAAATACCTAAAAGTGATGAAATCTGTAGGGAGCATGTGAACGATGATCTTCCTACCCAGGATGATGGAAGTTGATGCTGTTATTTCTGCCAAAGTTGGTTAATGTGTGGAAGATGCTTTTTCTCACATATAAAGCACTATGCTGAAGATACATGTAATGTGACAGTTTCTATAGTAACTACTTGTTCTTTATGGAATAGCAGATTAAACCTGTACACCTTGTTATTGTTCTTTTATCCTATTATCTAGAGTACTCAGTTACCACAGATACAATTTTTTATTCCATTCCCTTGCCAACATAACTATCTCAGGGATTTATGCAATTGCAAGTTAAGACTACATTCGAAAAACAAAACATTAAAACTTTAAAATTGACCAATATCTGATCATATCAATGCACCAAAAGACATACGTGCATATATATTGAAAGCTAAAATTTCAAAATAAACCTGTAGAGATTATATTTTTTATTAAAGCTGGGGAAATTTATTATTTGAATATTACCATTTTTCTGAGAACCATGTAAGTTATGTATATGACATTTCTTGTTTAAATGCTAGGAGTCTACCACAACAACTTTGCCAGTGTAGATGTACTGGCAAACTCTTCTAGTGTGAACAAGACCTAAGATTCATTACTTATAGGAGAATTTCCCTCACGTGGTACTGATTCACGGCTCCTACTTCTGTGCAAGAAAAATAATGATGCTACATTGTGTTTTACACTAAAATATTTCATTATTATACTTCACCGCTGCAACAGCTCTGCTGATAATACCAGTACTGGAAGTGATATTATTTACAGAAATCAGATGCTTTCTGCTGTGTATTATGTTGGCCTTATTGTGGGAAAAAATGCCAGCATTACGTCTACGTCTGAAACTCTCTATTGCTATCTCCAGCAGAAGTGTACCAGGAACAAATGATGTTTATAAAATTAGCAGTGAAGGGGGAAATCAGAGCTATTTGATCAGGGCTGCAGATTCAACAATGCAACTAGTATTGTAGTATGGCCAGAAGGAAAAATACACTAGAAAGAATTTGAAATGTAAATAGTGTAAATCTATTAATGAGAGAAAAAGAAAATGATACTCATCATTACTTATAAAAAGCTGTAGCAAATTACCCATTCACAAATGCAACAGCCAGGAAAAGAGAAAGGCACTAAGGGAAAAGCAGAAGAAAATAAATGTACAGTACCAAGAGGAACTGAGTGATGGAAAAAGTGGAATGCAGAGAGTGGGTGAAGTCCATGTAACCGAGTACTTGGTTTTTCTCTCTCTACCCTTGCTTGCATCACTCTAACACGTATGTGCCGTGCTCCCTCCACTTCATTCATCCCCTAAAATATGCATTGCGGAATTAATCAGAAAAATCATCGTCCTGGCCGGGCCCTGAACCGCAGAGGAGACGGACCCGCTGAAGGCAGCCCGGGCTCGGGCCGCCGCCTGCGCGCCCGTTATGCAACGCGGGAGCGCGGCGCCGCCGGCCGCACCGGGAGACGAACCAAACCCCCCGCCGACGCCCGGCTCCTTACGCGCCGCGGAGGCTCCGCGGGCGCGGGGCGGGGGCTGCGGGCCCGGGCGGGAGCCGCCGCCGGCCCGGGAGCCGCCCCGCCCGCCGAACCCCCCGCCGTTGGCTTGGAAACGGGCTGGCAGCCTCCGCCTCCTCCTCCGAGCCAGCCCCGCTCCCCCTGCCCCGCTCCCCGCCCGCAGCGCGCAGCACCTCCCCGTCTCCCGCGGGGGGCCGCCGGGCTAGCGTTCCCATTAGCGCCTTCAAAAAAAAAACACAACCCACCCGTTTTTCTTAACGTTTGATTTTCTAGGGAGAAAATGAGAAAGGGCAGGTTTTTTCTCCCGCTGGGGCTGCGGGGCTAGTGTCTGCAGCCGCGGTGTCTCTGCTCCCTGCGAATCGCAGATGCTGATGTGAAAAGGGCCGAAGCAGAGCGGAGAAGCGTCAGTGGATGCGAGCGTTCGCACTGATGGATTGAGGCGGCGGAGCCTGCCTGGTGCCGAAGAGGTGAGTGAAATATTCTGCATTTCTTTCTCTCTTAAATCAGTTTAGCGATGAGCATTTCCCTCTCACTGTGTTTCCAAAATAAAATGGGACTTCTAAAGCGAGAGGAAAAATATAATTTTGAAACAATAAGAGATGGTTTTGCTGGATGGAAGAAAAGACGAATGTCACTGTGAGGCAGAAATATTTTGCTGTGTGTAGAGAAAAAATAGTAAGGGGAAGCAGGCTGCTGATACAGTGAAAATGACCTTCTCAAGGGATACTGGCCTTCTATCAGCTGCTGCTTCAGCTTGATCCCTTTTTCACAAAATTAAGTCATCTCCCGTTCCTCGCCTGGATTGTAACCCATTAATATCCAGTACCTGAGCCTTACTAAGACCCGTTGCGTTCTCTTAATGATTCAGAAAGATAATCCATTAGATTCCGCCTGTTGGGAGAAGAACCTCCACGCTCTGTAGCACCTCCTCCCAGGGAAATGCAGACTGGCTAACGTTCCCTCAGAAAGGCTCCTAGCTGCTGAATTTCTGTAATAAATCCTCACATCTGCTCATTCTAAGGATGTGTGGCTCTGCAGAGCTTGGACGTTCTACCTCCTCGTGTGTGCTCATGCATGTGAAGGAATGGGGAGGTTTTCTTAGATTAACCTGCACCTGTGGACGGCTCCCAGCTGCACTTGTGAACCACAAGTTTTTTGCTGTCTTTGCCTTTGCATTTTGGGTGAGTGATTCACACACAAAGCCCCCAACCCTTCGATGTTAGCTGAGAGCTACGGACAAATACGTGTCAGCTTAATTTCTGCTCATAGTATGGATCTGATCTGGGTTTGGCTGTTTCACTGTAGAAGCTGTTTAATGTGTGGTCTTGCGGTATTTATTCTAGAGGCTACTGACCTATCTCGACAACATTTTCCTGTGCAAGGTAAAATTCCGAGAAAAATTCAGCAGTTTTCCCTCCAGCATTTCTTTATATCTGTTTACTGATACTCTAACACCCACAATTTGATTTTTATTTTGTCTCCGTATTTCGCGCCATTGTGGGTCACACCCTGTGGGTGGCCGTCAAAATTTCATCTACAAGGGTTACAACAGGAGGTCAGGTAGAAAAACACGGTACTGTGAACATCTAATTGTGGATCATGGAGGAGTAAGAATGAGTGTGTATTTTGTACCTCCTTAGGGGAGATTGTTGCTGACTTTATGGATACAGACATTTAAGTCTGAGCTGATGGCTTTGGTGCAGTTATAGGCAGAAATAGTGGCTTTTCTTCAACAGGGCACATATTTTCTAGCTGAAGAGACAGAGCTCTGCAGAACAGAGGGCTTTTTGCCATTAACTTGGCCGTCTCCATCAAATCATTTGGTTGGAAGCTATCATGCAAAAAGCACAGATCCCTGCCCTTGGATAGAGGACATTATTACAGGATAGGCCTATGGGTACAGAAGAATGAAGTTCCAGTCTTCAAGAAGCCAGTGACGGGTGCAATCAAAAGGAAACATGATAGTTATATGGCATATTTAGGAGAAAATCTCATTATATCACCCATTACCAAAGCACTGACTTGCATTTTCAAAGAAGCCCACTCTGTGTGCATATGCATACTTATATGGAAAGAAAAGCAGATTAATTCTGTGTCAGGCCGTGGAGATTTCATTCTGACAGTGGACCTTACAGAGATGAATAAACTCTGTGTGCTACATAAAGAATGCTACACCTCCGTCGGAGGATTATGTGCTTGTCACTTCATTGACCACTGGTGAACAGAGTTGAATAACTCTTCTGGAGATAGTACCTTGAATTTCGTCAGCCTCCAGTAGAGCTCCGTGGTTCAGCTACAGGCCTTGGCTTTGAATTTAATGATGATAATCTAAAAATAACCAGCCAGGTAGTTCTGAAGGACTGAAATGAAAGTGTTCTGGTTGTCTCAGTTCAGATTACACATTGACAGAATAAGGTACGTTACATTTTAAGAAATCTAGACAGAACCAGAAAAGAGAAATTTGCCCCTTCTTCTTAAGGAATCTACCTGCTGAGCAGTGGGGAAGGGGATAAGTAGAGGGATAAGGATAACAGAAAATTCAGTAGACAATAAAAGCTTAAATCCTTAAACGGTGAAGTCAGCTCTTCCTCTCCAGCTTAAGCAGATAAGGATTTTGACAGCAGATCGAGTCTTGGTTGATACGCAGTGGTGAGGCAATACATGTCTTTCCCTCCCTCCCACCCATGAATTAAAGAAAAATCTCCGAATTCCTTTGGGTTAAGTCACAGTAATTCCACTTATTTCAGAAGAGATTCTCCAGATTTATGTAACTGAGAGTTGCATCTGACTATTTCTGGTTAAAGGTTTGGTCCTGCTTTCACAGGAGTCGCTGGAAGTTTTGTCACTGGTTTGGGTGGGAGAGAGCCCAGGCTCAGCGCGAGCACACCTAGTTTCACTGCTCAGGTTCCCCCATGCCCTCTGGGAACAACAATGTCGCACAGTTTTATAGCTGATTGCAGTGAGGTTACGGTCTCAATGACTCTCTACTTGCATCGCAAACTCTCATTTGTAAATTGTCAGTGATTTTAATAACATTCTTTTTACTGAGGAAATCGTAGTGTTATTCCCACAAATGCTGTTTAGGTTGACGTGACCCACCTTCAGCAGCAACAGCTTACTACACAAGCAATTAACTATTTTATTTTAGCTAAGAGAACTTTCAAAATCAGAATATTGGCATACTTAGATACGGTTGTATTATTTATACTTGGTGAGAAAAACTGCCCTATTTTTATTTAAAAAGAAGGCTAAATTTTGTTCCTTGTGATCCCCAAATTATGCAGCATAAATTCACATCCATTAATAGTTACAGCAGATTCCCTTGTCTACATGAGAGGACAATTTGACGACTTCTTTGTGTGTTATATTCGAAGTTCACATTTTTATTAAACTTTCCAGAATCTAAGAGCAGTGATTAAGAAGTCCAAATTTCAACTACCATATCGGCAGAAGAATAATCACAAAAGGGAAAAAACTAGACTGATCCAAAACAACTAAAATTGATTCTCAGAGTTCCCTGGCAATTTAAGGTATGTGGAATACACAACATGACAGAGAAGGGCTAATGATATATATTAGCAATTTAAGTTCTTTTACCTTTATGCTAGTGTAATCAAGGACAGAATTTAGTCCTTGAAATGAAAGCTACAGAGAAAATACTCTTCCCTCTCAACTGTTGCTTTTCACTGACACTGAAGGGCATTGGTGAAGCAGGATGGAAGGAACAGATTATTGACGGGCACCATCATTTCTGTGTTACCTAGACTTCAAACATTTGTGACTATTAAATACATTTAAAATCACAGCTAACGAAATACACAGCAAAATTTCAGAAGGTAACAGCTTTCCATGTGGTTTTTTTTTTTTTTACTTCTGGAGCTCAGAGTATTATCTATGGTTCAGCACAAACTCATCTCTCCCCAGAATCCCATTTTATTACTTAGTATTGGACACCCAATGTATCACTAGAGAGCACAGTTTTACCCAACAAATCCCATTTTCCTCTGCCCTTGTTTCCTCTTTAAGGCCCTTATATCAGAGGGCTGTTTCTCCTCTGGATTGCTAAGTCATCACATCAAAAAGACAAGTGTGATAACATTTCCAGACAATTCTACGTTACAGAAATAGCCTGTGAAATTACCAGTGATCGTGTTGGCCATTAAAAAGCATACAGAGGCAAATCTGAAAAACTGAATTCAAATTCTAGGTATTCATTTTGCGCACGTACAGGAATGGTAGAGACTAGAAAATTAATAATAATTTCTTAGGAACTACAACTTGTTAATCTGATATTTTTACAGTAGATTTACTAAATAATAATTCCCTGGACTTGGCAGTTGGGAGGAATTATTTTCATCACTTTCAGATACCTGTAATATGGCCACGTACATATGGAGTAGTTGTTAGGCTTCTCTTATAGTTGATAGAGAGAAAAAGTGATTCCTGCAATGCAAGTAATCAGACTAGTTTTTGACCGCTATCTTGGTCTGAGATGAACTGACCTCTGGGGACGACTGTTTCTCTCCACTGCCTCCACGGAAGCACTGCGTGACTGGCTCAGAGGTAGCCACCTACATGCATAGGCTAAATGTGGACAGATGAATCCCACTCTTACTGTCTATATTGTAACGTTTAACCAGTCTTAACTAGTTAATTATGAAGATATTTTTATGATTACCATAAATATTTGTAAGTAATAATACAATCGCTACTTTCTACCTACCAACTCTGTTTTCTTTGATAGTAAAATGCTGGTTTCTTCATCTGACTGTATCTTAACAATGCTATTGTATTCTGGAGGAAAGACTGCACTAAAACAGTACAAGTACTCCAAATCTTTTATCCAGTTTTATCTAGTACTCCAGGCGCTATTCTAGCGTACATCCCCAATGGGTTTCTACCCTTATTTTGCGTGCCTGCTTTCCATATTTTCAAACCTTATTGTGGCAATGCGGAATAACTACCTTTATCTTCACAAAACGCATCAACGCAAATACAATTAGACAGCATATCAAGTGTTGATGCACAAATTCAGTTGACACAGTTGTGTTGTGGAAGAAAAAAACACAATTCAACTGAATTGTAATCAATTCAGATGAAAGTGTCATGGCACAGTAATAAAAACACAGCTGGATGTTTAGCTTAGGGGGGGCTTGCTGTTTAGATGGGGTATGTACCTGGTTATTATCCTTCTTCCTTTGAAAGAGAAATATGCGTGTGGTTCAAAAGGATACTTACATATCACCTAAGGGAACATCTTTCTGAAAATAATACAATTTGAGTTATTAGGTTGGGGTTTTTTTAAATAAAAAGTTTCTTTTCTGGGTATTTACAAGCCCAAGTCATATAATCCAAATATTTGGAATGTAGTAACAAAATATGATTTAATTTGGATACATATCATCCATTTATACATACATGTGAATTAGAGTGGGTTTTTTCAGTTTGGATGTCTTAGGAGGAAAGAAAGTCCATGAGATTAGCTGTTGATCTTCCCTAGCGTTTATGCTATGGGAGAGGATTCAAACCAATACTACATAAAAGTTCTTTATGTATCATTTAAAGCACTAAAATCCATCAGTAAATGAATGCATATGATGCTAATCAAATCCATTCTGCATTAAAATACACCAGAATAAACACTGTTGCACTGGAGCATCTCTCTGTACTGCTACCGAGTTGACCGTGTCCCACAGAATACCTCTGTTGCAACTGGGTCTCGGCAGGAAGATTTTCTCTTAAGATGCCTTTCTGTGCCTGGCCTTTGAAACTGGGCAGAGTCAGGGTGCTGTAACAGAAGCCATTTTGTAACAGGCAGATATTTATATATTCTCGCAATTGCTAAGAACGTATTGAGCTTTCATTTCGTGTTGCTCAGTAATGGTGGAATCTCCCCTTAATCAGTCATTTCAGAGACATGTTTTTAACCTCTTTTTCAATCCATTTATGTCCATGAACAGATAAACGTACCTTAATTTGTAATTCAGTGACATTTATGTTGGTATTTAAAATTCTAAGACTAGCCTACTTCAAATTTGAACAATTGTTCTATTATCATATTATTTCTATTCCCTGACTAGATGTGCATACGTCCTCTGATTATGTTTCCTGCTGTGAATATTCCCAAAAGCAAATCTGAACTTTGCCTCATGATGGTGATTACATAGGTGTGTCGAGTTTGCTTTTTGCAAGTGTGCTCACAGAAAGAAATAGAATACTGAAGACTTTATTTAATTTTTTTAAGTTACGGGAACAAATTCTTGGCTACTAATCTCAACAATGTATTAATTCCAGGGATTAGCAATTGTTGGTTGAAATGTGGCAAGAATTTAGGCTGACATGCACATCCGTGCATCTTTTTATATCAGTACAATATCCTTCGATTTCGGAGGTCAAGTAAATATATAGTGGTATAAACAAACGAAAGTGTCAGGTATCAACATCAAAAAGAGATAGGAATCTGTGACTTTTAACACTGCAAATGATAATTCTCCATTCTCCCAAAGAGGACTGATTGTACACTGCAGTCTGAACAGCGCAATTCTATGTGACAGAAGTTAAAACACTAATAAAGTAGTAACCAACCACACAGACAAAGAACTGGATCATTGGTTCTGCTATAGTCCCGTTCTCTGCCAGTGCAAGGGGGTTCTAAACTAAAATTAAACGTTTGCCGAGGGTATTACCCTGGTGTGTGGTGAGAGAAGCCTCTCTCCTTGTTGTGGTGTTGGCCTGCAACTCTCCCCGTTTCCCCGCTTCCGCAGTCGAGGAAACCAAGACCAGCCACTGATATCGTGGCCTCTTGGGATCATACCTGGAAACTGTTCTAATTCGTGCTGAGATTTAGGCAGCTCCAACCTGGCTCTACAATGAATGGTGGATCTTGAAAAAAGACTAGGAGTGTCTGAGTTTCTCTGTATTTTTGACTAATTCATGTTGCTTTTCTAGTTGTGTCTTCTGATACTGGAAAGCAATGAACCTGAAGCAGAAAATACTGCAATATCCTAATTTGGAAATCATTTAGGCAAGATAATTTTTGTAAGAATTGATCTGATAGAAATGGGTGATGCCTATTATAGCAAAAGTATGCTTTAAAGGGAAAGTTGGGCACACAGTCACATGGACCACTGGGAACACCTTCAAGTACTGTGGACATAATGAACAACTGATGGGAGAACAGGACAATTCTCAGTGAGCAGGACAATTACCTCTCTCAGTTGTTCTACTAATAATATTATCTTACTTAGAAAGAATTTCAGCTAAATGAAATTCAAGTGAGTACAAAGACAGCAAGGTATTTTCTCATGATCATATAATCTGCGTGGCTTCTGTACTTTTCCACCAGTCTTTCATAAGAATCAAATGGAAAAGGCTGACCAAATAGAAGTTTATAGTACTCCACAAAAAAGGACTTATAAGATAGACAAGCAAATTAAAAATGACCCGGTATCGCCTATAGGACTACCTTTGCAATACAGGAAAACACCCTGCTCAAAAAAAATCTGTATTTAGAAGTTTAGAAAGTAATTTTACTTTGTAAATTTAGTTTATCAGGGCAGTGGCCAATGGAAAAAGGCAAGAGTTCTTGTTCTTTTCCATTAATGGAAAGCATGGGTCATTGTCCATGAAAATCAACATACTTCCCATTCCATACTCTACCTGGAAATCTGAACTAAAGGGTTTTTATTAGGCTAGAGATGCCTCCCTACATTATTCTGAATAGGATTACCCAAATGAGCTGACTGGAGACAAGTGATGAGTTTCCTTGTCAGAATCAAGAAAGGCTAAATTTGATTAAAATCCTGAAAGAATGTAGGAACTCCTGCTGGTGGTACGACTTGTTATTCCTCACTGAAAATAACCTGGGAGCGAAAGAACTGAGACACTTTCCTTCTTCTTGCTGTAAAACTATTATTGAATAACATTGACTTTTGATCACAACAAATAAAAATAACATTAAAGGTGTACCACCTTACATGGGCAGCAAGATATTACAGAATAACACTAAGCAAACATCTTAATTATTTCCAAAAGTATTTTTTTCAATAAAATTGGAACTTGCTTTTTCTGTGTTTGCATTTGGTTTCTACGTGTCGGAGTAAATGATATATGGAATCTGCACAGTCCCAAGAAATTAACCTGTTTTCACCTACTTTATGGTAAAACATGAAAATATTAGCAAGGAGAATTTTTGAATGTTATTGTCTTGACAAAATACAGTATTTTGGTATCTTCATACAGTACCTTATTCTTGGTGTTGCATTTCTCCAAATATAGGTAGTCTGTGATTAATCAAAGCTTATATATACAACTGTAACTTTGGATTTTGGATACTTTGTGTTTTCATGATTTATCCATCAGAATTTTTCATAGAACTCATCAAAACCTTACATAAACAAGTCAATTCAAGAAAATAATGAAGTACTTGTAAACATTTTTTTAAAGGAGGCCAGATGGAATGCTGTCAATCTATGCAGGACTGTTCTTAT